>NC_092075.1:18518214-18835357 GCF_039877785.1 Chaetodon trifascialis
TAAATAAAATGAATTTGACTTCATGAAAGTCGACCACCCAATTACACCGGTCATCTACACGTTGCCAAAGATTCATACAGACAATCAAAAACCTCCAGGGAGGCCAATTATTGCTGGGACTGGATCTCTCAAGATCTCCACCTTTATAGACTCTAGATTCTATGGACATGATTAAGGCGTTAAAAGATTAGATTAAATAAGATTACCATGTGATGACACAATGTTGGCTACTTTTGATGTGGAGTCCCTATATACTAACATACCGCATGATGAGGGCATCGAGGTGGTTGATTTCTTTTTGAGGGACACACATTCAAACATGACTCCAAGTATTGACCGTGTTAAAAGATTAACTGAAATTGTGCTGAACTTTTTTATGTTTAAAAATGACTTCTTACAGATTAAAGACACTATGGCTATGGCAATGGGTAGCACTATGGCACCCAATTCCACCAATTTATTTGTAGGCCATTTTGAGGAAATGTTTGTTCTGAATCCTGATGTTAACCCCTTCTCTCATAAGATCTTAATGTGGCGCAGATACATTGATGATATTTTTCTCCTATGGTTGGGTACATCAAATGAACTTTCTGACTTTCAAGCATATTCGAATGATAAAAATGAGCACCTCAGGTTCACTGGAGAATTTAATTGATACTGATAAAAACACAGTTTTACACGGGAGAAGTTACTATCCCACTAGCTTAAAAAGAAGCTTACCGATAAGTCAGTTTAACAGAGTACAGCGTATATGTAGCTCTGACCAAGACTACGCATCATTGAAACCATTGTGCGAAAACATTGGCCTATTTTGAGTTCTGATCCTACTCTGAAGGACGCGTCATTTAGACAGCCTCCTTGTTTCGCCTATAAGCGCTCACCCAATATTTCTAATCTGATCGTCAGAGCAGACCAACCACCGGATAAGCCCCCGCAGGTTTTCCCCCCACTACCTGATGGAAGTTACAGGTGCGCGCACTGCGCGCAATGTAATTTCACTTATAAGTGTAATACATATTGCCATCCGCACACAGGGAAGCCGCTCAAAATAAAAGGGGTCATATCATGTAACACTAAGAATGTGATTTATGTGATTAAGTGCCCCTGTGGCCTTGCCTATATTGGTAAGACCACACGCTGCATAATAACGCATCGCAGAACACAGGAGTAGTATAAGATTAAATGACCAAAAAAACCTGGTAGCTGTTCATTTTAATGCGTTGAAACTAGTGCTGTCAATTGATTAAAATATTTAATCACGATTAATCTCATGAATGTCATTGTTAACTTTTCATAATCGCACATTTTTATCTATTCTAAATGTCCCATTAATTATCATTTTAATACTGTTATCAACATGGAAAAGTGGATAGGCTTGCTTTGTGCAAATGTTTTTTATTGAAAACAACAACATGTAGTGTTATATTTCACACTAACATTCTCACTTTGAGCAGTCATTCACATTTGAATGAATCGAATCTCACACAATTTAACACTGTCAATAAACAGATGACAAAAAAAATCCAAAACAAAGTTACAAAGTGCACATCATTGTAAACTAGGACTCAGGCTATAGTGCAGTTAAACCATGGCTTAAACTTTCCTTTCTTAAGTTTCCTTTGAACATAATAGCATCCATATGCCTCCGTTGAAAGCTATCCTTTGTCGCCTAGTTTTGACAAGGAGGCGGTGGAGAATTCGCATTCGCCGTGTGTTTGGCCATCAAGTGGTATTTCAGACTGGATGTGCTACGGTGATAATTCAGTTCACACTGACAATACACACAGATAACTTTGGTCTTGTCAGTCGACCCATCTGGCAACTTTTTGAAACTAAACTTTCCATTCAGAATCTTGTTTGCATCCAATTCGGCGTTTCACACTTGGCATCCACACAAACCGGTAGCCACTCTATTACAGCTAGCGAGCAGGCAAGACCAAACACGTGCGTGGGGTGTGCCTATTGTTTTGTTTCTGGTTTATAACCGGATCTTGTAGTTTTCCTAACGTCACTAGCAGTGGCCACAGTTTCTAAAAAACTACAAGTTCACTGGATCACAAAGAGCGTTAATCTCGAGATTAAAAAAAAATGATGCCGTTAAAATTGATTTGTGTTAATGCGTTAATAACGTGATATTTGTGACAGCACTAGTTGAAACATAACTTGTCTACCCTAAGGTATGTCAGAATTGAACATGTCTCCACCCCCAGATGTGGAGGAGACATAGATAACCTTCTCCTTCTATATATCTATATATCTATATCTATATCTATATCTATCTATATCTATCTATCTATCTATCTATCTATCTATCTATCTATCTATCTATCTATCTATAGATATAGATATATAGATATATAGAGATATATAGATAGATATAGATATAGATATAGATATATATCGATATAGATATAGATATAGATATATATCGATATAGATATAGATATAGATATAGATATATATGCTAAATACCCTGTCTCCTAAGGGCCTCAATGTGGAGTTTGATCTTAAACCTCTTCTTTGATTGTGTTAGGATCCTGTCTCTCCCTGTGTGTCTCCTCTCCTTTTTCCCTGTGTGTGTGTCTGTCTGTCTACCCCTGGATCGATGGCTGGGCAGCCCCTCACCTGCTGCTAGCTCCTCCTACTGCAGCTCACCTGTTGCCACTCTCCCTGATATGGGAGAGTATTTAAGACGTGGACTTCCTGCTCCTCATCGCCGGATTATTCCTCTTCTCCATGTCGAGTTTGATCAGTTGGTTCTGCCTGTCTGCCGCTTCCACGCGTGTCTCGATCCATACCCGCTTCGTCGGTGCTCCCTTAGTTCATCCACTCCGTTTGAGTGCGCCTTTTGTTTGTTCTTCACTCCGCTCGTTGAGCGTGTTTTTTGTTCTACGTTTTGTTAATAAATTCTCCTTGGTTTTACACAATTCCTGTCTCCTGGTTCTGCATCTCTGGGTCCTAATACTTGGCGGCTGCAAAGCCTTAACAGATTGCTCATGTTTGATATATCCAAAAATTCACGTCTGCTTTTATTTGGATGTGAGTAATGTATCAATATGTAACAATATGTATTGTGATTTAAAAACTTTTTCTGATTTTTTATCAATTGTGATACATATAGTTTTCATATGTTTGATTGTCTGATTGTGGTTTTATGCAACGCATATAAGCCAGTGTCTTATAGCGCGCATGTTATGCCAAATGTCACCTTTTGCGTGCACTCTGCATATACAGTGTGCAGACCATTTCTTCCTAATGTCTGATATATTTGTCTAGCACCTGTGGATTACTTTTTTGGATGTGCGCACCTTGCTTCCTTTTTAGACATGTCAACGCGTACAAATCTAATGCAGTCAAATACAACAGTCCTTCAAGATTTGCTTTTGAATGCATTCATTTCCTACATCCATGAAAGTTAAAACGTTGAAGCTGCTATAGTGAGGTGTTGATTCGACTTCACGGCCATTTCGGAGGCTGTAGTTTGAGGTGCTTTTATATGTGTTGTGTTATACAGAGAGTTATTTCTGTTATTTAGCCTCGCCTCGCTGATATAATGGCACTCACTGATATAATAGTATATTCACAAACTAGTCACAATTGTGTCTGAAAAGATAGAAATAAATAACATCCATTAAATGTGTTTTTCATATTAGAGCTTTATTACATGCAGGTCAAAGCTCAGGTTCCCCAAAACAAGACCCCTTCAATAAATTATTGTGAAGCTTGAAGTTTAAGTTTGTTTTTAATTTTTTCCACATTTTCTTTTTTTCATTTTACTGTGCAATTGTAAGTCATGGTCGAAAGTTTTATACACTGTATTCATTTGTTAAGAGCAAACTCCTCCTAAAGTTTGTTTAAACCCCTAAATTCCAAGAAACAAGCTGGAAGACATGATGTGTGTCCTCAGTGGTAGTTGAATTAACAAGTGAACCAGTTAGCAAAAGCAAGTGAAAAGCAAATTGCTTTTGTTTAAAGCTGCATTAATCAGCTTTTGGCCTCTAGGGGCAGAAAAACAACAAAATCAGCCACCACAGCATCACATGTTAGCAGTCAGTTAGTTGCACATTTATTCAAGCCACGCAGCATTATCATCCCACTGAGTCTTGTTTGTGTCCACCTGTTGAATGTCAGTCCAATATACTGTATATCCAAGCCCTGAGAAAAATATCTGGCACTTTAGCTGCTAGATGTTTCACTTTCTTCCCCAGCTAGTCTTTAACAGTGTCCGTCTGGCATTTGGTGCTGAGCAGATGCTACGCTACTGAAAACGACAGTGGCTCTCAAGGGCAAATGTACTGCAACCAGGCCTTCAAGATCAAGAGGGCAGGGGCCCCTGGGCACAAATTCTTGGAGGGTCCCCCAAATACAAACACACATGGACCTCGATCAGCTCCATCTCCCTCCTCCTCAGCTCCATCTCTCCTCCTCAGCTCCATCTCTCCTCCTCAGCTCCATCTCTCCTCAGCTCTGTCTCTCCTCCTCAGCTCCATCTCTCCTCCTCAGCTCTGTCTCTCCTCCTCAGCTCCATCTCTCCTCCTCAGCTCTGTCTCTCTCGTTTTCTGGGAATAAAAAAGGATGCAAATGCCACTGGTCAACTTTACTGAAAGCCTAAATCTGATGGATATAGAAAATGAAGGTAATATAGCTTGTCCACACACCGTCATCAGCTCCATTTCTCCTCCTCATCTCCATCTCTCTCCTCTTCACCTCTGTCTCTCCTCCTCAGCTCCATTTCTTCTCCTCGGCTCTATCTCTCCTCCTCAGCTCCATCTCTCCTTTCCTCAGCTCTGTCTCTCCTCCTCAGCTCCATCTCTCCTTTCCTCAGCTCTGTCTCTCCTTCTCAGCTCTGTCTCTCCTCCTCAGCTCCATCTCTCCTCCTCAGCTCCATCACTCCTTCTCAGCTCCATCTCTCCTCCTCAGCTCTGTCTCTCCTCCTCAGCTCCGTCTCTCCTCCTCAGCTCCATCTCTCCTCCTCAGCTCTGTCTCTCCTCCTCAGCTCCATCTCTCCTCCTCAGCTCCATCTCTCCTTTCCTCAGCTCTGTCTCTCCTTCTCAGCTCCATCTCTCCTCCTCAGCTCTGTCTCTCCTCCTCAGCTCTGTCTCTCCTCCTCAGCTCCATCTCTCCTCCTCAGCTCTGTCTCTCCTCCTCAGCTCCATCTCTCCTCCTCAGCTCTGTCTCTCCTCCTCAGCTCCATCTCTCCTCCTTAGCTCCACCTCTCTCCTTCTCCCCTGTCTTAGAAAGGTTTGTTCCTTGCTTTCCTGTTTGCAAACTCAGTCACAATCTCATCAAAGTCCAAGTTCCTGACAAGCTGAAACTCAATGGCCATCAGTGACGGTGTCACGCTGTTGAAGTGAAGTTGAAGGTGCTGTTGTGTTTGCGTTGTTCTAAGTTCTTTTTTAATTCTTGCCATCTGTGAAAATGATCTTTCTCCTTCACAGTTTGTCAGAAAAATACATTGGGGAAAATTGATTGCAGACGTTGTTGTTTCAAGAGCACCTGCAGCAGTTTTGGAGGAGACTTATCTTGTTTGCTCTGCACAATGCATCTGAACTGTGTGATTTCATCTGCCAGGTTCTGATCTTAATCAGAAGGGTATAAGGCACAGAGTGCATCAGCCTGTTTACGAACAGTGGACGAATCATCAGATTCCAAGATCAGTAGAATCCCAAATCTGTCAGTGATGTTCCTGTGGGCTAAACAGCTGCTTAGCTTGTCAATGATGACATTGGACGTTTCTGTTTGATATCGCTCCCGGCCTTTCAGTGTTGCCTCATGCTCTGTAGATTCATCTGGAAGAGCTTTGCGCCTCTTGACCCTCTGTAGTTCATCACAATATGACTGGCACACACCAGGAACGCTCTTTGCAGCTCTTTCAAGATGGCCAAATTGGTCTCGCAGTGATACAACACATGATCTCAAAGACTCTAACAGACGAATGGCTGTCATCAGATCCAGGTCAGCCTTTTGCAGTGCTTCACTTGTCACTTTAAATCTGCTTAAGACACTGTCCCAAAACATTGCCATAAACAACATATCAAGACCGCCTAATTTTGAGCATAGTACTCCTGCCTCATCGCGTGTTTCACGTTTTTCTCCCATATCAGATGAAATGCTCTGAAGTACATCTCTTATTTGTGCATAATTTCTACAAAGTGCTCTAGATGCATCGGCATGGCAACTCCAACGTGTTGATGATAGTGATTTCAATGTCATGTCTACAGATGGAGCGGCCTCGAAATTCCCCTAATTTCATGCTGGGGCCCTGGCGGGTCCGTGACCGGTCCCTGCTCTGCAGTAGGCGGGTTCGTGACTGTAATGAGATCCCCCGCGATGACGTCATCGGCGCGGGGCCAACTCGTAACGCCCCTAAGCTCCATTTGCGGAAACTACCTGCACTCGCTTGATCAGTCCACCAGGAGGAGCAGTCATTATTACCGTGTCAGCTTTGCTGAGTCTTTCATTAGATCTGCACATAGCCTCCACTGCTGTAAGAAAAACTGCTTGTCTAGTAGAGCACCATGTGCAGTTTTTTAAATATAATTATGCTTAATCATCCACATTATTGTAGTGCTCGTTCACAAACTTCTTGGATCTGCTCATCTGCCCATCCTGCCTTTTCCTCCACATCTCTCTCCACCTTTGGAGAGG
Organism: Chaetodon trifascialis; assembly: GCF_039877785.1. NCBI lineage: Eukaryota > Metazoa > Chordata > Actinopteri > Chaetodontiformes > Chaetodontidae > Chaetodon > Chaetodon trifascialis. The sequence goes on from NC_092075.1 coordinate 18,524,863, forward strand.
CTCCCAGCGCATCTCCGCGTGCCGAGTGATTTGTGCCCAGAAAATTAATCGTGAATAATAGCCGCTGCAGAGAACTTCATACATGGGGCGGAGGCTCTACCAACTGCGCCAAATCTCCGCCACATGATTTCGTAATTTTGAGCTGATGCTTCTCATTCTCAAGTTAAAACTGTTTGGTTTTTTTTAAAGATGGGAACTGAATCTTTTCGACTGTTTCTGTAATGTGAAGTATGGTTATTGTCATATAGGAAGTGATTATATACAACTTTTTTACATGAGTTTGTTTTTTTTGATCGCAACAATCACAAAAACATTCATACAGTATATTGTAAGAGAAAAACTTAGGAATTTTCTGTTTGCAAATTGAAAATGTGCATTAAAACAGGCTGATGGAAACACACATTTAAGACTTTTTTAAGACTTTGTGCGAGAAATATTTTTCTAAGTTGATCTAAATAATCAACGTAAAATAGTTGAGTAACTGTGACTGCCTAAGTACAAATAAGCCTACTAAAGCAGATGAATGTAGTGGAGTAAAAATCTTTGCCCTTGAGATGTGTTCCTGTGAGGGACACGCCATCTCCTGGTGACACCCTGCAATTGAATGAAGAGGCGTGTTTATAGTGGATTCTGGGCACACCCCCAAGAGGAGGGGGGGACTGGTAGCTGGCTGGCAGCCGGCTGGGAGCCGGCTGGGAGCTGGATGGCCTCTGGCCTGGAGGGGAATTTCGAGGCCGCTCCATCTGTACCTTGATGTCTGTATTATTGAAGAATCCGATCCATCTTTGAATGGAACCTTTACAAAAGGCATATAGGGACTGCATGAGGTCCAAAAAATGATTTGCATGTTGACAACTGCCTTCAATACTGTTGACACCCACCAAATTTAGTGATGCGCAGAGTATATAATGGATTAAGGGGTTCTTGTTCTTCAAGTGAGCCTGCAGCCCATTATAATGTCCAGACATGTTACTCGCATTATCATATGCCTGACCTCAGCAGTTTGCAATATCTAGGCCTAAACTGTCAAGCATAGCCATTACAATATTGGCCAAGCTCTCCCCTGTGTGATTCTCAATTGGCTCAAAGCAAACGAATCGCTCTATTATTTTTCCTTCTTCATTCACAAATTGAAAAATGAAGGTTAGTTGGTCAATATGTGACAGATCAGGAGTGGAGTCCACAATCACAGAAAAGTACTTGGCATGCTGTGTCTCTGCAGCTAAAGTAGCTTTCACTTTGTCGCCCATTTGCTTTATCAACTCCTCATATATAGTGGATGAAAGATAGGATGTGTTTCCCCTTCCCTTTTGACCATACTTATTTATGTTTTCAGCCAGGAAAGGATCAAACTGGGAAATGACCTCCAGAATGCCAAGAAAGTTAAGATTGTGTCGTGATCCAGTTACTTCATCATCACCAAGGAAAGGCAACCCCCTTTCACTTAAAAACTGAATGACAGCCACGACACATTTCAGCAACTGGCGCCAGTAGCGCCTTTCTCCCTCCAGTTGTTGCACTAGTTGAGCATTCACAGTCCCACTCCTGCTGACAGATGAGCGCCGAACCAATGCTAGCATACAACTGCAGTGCTCTGTGCTTTTTCTCGTGATACCGCACACATTCGGGATGTTTCCAGTCAGAGAAGCCACTAACAAATTGATGTTTTTGTTGTGGCCGTGGTTTGGTGATCTGCTCTGACTCTGTTTTGTGTGTTTTTTCAGGGCTGGAACAAGGCAGGGGCAGGGCTGATCTTTGCAGGGGTTGAGCAGCTCCTGACACACCTGTCACCTATCTCCCCTAATCAGGACTCTCCTTCTTAAGCATGCTTCTCCCACACTCTGATGCCAGATGATCACATTGCTCATGCTTGTGTTTCTCGCCTCAGCATTGATCTCCAGGTTCCTGCCTTGTGTTCTCCAGCCGTCTTGCCTTCGTGCACGCTGTGATTTTGTGAGTTTTATTTTCCTGCCTGTGTGCTAACCCATTACGGAGTTTTTTGTTCTAAGTGTCTGTCGAGTGGTTCTCCAGCACTTTTGGTTCTTTTGTTTGCCTGTGTGCTTTTTCCCTCAGCGGAGCTTTTGTTTCCCACCAGTGACTGTCGAGTTCTCTCCAGCACCTGAGTTTCATCCTACCTGTGAGTTTTTCCCCGAGTGGAGATTTTTGTTTTTTGTGGTGGCTGTCGAGTTTTCTCCAGCGTTTATTTTTGGACTTTTGCCTGTGTGCTTTCCCTTAACGGAGTTTTGTGTTTTCTCATTAGAAGCTGTCGAGTGTCCTCCAGCAGAGACTGCCCTCTCTGTTCCCGTTATATCGGCTCCCTCAGTTGTTACTTCTTTTGTTGTTACTTTTCTAAAATAAACTGTGATTACCGTCTCTGCATCTGAGTCCTGCTTCCAGAGTCCGTAACAGTTTCTTTGTTGAAAAGAGCATGCAGGCAAAGCAATGAATGTTACCTGTAGATGGTGAATATATCATCCAGTCACAGCAAACTCTTTCCCCATTTGGTAGACCACCCAAACCACCATCACGAGTTGAAGCCGGGTATTTGCTCGTTCTGTTATGAAACGCAGCAGGTCCACGATCGATTGAGACAGCATGAGCATTTTCATTAATTTCGCCCCACAATGCCGGATCTGACACCTGGTACATCCACTCATGTGAGCTGGTGGTGCAAATACTGGATGTGCTCCGGCTGCCAGATCGGCTCACACCGGTGCTGTGACTGCAGCTAGCAACAGGCTGACACTTGCTTCCTCCGGCATCTTCCTCTAGCTCTGGGTTAGCTTGCAGGCAGTCCTCCTCCTCCACAGTGTCATCTTAATCCTGATGTTCCTGGCTCCATTTGAAGAAAGTTTGGATGGATGGCACACATCTCAAAAAAGTTGCCTCCCTCTCCTCCTTTTCTCTTTTACATTTTTGCTTACTGCAACCGCTTCTTTCACTCATTTTTTTCCCTTCAACTACTTCCCCACGGTCTGTTCAGCACTGTCATTTACGGACAGTGGTGTCGGGGCAGAGCTGGCTGTTACCATGGTTTCCACACTTGCACTTGATCATTGTCTTTAGAAAAAAACAAAAGGAGGGTGTTTTTTATTGGTTTTACATGGTGTCAGTATCAGTGAGCAGTGCTGGACTGGGGCAAAAAAATCAGCCCTGGCATTTTTGGCCCAGACCGGCCCACAACATTATCGGTTGATGGGGGGGGGGCCCTTTAGGAACTCTGGCCCAGCAGGAAAGTGCCCGGTATGCCAGATGGCCAGTCCACCCCTGTCAGTGAGTTGAAGAGAAACACACATTGCAGGACCGCCGACTTGTATCGTGAGCGGGCATGACGGAGCGGGCAACATATTGAGAAGAAGAGTGGAGTGAAGACTTGACATGACATAAAATGTATTCTTTTTTACATTTGACCTTCGTATTTTCGTACCCTAACCCTAACCCTTTCTTCCTGCATCAATAAGCAACTGAAATCTTTCATTTCCAAAGCTGAAATGTGAGGTTTTAGCTGGTATGCACAAGAGTGGGTGCACTGGAGGGATTATGTGGTGTAAGCACATAGCCACCCTGGTTTACACACAAGCTAGTCTGAGGAAACTCCCAAGCTTGGTGCATGTGAGCAATGTTGGAGCGAACTTCATAAAGTCCTGCTCTAAATCACTGTGCACCTGCACAGAGTGGCCTGTGGAGAATCAGGATTATCAATAAGAAATATATGCTGACAGCCATGCGGTGGAGGTCATTTATTACACGTGTGCAGGCACACACACACCTGCACAGATGACCAAACAGTTACATGTATGCATGCCATCTTTACTGCAGCCAGAGGCTGGTGTGGCGTACAGGCTCATTAGTATCACATGCATTATGTACACATGTGCATTTATAAATGGAACTACAAATGTTTCCATCATGCTTTGTTTGGAAACATTTTGTGATCCTGAGTGTTGCAGTCCTGTTATTTTCTCTGTTGCTTCTTGCAGCCTTCTGAACTGAAGTTTCTCCCACACTCCCCCTTTTTCCAAATATTACAAGTTATGGGTGATTTCTCTATTGTGCAAACAATGATGGTGGTATAAGAACAAGAGGTGGTTTTGGAAGGCCATATAAGTAGTTTTGCACAGGTTCAGTTATAAAAATAGGCAAACATTCTCCATCCAAAATGTATTTATGTATTTATTTAAATGACACTTGACACATGAACATTTCATGTATGTGAAGTCAATTTTGCAATTATACTGGTTTTACTCATGTTTATATATATATATATATATATATATATATATATATATATATATATATATATATATATATATATATATATATATGTGTGTGTGTGTGTGTGTGTGTGTGTGTGTGTGTGTGTGTGTGTGTGTGTATGTATGTATATATATGTATATGTATATATATTTTATGACTCTGATTTGTATTGTTATTCAGTGTATCAGTGTGTTTTAACACCTAGCTTTTGTCTCATAGTTTTGGCTTATACTGTAATAACCTTGATACTGTACATGACACACACAGCTGTCCAAATGAGTGCATGCTCTATTTCAGCAGACTGATCAATAAGGCTTGATTAGTGTGTGTATGTGTGTCTGTATGTGGTTGGTGGTGGGTGGGGGTGAGTGGGCGTCTATGTGTGTGTGGCTTCTGTCTGCATGCAGCTTGTAAATATCAGCTGATTTATACTAAAAGCGAATGAGATCATGTAATGTCATGTTTATTTCAGAAATGGTTTGACCCAAACTGTGTTAAATACGAAGTATATATCTGCAGTGGTGTTTTGTGCCCACAATACGTCCCAAAGCCTTTGTTCAACTTCAGAAAGAATTCCGGGGCTCATGTGCTTTTCTGCTTTCCTTTGCTCGGGTATTTCCCCACAGCACAGCTGTAATCAGTTATGTGATGTTACTACTTCCTTTATAGACCACACTGACATTATTTCACATAATGGTTGGAAATACTTACAAAGAGGAGAAAAAAAAAAAAAAGTTTTTTATGTTGTTACCAATAGATGCGGGGTAACTTTCATCATTTTAACACAAGGGTGGGTAAATGAATGCTCTCATTGGTCTCAGATGGAAATAATTTAGTTATTTTGTTCTGTTGCCTTCATGTCTTCTTTTCCATGATTATTGTTTTGGACTTTTTGTTTTCTGTTGTACAATTATCATTTAGTTAAGCTAAGTTAGAGGTTATATGGTATTTCAACCATAAAACATTCAGCTGAAGGAGGCGCAATTTCTCTCAGGGTATAAAAATCGTCAAAAAGTCAAGATAAAAAAGTAAAGTATCTAAATTGCATGGCTGCAGCAACAAACCATGACTGCAATAGAGGATCTGAGTGAATGAAATGCTCCATTTATGTGCTGCACAAACGTCACAGGGCGATGGTCAGGGGTGGATGGTGGACTTTTCATGCTTCCACACACTGCAGGCTGTTTTCTGTACTACACCATGACCTTCATCAGCATCCTCATGAATTGCTTTGAGCTCCTAAACACAGGAGTGTTGTCACTGAACAATTTACCAATAAATGTAGCATCAACATGTTGACAGCGGCCAGATAATTAATAACAGTTTCTCATTATGCAAACTTTATCAAAGTGGTATTCTGTGTCCTTGGAAACATATTTGCTGTTGTAAATTAGTATGTAAACATAATTTCTAGGAGACAGGGATGCAGTCTGGCTGGTCCAGACGTCTGTGTTTAGGATGGATAGACAGACAGATTCTCAGGCCCTCTGTTAGTAAGGCAATGATTGGATTAAACATAAAAGATATTGTTGAAATTAGTGAGCAAAGAGAACATTTTGATGCTTTGACAAATATGAATCATTAGTTTCATCCAGGAAAAAAGGCATCACTGTCACTGCAGCTCTCATTCTTAATTGCATGGTGAAAATGGTGAATCTCCCTTTTGCAGTCTTCACTCTTCCCTGTGCATTTGTTTCCCGTAATGAATGAATCATTACTATCAGCCTGATATAACCAACCCCATATATTTAACTGCTTTTGCCAACTCATTAATTACAAATCATCTGATCCTATTATCTTTCTCATCCCCAAAACAGTTTGAGGCCAAAACTATTCCTAAATGAAACAACAATAGGATATAATGTCTGATGCATACACATTAAATAGAGCAAACATTGTTTGTCACAATATTTAATGATTTTACCACTTGCATTTGCAAAAATCATTAGTGGTGTTATTTGCCTGCTGTGCAGAGGTGTTAGCGGGCGCCGCTAATATCGGCAGCGAATATGCAAAACCATGCTCTCTATCAGACTTTGAACAGTGTGTTGTCTCTCCTCACACCACCAGCTGAGATGCACATCCACTGTCAGCATCAATTCCCAGTCTGATGTAGTCTCACTTTGTGTGTGTGTGTGTGTGTGTGTGTGTGTGTGTGTGTGTGTGTGTGTGTGTGTGTGTGTGTGTGTGTGTGTGTGTGTGTGTGAGAGAGAGAGAGAGAGAGAGAGAGAGAGAGAGAGAGAGCTCTTGTTTATCGTTAGGCCTTGGTAGACAACTCAATATGTTTGCTCCGGTTGACATCTTTGTTGATGGGCCCTGAGGTGATCATGTGATGTTGCTTTAGTATTTGTGTGCATTTGTAGTTAGACAACACCTAGCCACCCCCTCTGTGTCTCCTTTTCACATAGTTCTGCTATTCTATAAGCAATAGAGACTCTTATTTAAACTGGAATTTGTGGGATCTCTTCCAGAAGTAAGAAAGCCTCCAGATCTTGCACAGTGGAGTGCATTTTCAACAGAGCTGTCGCACTGACTGTGCGAACTGTGCAACCGCACGGGGCCTCGCGCCACTAGGGGGCCTCGCGCCTGCAATCCTGCTGGGTTTTTTTCCTTTTATTTATTTATTTTTTAATAAATACATTACTTATATATGATTTTGTCTGTCTCTGTCAAGGTCACATTAAAAACAAACAAAGAAATACAAAACAAATCCAGGGTTTCTCATCGTTGCTATGTCATTTGGCCCATGTGATGGTGGACCAGGCCCTCACTGCTCTCCATACCCGTTTTAAACAAATGCAGGAGTTTGGCAACGTGTTTGGATTTCTTTTTGATCTGACCAAACTGCATGAAATGGAGGAGACTGACCTGCAAAGACAGTACACAAGACTGAGTGATGCTCTGAGCACGTCCGAATCTCAGGATATAAATGCACCAGACCTCTTCGTGGAGTTAAGGATACTTCGAGAGATAATCCCAAAGGGAACGACTACAGCACTTAAAACACTTCGATACCTCAAAGGGACTGAAGGAACTTTCCCTAACTTTCAGATTGCGCTCAGGATCCTATTGACTTTTTCAGTAACGGTGGCATCAGGCAAGCGAAGCTTTTCAAAGTTGAAACTAATTAAAAACTATTTGTGCACCTCCACGTCACAGGACAGACTGTGTGGACTTGCCCTGCTATCAGCTGAAAAGGACATAGCGTCCAAACTGGATTATAAAGATCTTATTGCTGAGTTTGCGGCCAAGAAGGGAAGGAAAGTGACTCTGACATGATCAGTTTCTGCACAATTTATGCAGGTGAGTCTGTCTCATTTGTTAGAGTTACAGTGCAGTCTGTGTGTTGTGTATAGTTGTAATGAACATGAACTTATATTATGAATGAAAAGTGTCCTAACCTACTTCTTTAAAATGTCAAGATGCCAAAAATAAAGTGACTGAGCTGACTTGATGTAAAGTCACTCATTACTGTTGATTTTTCCCCCCTTTGAAATAAAAAGTCATAGCTGAGACTGTGTGTATGATTGCTGTATTATTCCACTTGATAAAAACGTATTGCAGCGGGATTATGCGTGCAGTAGAACTAGAATAGCTGTGTCCGTGTGACTGTTATTCATGCGCAATTGCGCATCCATGTCAAAGAGCAGGGCCTCGCATTTCAAGTTCGCACAGAGCCTCGCACCCCCCCCCGCGACGGCCCTGATTTACAAGACAATTTCAAATTTTAACATGTCATTTTTTCTTTATACAATTTCCAGCTACCTTGACATTTGCTTAAATACAGTTTAACAGGTGGGTCTTCATTGGGAGATAAGCCTGAGGTGTGATCAGAACATGAGGACACACACCCCAGGCAGGGAGAGACAAACACAACTCAGAGGGGAAACAAAAGGAACCAAAACACAAGGAAAAGAGGAAGCAGACTGCAGATCTAGCACTGATAAAGTGATTGTTCTTCTGCTCAGCCAAATGAAACTAAAATAATATGATCAGTTGAGGGGCCCCAGATTACTGAGATTTTTCAAAAAAATATTCACTTGGTAAATGGATTTCTGCAGATCGTAGTGTCCCGTAACTGATGATGCTTTGTGGCATAAGCCCATAGCATCATCACTTGCAATGTCAATGGGATTGTCTAATGAAAACTGAAATAAGACTGGTGAAGCTCTAACTTTCTTATATATAAAATTAAAGACTCAGCTCCCTCCCACCCGAGTAAATTTCATACTGTTCCTAGCTAATAGGATTATCGGTGAGCAGCAGCCCACACTCTGCCATTATTGTTAGAAAAGTTTGGCAAAAGGCAAACATAATTGCCAGTGACACTTACCACCCTTTAGATAAATAGTTTGAGCTGCTTCCATTGACTCCCTGGGGCCAGATGCAATAGATACAAACATCCCTTTTTAGTAGGTGCAATAAAACCTCTTCATTTGCACTCCAGCGATTAATTTGCACCCTCTGTAGTTACAAGCAAGACAGTCCCGCTCTTACTGTCTTTTTGTTTTCTTTTTTAAATATATTTATTGGTTTTACTTGTTTTAATTTGTTTTTACTGCTATTTTGTCTTTATAACTGTTTTTTATTGTGTTTTATGGATGAGTCTGTTTTAATGTGCTGCAAGCTAACTTTCCCAAGTGGGATAATAAAGACTGAAATGAAGTAAGCTTCTACACACTGATCATATGTTTTCTAAGTAAAAACTTAATTGCACAGTAACTACCCACTGTAGCTGTAAAATGACAGTAGTGGAGCAAAAAGTGCTGTCCTTCCTCCCTTTTGAAACGTAGGAGTAGAAATCTAAAGCAGCAGAAATACTCTTCTTGTCCTTTCTTGCTCCATAAAGACAAACTCACTCTGTTAAAGCAGCATTCTAATCAAGTTTGACTCAACTTGACTTTCGTCATTCTCTTCTTCTCTCTCCCTGCTGAACTTAATCTGCCATTTATTTGATCAGATCCCAGCAGAAACATTAATAAATTCCAGGGAAAGGTTTATTTTACAAAACCCTGTGCCCTGCTGCTTGCTTGTTTTCAGTAACTCTATCTTTGCATTTACATTCTTTGTACTATTGGGATGTGAAAAGCTCTGTTTGGCCTGATCCCCACCTTTGCAGATTCTGCTGTTACACCCATGAGTGTCCTGATGACATCATGTGGAAAAATCCCGTCTAGCTTCCAAAACAGCCGTCTCATCTACTGAACACTCCCTCAGGATTGTCTGCAACACACAAGCAGGACTTCAGTTCTCTCACTGTACCTCAACCAACCTGAACACTCGTCCTGGATGGAAAATATACACCTGAGGGTTAAAGAGTGACACCTTGACTGCAGCCATTTATGATGGGTCAGGGTAACAATGATCAAACCGGCAACCTTCTGATAAGTGAAAGCGGTCACCTGTATGGCCGAGAAAAAGACTAGCCAATTCTGATTTTCCCTCTCAGTTCTACAGAGCTGCTTTGCATCTTTCAGTTCAGCTTTCTCTCAGTACTGTTTCCAGCCGCAGCTGTTTTCTGAGGAAAAGCTTTGAAACCACAGCGTGCACCACCTGCAACAGCAAGAAACAACAGTCAGATAAAGAGAGCAAGTAGCTGGTGAACAAAGTGGAGCATTTAGCAGCTAAAGAGCCCAAAATAGAGCTAATAGGAGATTAGATACTGTATAGAAACATCACTCTATATGAATGCTGATGAAGTGTGGGCAACTGCCTGCTTACAACTTTAAAAGGTGATAACATTTCAGTGTTATGTTCACTGCTTGTTCATGTTGCTCCCAAATGGTCAACAAATGCTTTTGCAGAGTGAAGTCATTTTGTAATTTTGTGACTTAATCTGTTCTGCTGTTCCACTTGTGAGATGCTGCTGCTGTGCAGAACTTTCATATTCTGCAAAGCAAAGTATTGAGCAAATTGAAATTTTGGCCTGTTGGCAGTGAAAGATGAAAATTGGAGGGAACACCAAAGTTATTATATTTCATGCTGAGGGGGACACGAATGTGTCAAAAAGTCAAAAACGGTGACGCTCCATCCAATAGTTGTCAAGGTGTTTCAGTTCTGACCAAAGCAGCCACACCTAGTGTGGCTAAAGTATGTTTTCTCCAAGGGGGTCAGTGTTAAAGGGTTAATAGAAGGAATAAATGAATTAGTCGCCATCATCTCTAAAGCGCCCGGCTTAGGCGTGGGGTCGCAGTACTCTGTTTGAAAGCTCTTCAGCTCTAAACAGAGCTGAGTGTTAGGGTTGGGTAAACTGTCAGGGGAGAAAAGACCCTTTAGAAATGGGGGCAAGCCACAGCTTCGGGTTCAATCACCGGGGTATAAAATATAGCCAGTGTCCTCTCACGGAGCTAACGAGAACAAGGCCACGACCTCTGACCCTAGTGTGCTAAAGGTCACCACGCTCATGTGAAATTAAGAGCTATTAACGGGGAGGTCATTGCTAATGAGGACCCCTGTCTGGATGTCCGAGGAAAGCTCGGCCTGTGGAATGTGCACTCTGGGAGAAGTTAGCACCACAAGCTCTTGTGGTGCGGGATAACGTGACCTTCCATTACACAATACGTTGCATTTGAGGAATTCAGCTGGCACTGTGGAACTCCCGGTGATTACAGTGGAAGATTTAGCTCATTACAAACAGCAGTAAGCAGTGTGTGAGGAGTAACACAATAACGTTAAGGCAAAAATGACATCAAATATGTCTTTGTCACCCAAAAGATCAGCTGTAACTTTCGAGTGTGTGTTTTAAAGTGGGGGATATTAACAGCTACTGGCCAGATTTCCATGAAGTTTGATGTAAACGTCCATGTGTCCCAGCAGATAATTCCTAATGCTTATGATGACCCTCTAACCTTTCTTGTAGTGATATCATTATGGTCGAAATTTCAGTTTGATTAGCATTTTGGTCTATGACAAGGTATCTCAAAAAATCTCAAGTCCATTTTTTGAACAATACACATCTAAACCATGTTCAATCTAAACCATGTTCAATTCTGCTCTAGACTTCATTATTTGCAATTTCCCATCATTTCCTGTCATCTCTGTCAGCTCTCAATTCATGAAATAAAGCAGCAATAAAAGGCTAAAAACAGAAAGACATGTCTAATGTGTGCATTAATTTTTCTTTTGGTTTTACTTTGTGTGCATATTGTGTGCATGTGTTTATACACATGCACACAATATGCATGTATACACCCACATGTGCTGCTCCAGACCTGGACTGGTAATGATTTAATCTTCTAATCATCTGAATAAGGCTCCTGTCTGCTGACGTGAACTAACTGAATTCCACGTTTCTCATCATGATTATTTGATTAGTTCATTATCCTGTAACCTCACACTCTCCTGTGCCTGACTTTCAGGCACCAGGGGGCGCTACAGGTCATATGGGGGTGTATGTCTTCCTATGAGGTCTTCAGGAGGACAATGATGTCATCCCTCCTGGAACAGGTGCGTCTCAGTTGTTATTTGACAGCTCACCCGGTAAAGATTATGGATACAAAAGTGAGAACAATGCTCTGATTGTGTGCTAGAATGTAGATTAAATCCCTTCCTGTCTGCTATGATGTCATAACACATGATGAGTGGAGGATTTTATCAAGCATTTAACAGAGCTGTGGGGCATGAGTGTGTTGTGTGGTCATCCTTGAGGAATCTAGAAATATACCTCCTGTGAATGTGGCTGCTGTAGGAACAGTCAAATACTATGAGTACATACAAATTACCTTATGCTTCTCAGAGTACAGTAACTGCATATGAAAGCTGAGGCACTGAAGTCCTGACAGGCTCAGCTTAGTGTTGATAGCTAAAGAACTGCAATGAGCCGAAAAGATGATGATACCCCCCTTCAGGAAAAATGACAAAAAGGCACAGGAGCAGATAGTCAAGCGGGCGGCGCTCATGCTATATGCTTGAAAAGGTCGGCCATAATAATTGTTGTTGTAAATATCTGCTTATTCTGAATTTGATGCAGCAACATGTTTCAAACAAGTTGGGACAGGAGCAACTAAAGACTGGGAGAGATGTGGAATGCTCCAAAAACACCTGCTTGGAACATTCCACAGCTAAACAGGTTCATTGGTAGCAGGTGTTAGTATCATGATTGGGTATGAAAGGGACATCCTGTAAAGGCTCAGTCGTTCACAAGCAAGGATGGAGAGAGGTTCACCACTTTGTGAACGCATGATTGGATTAAGGATATTAATACACAGGCTCAGGGACACATTGGAAAACTGTTTTGTTTTTCTTTTTGCACAGCATCCCATTTTTTTTTTTTTTTTTTTTTTTTTTAGCATTTTGATGCTAAATTAACTTCATGACAGTCACACATACTGCCCCAGTGATGAGTCATTTAAAGTGATGTGTGAAAACCTAATATGACCCTTTGAATATACCAGTGTTTGTAATGGGGATTAATTTAAAAGTCACAGACGTCACTTTATGGGCTTCACTAAGAGTAGCTGATATTTAAACTGTCAAAGCATAATGAACGGTCGTGGTTTGAGGCGCTGCACATAAAAAGGTCACTAAAGTTATTACAGTTCATCCTGTGGGGAACATAAAAATCTGCACCCAAAGGCAGGTAGACATTGCCATCACTATCAATCAAAGATGGCACAAAAAATTCCAATCAGGTTCTCTGCATGGGTTACATGACTCCAAATTGAATCTACTGTGGCAGCATTTATCACAATACAGTAAATTGATCAACGGAACAAAATGAATATCTTAATCCCTCCATAATCCAGTGACCGGGTGAAACATGAATACCAACATCTTTATTATTCTGCTATCCAAAAAGTAAGGACTGTTTGCTGATGAGAGCAGGGAGACAAAGACACAACCTGAATGCAAACCTGCCCCTCCTCAAGAGATGAGTGAACATTTACATTATACACTTAGAATTAAAGCTGATTAGCTTAGTGTGTGAGGTGAGTTTATCTAAACTGTCACTGAGAGACCAGCTGAGACAGCCAGAGGAATCCTTCAGTGCTTTTGTCATTTCTGCGTCTGACACTTGTAGATCTGAGCTCATTTAAATACAGTCACATATGCAGGCGGGTCAGCACAGACCAAGATCACAGAGCAGTCAGTAGAACAGGTCCTATTCAGGTTGAGACAACTCTTTTGTTGCTTTTCAGCAGAGCAAACGTTGAAAAGCAACTCACTGGGAGGGCCTGTAACTTGAAAATCTTGTTCCTTTTCTCCTCTATTTGTCTTCTTTATGATTGATCTTGCTCTACTCCAGGGATATTTGGTGTTTTGGAAAATGTTCTTGGATCCCTCCCATCACACCTGGAGCCTGGACCCACTAACCTGGTGAATACAGATGAAATTTAGAAAACTTGAGTCTTGTAGGACTTCATCATCAGAAAACAGGTTTATGTGTAGCCCTAACCCTGACGAACCAGCTGTTACACCCTTCAGATACAAGTGTATTTAACATCTAATCACAAAGGTGACCTCTGTTCAACTTGGAATACACCTCCAAAAACATTTTGAGACAGTGATCATTCAGCTGTCAGTTGTATCTTTCCAAGTTTTCCAGATTTGTGCCGCACAGAAAGCAGTCCATCTCCACTCCCAGCGCGACTCTGACCACTGTATCCTCCATGAAGCTGTTGCGTCTGCCACATAATGGATAGCTGGGGCGGCAGAGTAAACAGTCCGGGGCGTGAGCTCTGCGCAGGGGAGGTCAGACATACTGATTTATGGCCTCTGTGATAAATCACCTCCTCTTTCAGGGAGGAGGTCACCGTCAGATCCTCATGAGTGAGGAGCATGTGTGGACTCAGCTGTGCCCTCCCTGACCCGCAGGCAGGGCTGCCACTGCAGCCTGCAGCCTTTTACCAATCGAATCCTCCTTGTCTCTCATCCTCATCCTTCTTTTCTTCCCGCCTTCGTGTCCTCCTACTTGAGTACTTTCCTCTTCCAATTTATCTCTTTTTCTTCATTCTCTTAGTCCTCATTTTCCTGTCACTCTTACATAGATTTGTCCTCCTGCTTTTATTTCTGCTCCACTTTCTGTCTTGAATTTCACAAAACCTTTCGTTTTTTAATCTTCTGCTCCTTCTCCCGTTACACCATTTAATCTTCTCCTCCTCTTCCTCATCGTTGTTCTCTCCCCATTATCCTCCTACTCCCTCCCCCTCATCCTCTTCTTACTCTCTCTCACCTCTTGCTGCTCCTTCTCTTTTCATTGCTCATCCTCTCTCACCAGTGACAACTCCTCTCCTTTATCTCATCTTCCTCCTTCTCGTTCTCCTACTTCATTAGATAACATCCATTAATGCTCACTCCATCAACATTTAAGTGTCTGTTGTAAACAGCTGCATAAAAACAGATGGGGTGATAACATGCGCCACAGCAGGCTTTTTACTTAGCTTGTCACAAATCATCACCATCAGGGGTGCAAACTTTTGCATCACTGCAATTTTTCAATCTAACAGGATATTTACTAAGACTGAGGATGTAAATGAGCCCAGATGCAGGTCCTGCAAGAAGCTTTGTGCATGCAGAGAAATAATATGATAATCAATGCAACTTGATGTTATCAGTTCATAAAAAAGACTTTTGGTAAAACTTTTAAATGCAAGATCCTTTCGGTAATAAATAATAATACAAGAGCCTACTTAATTGCTGGCTACTTCAGTCTGTGCTGTGAGTCGTTAAAGATCAGTGAAAATAAGCAGGAGGTGACTGCAGCAAACATTCATGAAAGTCCTGTGAAGAGTAACTGTGCTTTCTCTCCATCTTTTTCACACTGGCTGAAGTTTCTCGCCCTCTGTGTGTGCATTAAAACTGTACTGCAGATTTTACACCTGCATTTCTCAGACATTACATTTCACATGCATTTCTTCCTCTGCAGTGGTCAGTCTGCCTCATGCTGAGGGTATTTTATATAAATCTCCATTCCCTCCTCCCATATTTTGTGCTGCAAATCATACAGCTTTTAGTGGTGCCATTTTTCTTCCATCGTACTGGTGCAAAACCTCCATGTGACCATTAAATATGAACAAACACATTTTGACTGTTTAGCACCTAAAAACCATTTGACCATTTTACTGTAGATGTAAATTGTGACACGTTTTATTTTACCCTTTTCTCCCAGAAATTGTGTTTATATACCTCTAATTTGCATCACCCAATGTGCTTTGAAGCAAGACATAATCGCTGCCTGCACTATGCTCTGTGGAAACAATCTTTTTGAGTGGGGGAAATGCCATGCTGCACTGAATTAGTAAAGTGGTGGTCAATAGACTGGGGTTTGCAGTCCCACTTGTGATTAAGTCAGGTGGTTTGGGTTAAATGTGTTTAAAAAAAGCATTGTGCTGTACACTTCAATGGTCACACTTTTTCTTTGATAAACCAAGGCCATCACTGTCTCTAAGCTGTGAGTGTTTAAATATAATCATAAAAAGTTAATTAATTTTTTAAAAATTAAAAAAAAAAGCAACTTTTTCTGGCTTGTTAGATGAATATTTCCAAGTATGTAATAGAAATACAGATTATAAATAAAAGTCAAGAAGATCCAAAACAACAAGGACCAAATAATTTAGATAAGTGGATTGGACCGATTTGTGGACCAAGCAGTTATCGAGCGGCAAGGGAAGATCAAATAAGCACAAATAAGCAAATAAGCAAATAGGCATGTAATGATAGTCCTGTGATTGGCTGTCCTACATCATAGCCGCTGGTTTATACGAAATGCATCCTGGGATAGTTGTCTACCCCAGGTTCAAATCAACAGTGCTTGGGCCACGATCTGATGGTGTTTTACAAGTTCATGAGAACTCAAGTATCGGCAATGACAGTGGTCTCGTATAAAAACAAAAGTTGGTGCAGGATTTCTCCCTCGCACACCAAGTGGAATCAGCTAGAGTACTTCATGGGCACCCCCAAAGCCGAGGACCCAAGACCTGAGACCTGTACAGGTTCAGTCCATGTTTTATATGGTCAGACACATCCAGCTCAGGTCCTATTCTAGTGGCAATGAACAATTCCGATTATGGTTATGCTAGGTGAAACAGAGCTGCAAAGTGTCATCCGTCACCTTGACAAGAAGGCTTTCAGATGATAGAGTGATTGGATTAGCCACACTTTCATTCAGCAAGAGAGGAATTACAGAAAATCTGGATGTGTTAAACAACTTCCTTTTCAATTCAATTCAATTTTATTTGTATAGCACCAAATCACAACAGAAGTTGTCTCAGGACACTTTCCATATAGAGCTGCTCTTTTATCTACAGAAAACCAACAATTCCCCCATGAGCAAGCACTTGGCGACAGTGGCGAGGAAAAACTTCCTTTTAACAGGCAGAAACCTCGGGCAGAACCAGACTCTGGGTGGGCGGCCATCTGCCTCGACCAGTTGGGTGAGAGAGGGAGAGCAAGAGAGGGAGTGAGACAGACAGACAGACAGAAATGCAGTCAGAGAGGGAGAGAGGGAGAGAGAGAGAAAGAGAGAGAGACAGAGAGACAGACATGCAGTCACAGTAACAGTGACAGTGGATGTAATAATAGCAGTAGCAGTTGCAGTGGATGTCAGGCAGGGCCAAGGCAGGAGACGCAGCTGAAATCCACAATCCAGATTCAGCCACTGTAGAACCTGCAAGACGACAAAGTACAGAGACTCCGGGGAAGGAGCTAAGTTAGTAACACGCCGTGGTAGGACATGAAAGCGTGCAGATGGAGAGGGACAGAAGGACAGAGGAGCTCAGTGTATCTTTGGAGGTCCCCCGATAGTCTAATCCTATAGCAGCATAACTAGGGGCTGGTCCAGGACCAGGCTGAGCCAGCCCTAACTATAAGCTTTATCAAAAAGGAAAGTTTTAAGCCTACTCTTAAATGTAGAGACAGTGTCTGCCTCCTTTGTGATGAGGATGGATTATGTGTCATGGCCGGCCCTGCATGGGTCTGGGTGCCAGCTTTAAAATAATAGACGGGTCTGTTTCAGTTCCGGGCAGTACATTTCTGGGTCTTCATTGGTTTGGGAACAAATGTTTTGACCCTTGAAGACCTCTAGAGTCAGCAGCAGTGCACTCAGTGCCAGAAGCCAGAAGCTACATTGTAGCAACACTTTTTTGTAATCATATAATCTTTTGTATGGTGATAAAGTTTTCATTGACGTGTCATTTAGACATGCTGTTATACAATATTTAATGTTATTTATTTTTTCTGGAAGCTAATGGGGATACCAATGAAGAATAGGGGAAGAAAAGTGGTCTGTAAATCTCATGGTGTGTTCACTTCCAGCCAGCCAGCCAGCCATGAGCAGACTGAAAGCAGCATTCTAAGGCCAATGTCCTTCATCAGCATGGAGCAGGTGATCTCTGCCTCTCTGTCCCATTCTCCACTTTTCTCATTATCTCACATTCCTGCAAAAATATATGGACACAGCGACGGGAAGTATTAACTCAGGAAGATACATTTGTGTGTTGGTGCTTGAGAGTTACCCGACATATCTGAGTGTTTTGGTATGCGCATGTGATGTTGTGATATGGAGAGATGGACAGAAATCACCCGCTGCAGTGTGTTTGTTTGTTTGTGTGTGTGTGTGTGTGTGTGTGTGTGTGTGTGTGTGTGTGTGTGTGTGTGTGTGTGTGTGTGTGTGTGTGTGTGTGTGTGTGTCACTGGAGCCTGTCATTCGATTACAGGTCACACTAATCTAATCATCCAGCTGTGAGCTCAGTGTGCAGGCCTTTATGAAAGGGACTGTAGTGCTAAACAACACAGACCTCAGTCTGTCACCACGTTACCTTTTGCTCCATGGCAAACTGCGTCTGGGCTGACTGATAGCCTGTGGCTGTTTCCCATACTGATTACTGTGGGAGTGTGCAGCCTTTGCTTCATCTAAGATACCCCACCAGCTCCGGTTAGACAAGTAAATATAAACAAGGGGTCACGTCTGGGCCCCCAAACACATGCGTGTCGATATGAAACCTGGGGGGTGTCCAGGTGTGATGGAGGACAGAGGTGTCTCACAGATAAAGCTATTATCAGTGTGACTTACAGGACTGGACAGGCGACTCCGCTCTCCTCAATATGAAATCATATTGACAGGAAATGCGGCTCCCTCAGATGAACTCTGAGGCGTTTCGTCTGGTTTATCATTCTAAGGCCCGCTTGTGAGGGTTGGCAGCTGATACAGATTTTCTCAGGCACAATCAGCTGAGCGGCTTGAGGTAAAAGAGATCAATACTTTTCATTTTTAACACAGAGGCAATATCGACCGTCTGAATCGGCCTCTTCAGTGGGCACGGAGAGGCTTTCTGCGCTATGGTAAGAGGCGTGTTATTTTAATCATCATCATCTTTCATCCGCTCCCCTCTTATCTGTCGCTCTTACACAGGAAGATGCTTGAAGAGAAGGGGGCAATATGAAAAGCTTTGCAGAGTGCTGCAGAGTCACAGAAGCAAAAACATACGGTTGAGTCCTTTCTGAACCAGTGACTTCTTTTTCTACTCTTTGTTGAATTGAAGCTGCTGCTAATTGGTTGACATGCTAATGAGAGCTTGTGAAAACTTGGCATTAATTCATGAACATTAACACACACACAAGCAACAAATACACACTATGTGCCACCACTACTACTGCTGAATCCAGTGGACTATTAGTGCTCCAAAAACTTCCAAAAAGTGGCAGTAGTGGTTTTAAGGTGCTTTTGATAGTAGTGGTACCACCACTATCACAGCACAGGGAGTAGTGTTGTTGTGTCTAGGGTGTCCTGTTGTCCTCTGGCGTGTCGCCAAACACACAGACTGCTCATAGCTTTGACGCTGGTTTCAGTTCATTTAGGTTAAAGTGGCTGTCATCAATGGTTGTAAAGTAATGGTGTATCAAATGGCAATTTGACAACAAGCTAACAATGTGAAAGGTGCTGCTCGTAGTGATGACTTATCTCCCATGTGTGCAGGTCCCCCCAGCCTGATGGAGTTTTAGCTCATTGTTAGCGGTCCGTCCAAATCTTTACTATTTAGATTCACTCTTGCAGCTCTTACTGTGTTGTTTTCAGCAAAAAAAGCTCTAAAACCTACTGTACACTATCTGCTTAACACCAAACAGCACAGTTAGCAACTAGCTAGTGAACATGGTGAGGCATTTAGCAGCTAAAGAGCCAGATAGTTGGTGGAGACCAAAAACAGAACTGCTGGATCAACTTAAAAGGTGTTGATAAGTCCATGTTGTGTTCACAAGTTGTGTCCGCTGCCCCCGAGTGGCAAAAAGAAGTCTGTTATTGCAGGTTTAACTTGTAAACACAGACAGAAGCAAAGCCAAATTACTTCAGAGATTGTCCATTGTACTCATTGTCCATTGCAGTCTGGACAAAAGGAGTTTCTCGCTACTCAGCAGTAGCATCTTGATGTTTGCCAGCCAATCTATAGGGCAGTGACAGCCATGTCATTGTGACACTACTTCTGACATTACAAGAACAGCTTCCACAGCTGTTGCAGTGCTTTCACTATGCAGGCTGTGTAGACACTACTACACTACTACTGCAGCTACAAAAAGCACTGCCGCTGCTGTTGCTAGTATTACTGCCACAGCAAACACTACTGCATGCACGACAATTACCGCTATTCCTGCAGTTACAACAAATGCTGCTCCCACAATGGCTGCTATTGCTGCTGCTACAACTAGTTCATTACTGGGACGACTATGGCTCAGCGAGTCCATTAATCGTAAGGGTTGGCCGTTCAATCCCTGACTCCTCCTGTCCACATGTCAAAGTCAAAGCAAGACATTGATTCCTAATTTGCTCCTGGTGAATAGGCCAGTGCCTTGCATGGTGGATTGCTGCCATCAATGTCTGAGTGTGTGTCTGAATGGGTGATTGAGAGGCACCTTGTGAAGCACTTTGGATAAAAGTTCTACATAAACAAATTAAGTCCATATTTCCAAAGAAAACAATGCTACTATTACTGCTACCCTTACTAAAACTACTATTATTACCTTTCTACTGCTGCTATATCTACTATAAATGGTGTTTTGATGACTTTAGTTCATTACAATGCCATGCATGGTCCCATTTTTATGTGTGGAAGCAATAATAGACAGCTGGGTGTCCTGCCTCTTCTATCTAAGGACCCTGCATCTTCCCAGCCAAAGTGTCATTTAGCAAGGCACTGAATGCCCACTGGGTGTGGAGCTGCCGCTGACACAATACGTTAACCTGGTCGTGGATGGGGGCAAGTGATGAACAATTTCACTGTCAGTATTCCCGCCAGCTGCAATAAGAGAGAGATGTGTAAACACTCAGAGGAGTCATGAGACAATGCAACGGACATATTATCATATGAAAACAATGAGCATGTGTATTCATGACCACATCCACACACACACACACACACACACACACACACACACACACACACACACACTATGATGAAGGCATAATATCGGAAAAAAAATCATGTGATCATGTACCATCACCCAGCCCGATGGAGATCAAAGCAGTCGAGTTCCATCACAGCTTGTCAGGTGGCAGAGAAACAATATATTGTAATTTTATTCATTGACCAAATTGGCAGATACAAACCATATTCATAAAGTGGCAATAAGAGGAAGAGGCAATACAAAGCTAATGGCTCTGCTTGCACAGCAGGATTTATTGTTTCACTGCAGTAATAGACACTCAAGGACAAACTATTGTTTAGAATGGGCCTTAATGTTTACAAAAAAAGTCACATAATTATTCTCAGAGATGAAATGCTGTGAACTGCAGGCTGGGTGCTTTTGCATTTTTCTTAAATTTCTAGCTTTTATGATCCTGCAAATACTGGATTAACATCACAAGCCCATAAAACTCGTTCACAACCATTGCTTATTTTACTATGTCAGACTTTTAAAAACTTTACCTCCTTAAAAGTTGCTCAAATCCCACTTGCCTTCCAAAAGGATCCATGTGACCACACAAACAATTCTTTTAGTCATTTTCTGATTATAAGTTCAGGCATCCAAAACTAAGAAACCAATACTGACCGATGGTAGGACACAGGGTGCAGGTGCAGTCTCAGGTGTCAGACATTACCTCCACGCCTCTCTATGAGAGTTTGCACTGTTATTATGCTAAGCTCCAGCTTCTCAAATGTGAGGATTTGCTGCTCTTGTCTCTGTTTTCATGTAATTATTCATTGATTATCTTTAGCTTTTGGGCAATTTGAAGAATCAAATATGTGAAAAAAGATTTGATATATAAAATAACAATTTGGTACAGGCCTAACACAAGGCATGTGTTATTTTCAAAGTGACTTTATGAAATAAAACTGAAAAATGGCAATGTGAAATACAAGAAAACACATTTCTGAAAGGGCATTTTGAAATAAAAACATCTATAATCATATTAATAATGTGTTATTACATAAATGAATTCTGAGTTTTTTCAGCTATTTCACAAACTGTTGGTTTATTTATGTAATTTGCAGAATTTATTCATATGATCATTTATTTCATGATGTCTTTCGGGCTCCATAGTTGACCAGCTCTGGTAATTATGACAAACCTCTGGTAAGTCACGCCTGACAATGTCCTGATCAGACTGACTGTGGTATGGTTGACAGTGCTGCACTTGAGCTACTCGAGCACTCTTTGATTGTGAAATTGTGATTTCAATATAAGATGAACAGTCATTCAGCCATATACTGCAGCTTCATTCTTTACTGTGGAGAAGACACAGGTGAGTCCTCTCGTGTGATTGACAGACAAATAAACTATGCACAAAGACAACTTACACACCTGTAGATGTGCTGTATGGGAGTTGCACCAGCCAAAAGCAGGAAGGATAACTAATTTGGACCCATCCATCCATTTTCTATGCCACTTATCCCTTTTGGGGTCGTCGGGGGGGCCGGAGCCTATCTCGGCTGTCAACGGGCAGGAGGCAGGGTACACCCTGGACCGGTCGCCAGCCGATCGCAGGGCACATACACACACCATTCACACTCACACTCACACTCACACTCACAACTAGGGGCAATTTAGAGTCACCAATCAACCTAATGAGCATGTTTTTGGTCTGTGGGAGGAAGCCGGAGTACCCGGAGAGAACCCACGCATGCACGGGAAGAACATGCAAACTTCACACAGAAAGGCCTGACCCGGGAATGAAACCTGCAACCTTCTGGCTGTGAGGCATGCGCACTACCTGCTGCGCCACCATGCAGCTAATTTGGACCCTTGTTTCCACAAAGATGAGGACAGAGAAAACCACTACAAAAAAAAGGGGGGGGGGTGAAATATGATTTAAAATAATCTGCCAACAGAACTGAAAATTTTCACTTGCCAACATTTTTAGAACAAGAAAAAATATCTAGTGTCAGAGAACCCACAGCTGTCTTAAAAATAGTGCAGCCAGACTAAAAACAGGCACATTTGTCTGGATACAAACAGATTCTGACTTTGACAAAGCAGTTTTGTACTTGTCAGTGTTCATCAAACAGCTTTAAAATTCTGGAAATTGCTAACATAAAAAGTGCCTGGTAAAAAGATATGTATTATCAGACAAAAAAAAAAAAAAAAAAAAGGCTCATATTGCCTTGATTTAAGATATTTTATCATATTTAGATTTCCCATAGTGCATCACCACTGGATCAAGCCTTGACCTCATCCTCATCCCTCCAGAGAATTAGCTTTCATGCTGGGAGCATGGATAGATTGAGTTCTGTTCTCTGGAACCCAGCTCACTTCAGTCCATTATGAGAATCTTTTGTTTTTCGGGACAAGGTTACAATAACCAGGCACCTCAATGCTGTGAAACACTGATTACCTTGAGCTATCAGTGCCAACTCCCATTCAACCTTTCTGTGAATCACTTGAGCCGTATCCATTGTGTGACAGAAACCAGGGACTGAGAGGAATTTACTCACTTTGTGTAGTCCTGCTGTCAGGTAAATGTCAATGTCAAAGTGTCAGATTCTGCAGGAATAGGAAGAATTGTTATTTCTAGATTGGTGACTTGCTTTCTAGAGGTCGAAGGTGGTGAAAATTTCTTTAACTCTTGACTCTAATCATTCAGATCAAACATGAAAGATAAAACTACAAAGAGTAAAGAGACCTTTCCTCTGCCTCCACAAAACATGTGACCCCCGCTTCCTCTCCAAGCAGCCCCTATATCAGCTTTACTCAATAATCCTTGCTGACAATTCACCAGCGAGGGCTTTCAGGATTGTAAAGGAGATTAACTAAACAAATACATCACCTTTAAAGGCTAAATCTGTCTTCAAGGAGACTGGTGAGGGATGAGCCTCTGTGCAGGCAAATAAAGACAATGAATGAGACCAAAGTGTCCATTTGTGACAGCAGGGTGATCTGATAGCTACTGAGGGCATCCTGTGACTTGGAAATCACACATTTCATCTTTAGAGCAATCAATGTGTCACTCACTGTTGAAGTGTCCTTGAGCAAAAGCTGAAAAAACTGTGATTTACTGCCAGGAGCCTCCACTCCCCTGGTATGTATGACCTTTCTTGAGTAATACATAAAAATAAAGTCTTTATTTTGCTTTGCAAAGTGCTCTACAAACTCTGAAATGCACAGAAGTAAATAAAAGAGCTCCAAAGCTTGAGAGGAAGAGGTGGCACTGATGGAGAGCAGCAGTTCGTTGAAGAGCAAAACTACAAAGAAAAAGGAGCGTTATCAGTTCTCACACAAGCTGCATGGATTCAAAACTTATTTTCCTGTTTAACACCGTAAGCAAAAGTTTGACATTATGGTAAATACGCTTATTTGCTTTCTTGCGGAGAGTTGGATGAGAAGATCAATACCACATTTTGCCAGTTAGCTTAGCGCCAAGACTGGCAAGCTAGCCTGGCTTCGTCCAGCTGAAACAAAATCTGTCTACCAGCACTTCTTAAGCTCACTAATTACCACTTTATATCTTTTTTAAATCCATGTGAAAACCAAAGTGTTTTTGAGCAGCGACTTTGAGCAGTTGCTAGGCAACCATCACATAAGTCCCCATAAATTGATGAATTTTTTAATTCTTTGGTTTTTGTATGGACTAAACAAAAGATATAATGTGTTAATTAGTGAGCTTTAGAAGTTTTGGTATGCCAGAGTCAGACTAGTTGTTTACTCATTTCCAGTGTTTATGCTAAGCTAAGCTGCCTGGCTGCTGACTGCTGCATAGTTAATGGACAGACAGCCCAGAGAGTGGTATCTATTATCTAAACCAACTCTTGAAAAGAAAGAATATTTCCCAAATAATCCTCTTGATTTTTTTCATTTTCAAATGTCTTTAGCATGAGCTGTCACTGACTCAAGTGATGTCGCTTGAGTCAGTGACTTTATCAGACTTTGTGCCCGGTCCCTCTGGAGCTACAAAAGGTTTTATATTACTTTTTTCCCACATCTGCAGTAGTACAGACCAAGACTAGTAAGGACTTTAGAATTGGTGGATGTGCCCTTTAATGAGGTGCCTAAATCTCATAAATCTGAAGAACCAGAGCTAAATAAGGACATGTTTTGCCCTTCCCTACTGTGGGAAGTCAGCGTCATTTTTGGAGACTTAAAGCAAACGTCACAGTTACATGGATTTCCGTACCTTCTGTTGTCCCCTTTACAAGCACCTTTTTCATGTCTCAATCACAATAGGAAATTACATCTTATCACAGGCGGTTGTTTTTTGATGTTTTTTTGTTTGTTTGTTTGTTTGTTTTTAGCAGAGTTAACTGTGAAAAAAAAAGATGTGAAAAGATGATCCTTTATAAGTTTAGCAATTTGCTTTGTGATTTCTTCCTCCTTAAATCTTTTCTCTGTCTCGTGTAAATAAATGTGTTTCATTCTTGTTGTGCGAACTGTTGTCTGCAGTCACATTGATCTGTCTTGAATGGTCCTTCACAAGTGTACAGTAAGTTGGAATTGACTGCTTTTGCTTTTGAACGCATAACTTCAGTAAAAATCTTTGACTGCTGTTTTCCAATGTACTTGTAAAGAATGTTCCCACTTTTGCCATTTTGCCTCAGAAAACTAATCTGCTTGGCAGCTGCATTGATGCGAGGAAATTACAGGCATTCAAAGGCGACAAGAATAAAAGTCTAACAGTACCTTGAAAATTAGGGCTATTAGTGCTAGAGCACTAACTGGGCCACTTAGTGCTTTCATATTATACAACGTAACATTACATTGTAAAAAGGAAAATTACCAAATCCAGAGGAGCCAACATGCAGCCCTGATTCAAAAAAGTTGGGATGGTATATAAAACATGAAGAAAAGCAATGTAATCATTTGCAAACTAAACGTTTTTACAGAAAACAGTTTTAAAGGTTGTTCCTGAGCTCATGCAATAATATCCTTTATACAATCGTGTGTTCACAAAGTTGTGAAACTCTCTCCATCCTTTCTTGTGAATGTGTGAGCCTTTCATACCCAATCAAGATACTATCACCTGTTACCAATGAACCTGTTAACCTGTGGAATGTTCCAAACAGGTGTTTTTGGAACGTTCCACTACTTGTGGACTTCCCTGTACCGCTTTCTGTTTGCCCATGACGAGGGTTTTAAATTGTAAATATTATAAAAACAGCTCCAACTGTTTAGTCGCTTCAAGACGCCTATGAACAATATGTGAAATCACTCAGCATCACTCATGTCAAGCTTTTCTCAATGGATTCAGGACAGTTCTTAAGTCAAGATTATTTGTATTGGAAGCAATACAGTTCTGTTATGTGTCATCTCATGTCATTATATTGCTTTTGGTATAAGAAGTCTAAGATAATAGGAGAGATTCCTCAACTCACTACGGGATGGAGTCTGTGGCTAACATGCAAATATTTTGTAGCTTTCTCTCCACTGAGTCCTGGCTGTGCCGCTCTGCTGGGCTGGCACAGACGCCTGTGATCCATCATTACCAGCCACAGCCAATGCAGAGTCACCTCAGCCCCACACTTCTCCACAGGCTGTCGGCTAATTAGGAGAAGCAGAGAGTTGTGAAGTAGCTGCGGTGTAATAACATCTACAAGTTATGCATGCATGGCCAACATGGAGCAGTGATATCTTAGATTTAACTCAGTTAGGGGATGTTTAAATATGCCGTTATATCAAAAGTTTTGTCTTAGAATGAGATAACTTCCTCTGGAAAAAGCACAAAATTAAAATTAAATGTAAAAGTTTAGTCCAGGAGAGAACTTGAGCTAAAAGGAAAGGATATGGTAACAGTAAATATTAATCTTCTGGGGGTCCACGTACCATCAAGTACAAGACAAAATAAATCAAAATAAATCCATCCATCCATTATCTATACCGCCTATCCCTTTCGGGGTTGCGGGGGGCTGGAGCCTATCCCAGCTACAATGGGCGAGAGGCGGGGTACACCCTGAACTGGTCGCCAGCCGATTGCAGGGCCACATACAAGGACAAACAAACATTCACACTCACACTCACACCTACGGACAATTTAGAGTCACCAATTAACCTAATGAGCATGTTTTTGGTCTGTGGGAGGAAGCCGGAGTACCCGGAGTGAACCCACGCATGCACGGGAAGAACATGCAAACTTCACACAGAAAGGCCCCGCCTGACCCGGGGATCGAACCGGCAACCTTCTTGCTGTGAGGCACGCGCACTACCTGCTGCACCACCGTGCAGCCCATCAAAATAAATAGTTCTTTTTATTTATTTTTCATTTTGTATGTAGCTATTCATATTTTCATTCATCAACCCAATGAGGCTGTGTTTTTGTATGACGTCTGCCACCTGTACCACCACCTGCCAGACAGCCGTTTGTTTTTCCACAGAGCACAGACATGTCAGTAAATGCTGATGACTGCTTTCAGGTGATCTTTGGACTGACATTGTCGATATCACCAACAAACTGGTGTTACCACATGGCTAACCAATCACTGAAATGCCACTGGCGCTACACCTGGCAGCTGGTTCTGGTTGGCTGTTGGACAGCATCATGATGATTTGGTTGCTCACGCCACACTGTGCAGGAATTCTTGGTCCTGAGCCAAACTTTGAAAGCCACAGATGAATGAGGATGACACCAAATATTTGGTGCTCCTTGGATTTGAGTAAATCATATTTAAGGCTGCATAAGGCCTGTTGTCAGATCAATCAATCAAGCCCTGGGGTTAAATACAAGCTGCAAGCATTTCTCCATATTCTCCATATACCAGCATTTAGCTGTGATATATTTAATACATTTAGCCACTGAGCACAATTTCCATGAGTGATTTATTTAACAATGATGTGCAGCTGTACATTATATTTTAGTAGTTGAAAAAGATGTAGTCTCTTGAGGCAACATGCAGTGTGTGTGTGTGTGTGTGTGTGTGTGTGTGTGTGTGTGTGTGTGTGTGTGTGTGTGTGTGTGTGTGCACATGATACTGCCAGCTGCTGTACAGTCAAATTCTTCTACACCAACCGAGTAAAACATTTCTTTATGAAGAAGTCTAAAATAGAACAGCATGCTTTAATGTTAAGAGTTCCCTTAATTGCAATTCAAGGGGGATTGCCCAAATTATAGAAATCAGGCCCAGACCAACAGTTCATGTGTGTGTTTTCACAGCGTGAACAAACAAAACAGGGCAAGAAAATGTAAGAGTCCATTTGTAAAGTTTCTGTGCTTGATCCATTTTTCATAAAATGCTTTAAATGCTTACGAAAAGTTTGGACTTGGTCTGCAAACCACTTAAGCCAAGATTATGGGTTCACAAATGCATTCTGAAGCATGTTTTTACATGCGGTTTACTGGAGGACTGTTTCTGACCAGCGTACGGTGCTCAAATCTAATATCATTATATGAAAAGTATGATTTCATATAGGCGTAATTTTATTTTGAGATTTTATTGAGATTGAGATCTTAAGAAAAAGGCAACAACAACAATTAGATGGTCAAGTAATGTGTCACTGCATTTGTTTTTCCATTTTTAAGCAAAAAAAACCCCTCAAAACAATAAAGGTTCCAGCCTCTGGAGACCTGCTCAGTCAAAAGTGCTAAGAGCTTGACTCTGTTTAGATCCTTGAGACACATTGCCGTCAAGAATATTTGCTTATTTTTTGGGCACTTTATCACAATTTTCTGATATTTTATAGACCAAACTAATAATCATTATCCAAATGACACTGAAAACAATCATTAGATAGACTAATTCTCAAATTAATAGTTAGTTGCAAGCCTTGTCAGTTGTTGTCCTAGCTCAAGTTCTTTGTCATGTGCACAACTGTCACACTGAGGCAGTTGTTGGCAGTGAAATTCTTGTCCTCGGGCTCCCTTCAATGCTCATGCAATATGTATAAAAAGGAAATCATGCAAGTAAAGTCACTGATATTAAAAGCATCACATACTTACATCAACACTCTGTAACTCGCTCGTTTATTTGTGTTTTTGAGTGCCTCTATTGAGTTTGCTCTACCCTGAAATCGCTCTTCAGATTATTATATGTTTCCATTTTGATTTTGGGGCTCTTCCTCAGGCTGACTTCAGCACAAGTCATTTATTTTCCAAACCTGTATTAAAGGCCACCAGCCTTATTAAAAAGTGTTTGTTTCATTTTCAGATCTTCCCAGAGGGAAATCGGATATCTGTCGGAAGCAGAGCCAGACAATGTGTTCCCTCCTGGCCCCGTCCCTTCCTCCTTCCATGACACCATCAGGTCAAGATCCGCCAACGCATGATCCCCCCGCCTCATTCATTGAGCAGAAACACATGAGCTGATGAGGCCTTTCCATCATTGGCCTTAGATCAGTTTTACCGTGCTCGGAGTGATTTTATTTTTACCAGTCTGATTCATAGCTCCCCGATTTCCTGTTATGATCAAGTGCCCACTTCAGCTTGAAATGCCTCAGATCAAAGGCTAATGAACAAAAGCTGGCAAAGCTAATTCCCAGACCTTTTCATTTGAAGAACTGAAATGTGTAAGTGCTGTGTATATAATTAATCTCTTTGATAGAGATTAACTCAAAGAGCTACTTCAAAGGGTCATGTTCTTGCCAGGCTGATTCCTGCTTGTGTTTACAGGTCCCACATACTGTACAGGATGTCTTGCTGTTTTTCAAAAGGGGGCTAAGACCTGGGCACTGGCTACACCACACAGCTCAATACATGTAAATTTCTCTAGCAATTTTCCACTCTGTCTGTAGTCTTCTCCCCAAATCCAATCTTGACTCCCACAGTTTAAGAAATAAGCTAATTTCAGACTGACAAAACTGTGTTATGAGAATGAGACCAAACGGATTGATTGAAAGGACAATCAGGGCTAATCAATGAGCAGATGAGCACTGGACCTTCAACTCCACAGTGTATGACTCCCCGAGGCAGGTTTGGCTTTGATTTGGGCAGCATCCTTTCATTTAGTCTTTGGGGCTGTCGCCCAGAGCTGTGACTCTTTTTGGCTCTCAGTTTAGGTTGCAGAGATCTGATCCTGGGTCTGCAATGGTCGCCTCCACATGAACTGTATGAATCTGTGCTGATTCAAGATTCAAACATAACTGCAGGATTGAATGAAAGGGATGCCTATTGATCCTCAGGTTCACTAGAAAGCACTTGAGTTTACCTGAGCGGCATTTGGGCGAAATGGTGATTAACCAGGAAAACTCTTGGACTGACTAAAAAGGGCACTTGGGGTGGCCAGAGGGACACTTGCATTGATAATTTCGGTTGACTAGAGGTGGCACTTTGGTTGACCAGTAGGTGTTCAGAGAGGCACTAAATTCAATCAGAGTGGAGCACTTCAGGGCATGTTAGTTGACCAGAGAGGAATTTGAGCTTGGAGGAACTTTAGTCAACCAAAGGAGGATTTTAGCATGTTGGTACAACCAGCATGGCACTTAAACCAGAAGAACATTGCTGCAACACAAGGGAACCTGAGACACTTCGATCAACCAGATGGGATCTTGGGCTGACTAAAAGGGGCACATGTTGGCTACCAGAGAGGCACTTGGGGGCACTTTAAACAACAAGAGACGCAGTATGGTTGGAGTGGGGGGTGAATCTGTTGATCACACAGGGGCAGTTTTGTCAACACGAAGGACACTTGGGCCAAATAGAATAGTACTCTGTGGTGATTTTGTCCAGGAAAGAGGTACTACATTAGACTACTCAAGTACACTTTTGGAGCAACAGCTGGGTAAAAACATAGCATTAAACTCATTTGGACTAAGACATACAGTATGCCGGGCTGATAAAAGCTACAAGAACCACCCCACCACCAGCACTGTGCACGCCATTGGTATAAATGCACAAATCTGGTGAGGACCCCTGCCCCCACGAGCATAGTTAACATTCCAGTGTCAGCAGCCCTCATGTTTGAATGACTTTAAGCAGGGCAGGCTCCACGGGTCACAGACATTACTTACCTACATGCAGAGAAAACATCGATGGAGAGAAGTTTTTTCTCCATAAAAACATGTCAGGTGTGTGTGTGTGTGTGTGTGTGTGTGTGTGTGTGTGTTCCTGTCTTGTGTGACCTTCCATAAACTCTCAAGCTTTTGTGTGCAAGTGTGAGTTTGTGTATTTGTGTTTGCAGAGGTCATGTATACAAAAAGAGTTCAACCAGGTGCCACACACAGACCTACAAGTGCCGATTCGACAGGAATAACTCAGACCTCCCACGTCTTTCTGGGTCTAAATCGGCCTGTCATCGTGCATCTTCCTCACACCCCTCTTCTCTCAACTCCTATTTCACCTTGATTTGTATATTTTTCACTGCGGCCAAATCTTTTATTAGAGGCTATTCTTCTTCTAACCTCAACATCTACATCCTGTACTGGGCTGCGAGCGAGGCCAGCTGGGAAGGTTCACACTAGAGTTTTAGACAGAGTGATGAAGAAGGAGAGACAGAGGAATAAACCCATCCCCTGGGGGGGAGATAAACATTTACTTTTCCATGAGGAGATGGCGATAGCATTACAAGTCTGAAAACCAGGGAAAGAGAAAAGAGGTGAAAGTTGGAGGAAATCAAATGGACAGTGAGAGTAGAAGAGACAGAAGTACATGACTGTCAAGATCAATCTGTATCAGTTTATTCCACTAACAATGGCTGACTGTTTACTTTCTTCTAAAAGCCTTTTGAAAACCAGCTGAGAAGAGCTTGGAGAATGTTATGCGACCATAACCAGTACCAGGCATTAACCTGCAAGGCTGAAAGCAAGCTTTAATTATTTTTGAATGGAAAGTTGAAAGAGCAGTTCAGCCTTATCTCTCAGACGTTGCAGCTGTGGGAAAATTATTGCAATGTTTGCATCTGATATGCACCAAAAACTCCTGCAGAAACGTAACCAGAGCAGCTGTTACTTTAGCCTCGACATTTAACCTACTGTGAATTTAATTCCTCATTTATCTAACCAGGTAAGTGTGGTGTCATTTTTACATTTAATTTTGGCACCTGATTAGTTTTAGTCTTCTGTGTATTAGTTTTGGTTAACTTTTAGTTGTATATTTTTTGATAGTTTTATTCTGGTGTAAAAAAAAAATCATCATCAATTAAATGTTATTGTCATTTTTATCATGCATTTTTTAATTTTTCTGAATTTACAGGTTTCTTCATCTTTGTTGTGTAGTTTCCATGATTACATTCTTGTTTATCGCAAGGTTAGTGAAAAAGCTGCTGTTTACTTGTATCCCCCACAGTCTATGGCTCACACAAAGAGCCAATGTCGCTCTGCTCTGCAGTGTACAACAGACTGCTGACTCTCCTCAGTAAATCCAGTTATCTTTTCCAAACTCTGTCTGTTTGAATTGAACTGATCTCTCTGATCGTTCCTGCTCAGCTAGCCTTACCACAGCTACCTGAGCTCTGCACTGAATCAGTCAGAGGCTCATTCTCTCACTCGCTCATTAAAGTACTGTTCGTTGTCTGGGTTTCACTCTTCAGGACTCTTGTGCCTTCAGATGTCGTCAGACAACACAAACTAGGAGGCCTCATACCGCATAACATAGCATACATAATATGTCTTCTTCCAGTTACTGTCAGTATTTAGCCCTATGGGACCCAATTTAATAAGCATACCGTATATCAGTTCATCTCAGAATCTGATATTATGACATTAAAATCCAAAAGTCAGAATTACATTTTTTTTGGGGGGGGGGGGGGGGGGGGGGGGGGCTCTTATCGTCCTCTGTACTATTCAAACAAGGTCTTTTTTAGGTCTTTTTTTTTTTTTTTTTAACTTATCTGGCACTTCCTGATTCCCCAGCTGGACATACAGTGGGTTCATGTTGGCCTTTGATTAAGAATGCTTTCTACAGATCATATTAATACCAAGTGGGACCATTAATACCATGTAGCATGACAAGATCTATGGTGGAATTAAATTCATAACACTAATAAATGATTCAACTAAATATAAACAGCTCTGGTGGTTACAGCAGATATTTAACTTGTGTTAAGAAAAAAAAAGTATTTATTTGCTTCTCAGTACAAGATAGGAATATTGAAATGGATTTTTGTTTGCAGAGCTGAACATGATTACAGTCTGTTTACGAGTGGCTAATGGAAGAGGACTGAGGGGCTGTGC
This sequence comes from Chaetodon trifascialis, assembly GCF_039877785.1. NCBI lineage: Eukaryota > Metazoa > Chordata > Actinopteri > Chaetodontiformes > Chaetodontidae > Chaetodon > Chaetodon trifascialis. Next base: position 18,557,572 of record NC_092075.1, read on the forward strand.
TGCCCGTGTCACAACATAAACACACAGTGGCACTTTGATGGCACTGCTTTATTACAGATTGCATTCATAAATACAGAAATAAAAAAAAAAAATCTGAACAATCTGCAGCTCTCATAGCTTCCCTCACTCTGCACACCGTGGAGCATGTCTGCCATTCAGCGTTCTGTGGTGAAACAGTGTGTGAGATAAACCTCATACAGACTTCTCATTCCTCCATGTATGTGACAGTCGACTCATAAGGCCATGAGAAACATTAAGATGCACCGCTGTGTGTTGTGCTGGCAGCCCCACTGACCCTAATTTATAATGACTCCATTGTCTTGGGGAACACAGACGTATATCAGGCGTAAATGAAGTAGGACAGGCACTTTAGCTGGGGAGATGAGGTGATTATAGCTCATGGATTAGTCTGGCTGAGGTGGATGATCAGTCTGATGCGCATGCACGCGCGCACACACACAAACACACGTACGCACAAAGGAAGTGTGCACTTACAAGCACACACGCAAAACACGCAGACCTGCAGGTTCGTGTGTACACATCCAAGCATTTACAGGACACAGACGTGCATGCACGCACACACACCAAGACACCCAAACAAACACAGTGTGAGGTGGATTTACTGTAAACAAAGCCCACAGGAAGATGATCATGACGCTGTGGAGTTTGGGTTCAGTTCACTCACCAGTGACTTCAGGATTCATGGTGTACTGTGCCACTGTGCTTCACATGTTTTTTTTTTTAGGTGGGTTCAGAATGAATGATCCAGACTAGCCTGGTCCAGGTCAGGTTAGTTTCCAGGCTTAGCTTCATCTCAGGATTAACCAGTGTGACAATCAGTGTGTCACACTGAGTTCCTTCCTAACAGTTCTGCACTGTGAATGTGACTCATTTTGCAGTGCATATCAAGTTCATGACAAAACCGATGCACAATTAAAATCTGAGGTTAGTGCTTTTTCAGTCCGAAGTATCTTCATAGTCTTTTAGTCAAATAAGTGATTTCTAAATACACTGAAATTCAGTATTAACCTGCCCAAGGCTGTAGGCTTAGTAAGAAACATTTTCACCGTGTGTTCTGTCTTTAAATGTCACGTAAATAAAATTAAAGACTCCAAAATAGGTCTACTGAAAATAGAAAGGGGCACAGCCAGCCTGAAGTTCTTCATATAGAGGCTAAGAATTCCTTTAATACCTGTTGTGGGAAATCCATCTTTACACTCTGATTAGTACTTTATGACACAGATACAGAGAAACCCCTGCTCACTGGCCCCTCAGCAGTGCCTGGGAGGTGAACCAGCACTATCAGACCACCTCTGTATGGACTGGTCCATGCTGGAATGAGCTAATGCTGCCCCTTTTGTTAGGTTATGCTGTAATATGCTACTCTTTATGTCGTGTTTAAAATGCAGTGCTCTGTAGCAGCGGACACCACTGTTTTGACTTCCGCGTCAGTTTTCTTCATTGTGAATTAATCTGTGCTCGATGTCTCAGGTCTGTCATGAAATAAACTAGACTTGACTTAATCTGATCTCATCAGCTCTAACTTGCTTTGTAAAATAAGTTAATCCTGGCTCACTTTGTTAGTCTCATTCAAGACAGGCTTTTCTCACTCAGCCTCCCTTATGAAACCTCAGCTGTAAAGAAAACATTTTTACTTTCAAAGTTTCTCACCAGAGCACATTTTCTTTATCTGTGAAGCTCTTTGAATCTTTCTTGCATATTAAAGCTGTGATAAACCCATTGCACACCACCTGCCCAGCACCAAACCACAGACAGGCACAGTTACTGAACATCAAGCAGCTAAACGGGCTGAACATGCACGAGGAGCAGTTGGAGTAAAAAGTCTTACATACGTGCACATTTCATCTACAAAGGTCGTTGTTGGAGTCGGACTTACTCAAGCTATCTTGCTCTGAGGCAGCAGTGTGAATCACTCATCCGCTGTGCCACTCAGTCATAGGCATTAAAGCATTTGATGTAGCTATGAAGCATTTGATCTGATATCTACCTGGTGCCCTTTCTACTTCACTTCATTTTGTAGGTGACCACCTGAGATCTTGTGTTCTGCTAAAATAAAAACCCCATCACTATCTCCACCCATCCATTTGTTGCTTCTGTAGAGGCTAGTTAGTTTTGTGTCCGTAGCAACAAAATAGTTTTAAAACAAGTGCACACACCTTGGCATCAGGGGCTAAACAGATGGAGGGCAACTCTGAACCAGGCAGGATGGAGTTCAACGAGCCTGTTCAGGTGGAATAAATCAGGCTGTTTGCAGACAGAAGCCACGGTTTGAGGAGTAGCGGCGACTGTTCAGTGTCACTGCAGTTTACCATCCTCCTGTCGGGCCCAGCGGCCCTCAGACGAGCTTCCTCAGTGGTACGGTTGTTATGAAGAGGATTAGCTCGACAACCAGGCTGAAGCCTGTCTGTATCTGCTCTCACTCACGGATGGACAACCTCCAAGCTCCACCTGGTGATATTTATGCGGTCTAAATACTTGTAATAATTCCATCCAAGCACAGAAGCAGTTAAAATGTTCCCTTCTTTAATGAGCAGGGTATTGAATTCCCCTAAAAGGGATCCTGTGGCTCCTCAGACAATTCGTGATGATTTTCCCATGGCCACCACTACGTGGCGCACCGAGTCATGAACCCAAACCACTGCACAGCACGCTACATATCTGCAGCAATGAAACCTGAGGGGGCAACGTCTGAAAATCTCTGTGAGATAAATGTGTGGTCAATAAAAATGCATTAAAAAAAATACGAAGTAGTACACAAGAAGAAATGAAAGCAGCTTTTGAGCTGACAATAAAATGCGCGTCCCTTCTCGGGTCATTTGGTCTAAAATTGAATTTTGTTTTCCCCCAAACAAGAGAAAACTGCCAGCTGAGACACTTCTGCGCATTTACTGGTTTCAAGGCAATTTTCCCAGTTAAAGACTGTCTTGGAATTAGTTGCGAGAATTCTGCATTTACTGACAACATAATTATTGCCAGTAAATTCATAAAAAGAGTTCGTTTGATTTTTTTTATGCCACATTTATTGAAAGGAACTTTATAGCGCTTTAACTGGACAAAATGAGAAAGTGAGGCCTGGACAGATTGAGATCATTACTGCTGAGTGAAAATGAAATTCATCCAGCGAAAGGACATTGTTGTGCAGCAGGTTTACGTACTGATCTGGGGTCTGTCTGTCGGCCTGGGAAGCACATATATCCCACAGGAGGAGGGACGTTGTTTTTGTTAGCGAGACGGCCGTCATTCAAAATCCAAGCCAATGAGACTGAGCAACCGTGAAACTGTACACTGCAAGAAATGTCTACAATAACAGCCAGTGGAGCAGCAGCTGCGCTCAATCCCATATCAATGAGCCTGATTACAACCTCTCCGTACGGGGAAGAATTAAATAAATACCTGCACAGATTGCTTAGATTTTTGTCGCCTCTTTCCGGGTGGCACGGCTGCTTTGAAAGGATTTTCTCCAGCCTGTGAACACTTTAAAGCAGATCTGATGAAGCTGATCTGAGATCCGTTTGCATAGTAATTAATTTAATGTGAGAAAGCGAGTCCCAGATGATTCACCAGTCTGTGAATCAGCGCGCCTCAAACGCACAAGCGAACACTTTTTGCAGTGTGCTCCGGCTTGCACGGGAGGGAGGAAGCGAGAGAGGGACTGGGGAGGGGGGTAGAGGTGAGGAGGAGGGGGGTTTGGTCCGAGAGAGCATGGCCGCAGGAGCCAGAGCGCTGCTGACTTGGCTTGGTTCCTCCACATTGATAACAGCGCTCCCAGTACCGCTCGTAAAAGCGCATTTAACCCGGAGATTGTGTGCGTCAACCCGCGGCGGAGAGGTTTGATTCACTGCGTGCGCTGTTGTTCACAGGGCAGACGCGCTCGGGCAGCTGCAGCCGGAGCTGAAGGTTTGAGGCTTCTTTTTGGCTTCTTGGTGATTCACGGCGAACAAGAGGGGAGATCCTGAGCTGGAGAAAGCGACGGCACAAGGACTGCGTCTCTGCTCTCTTTTTCTTTGCATTGTGGAACAGTTATTCTCTGTTTTTTATATATATAGATTTACAGTTTTCCACCGCGTACGCAACGTTGCCTCCTCTCTGGGAAATTCACTGCGAGTTGGAGAAAGTGTTCGCTGCGCTGCGCGGAGTTGAGCCAGAGGAAGACAGTTCGTGGCTCAGGCAGAAACACAGTGGATTTCCACCTTCTATACACTACTTTAGTAGATCTGGCTTTCGTTCAAGCGAGTGAAGAAGTGCAAAGCAATTAATCAGTCTGTCCAAACGCAGACTGAACAAAAAGCCGTTGTTTTTAAAAGAAGAGAAAGACGTTTAATTTAGTTAGAAACACGGAGGAGGGAGCTGCATCTGTGCGGGTCTTAAAGGCGTGAAGTGGGCTCTTATCGTGTTTCATCTCATCACCATCACATTCATCAGAACCTGTAGACCTGAGGAGGGACTGTAATCAATTTAGCTTCATCGGAGTTCCAGAGCAAATATGCCGCAGGTGGAAATGATCCTCTTCCTCATCCTCATCATTGGGATGTGTGTGTACGGCCAGGACCCGGCTTCCAAGGTGGTGTCCGACCGCTACGCCGTCTACTGGAACCGAACCAACCCCAAGTAAGTAGCCTGCACGCCCGCAGGGACTCACCGGCACACCGGGGCTCCCTCCGCCCGCAGCGGAGGACTTCACCCTTGACGTTGCCCGGTTGAGGCTGCACTCTAACCGGCTTCCAGTAGTTTGATTGTGGAGTGTGTGCTGTACAGTCTGTACACGTTTTACCCGATTTGAAGCATCCCGAGTGCTCGAAACGCAAAGTAAAAGGAGCAATCAAAACGTCACTTTATATATTTACAGTTTAAAAACGAGCCTGTAATTACATCAATTTATAACACTGCCTATTATGATATGATGTTTTCTGTCAGTTGCCACCATTATGAACTCCTCTCCGGCACACACGCAAGGTTGATAAATTGAGCGTTTGTTAGGATCAGTCCTGACTACATCCTTTATTTGTTGTCTTCATTGATGGATTGTTGCGATGATGCAGTTTAATAATCCTCCTTATCTGAATCATCTTTGTAATCAACTGTGCACACCGAGCAGCATAAATCATCCCTGACAGAGGAACACAAGGCATTTTCGCACAGGCTGTCCGCTATTACGCACCATTACGCGCTATTACGCATTAATGTTCAGTGTGCGCTCCGCGTTCAGGTCGAAAATGAAATACAGAAGTGCAACAAGCGCTGGGAGAAATGTATTCAGCTGAGCTGCTGCGCCGGCTGCGCTGAGATATTGCTGAGTCTCTAGACTGCTGCCATCGATTAGGATTAACACAATAATTTTTGTGCCAAATGTTTTTTTTCTTCTTTTTTTTCTTTTTGTGACAAATGGAATCTCATCCTATGAAACGTTTACATATTTTTGTGAAGTTAGAGTTGATATGAATTCTTGTCCTTGTATCACAGTGACGCGCTGCTTTGCGCAGAAAGTGCTGAAAAGTGTATTTTGCCGTGTTTAAAACCTGCAGTTGAAAACTTGAGGTGGCTTTCTGCTTTTAATTATTAGAACTTTGCCTAAAAATTCTTTGAATACGAGGCCAGATCCGTGTAGTTTAAATACTAAAATGACATTTCTCCTCCTGTGTGTGTCAGGGCACCTCCCTTGGTGACTCAGTGTCTCACTCCTGGTACTTAAGCACATAGTGATATAATGAGTGTATCACTTAGTTTCTGTTGGACAACAATACTTTCACCTCTGTCTGCTATTAGCTGGCTATAGTTTTGGCATGAGTCATAATGAAGACCTAAATAAATACAAATGTGTATCAGCATTTGCTCACGGAAAAGAAACTGGTTTGTTGGGCTCCAGAGGAGCTGAACTGACAAGATGTCAGTGATACAAATGCAAATGTGGTGGTTGCATCAAAGGCTGATGAAGTTCCTGCTCCGCTAACAGACAGATATCTGAGTCTGATAACAGCTTTCTGTCCCACTCACAGGCTGCAGGTTGCTGTTTTTCTCTTAGCCTTCAAACAGTTCCCAGTTCCCAAGTCTGGTTTCTTGGTTGCCATGCTCCCCCTTCCAAGTGTCCCCCGCCACCACCCCCTCTGCCCCCCTCCCGGCCCACGCTGGGGCAGACAATAAGGGGGTACACAGGGGTATTTCAGCTGCGGCCAAAGCACAGCGTGGTGCTCGGTCTTGTGAGAGATCCACACATGCTGAGGTCACACACTTGGTAGTAACCAGGCGAGTTGCGGGTTAAGCAGCGCAGAGGAGACCGTTGTCAGGGTCAAAACCGGGGCAGTACCGCCGGCCATGGGGCCCGGTGACGGCCCTGGCACGGCACCCTGCCTGGGCTTTGTCTCTGCAGAATGGAGGCTAAATAAATGAGTAACTCTAAATGACTGTCTCCTTTTCTCATTCATGACTTTAATCTAAACCTGACCCGGGCTGTATAATGTAAGAGAGGGCCGTGCTTAAAGCATGGGGGCCCCCTGACCCTCAGCAGAACCTAACAGTATTCCATACAAGCTCGTGGGCCCCAGATCCCTGCTGTTTAATGTAACTATAGTCAGTATTGGAGCTCTGGGAACCTGCTGTGGTACAGTCCCAACTTCCAGATGAGCTTTCTTACCCCCCCCCCCCCCCATTCTGCCTTCTCCGCTGCATATTTGACCATAGTGGGGAAAAATGGCATCCGGAGCAGCAGTCCATACTCAGCCATTCATGAAATCCCCTACAGGAGCTCTGGAATTGAAATGGGAAGTGAGTCGTGAAAAATGGAAATGCGATGACATTTTCATGTTTTTCTATTGTTTCAAAGGGCCTGAAAGGAGCCTCTTTGTAATTTATATAAATGTGCGCCCATGTTTGCTATGCTTTCATCTCAGGGAAACATCTTCCTGTGCTGATGCTCGTTGCTGATTAGGCCCCGACAAGCAGGTCTCTCTGAGTGGTGGAGGAGGGATGCAGAGCCATGAGGATGGTTCAGCTTCACCTGGAGCTCGAAAAGCTCCCACAGTGACAGCAAGTCGCTGTGCTCGTATGAGCGACTTAATGAAATTAAATGATCTCCAGCGTCAGAGAGCCTTGTTGGAAAGAAAATGCTGAAACACAAATGATGTGATGATTCTTAGTTGTTTTTTTTTTAATGCCAGATCACCCCAAAAAAGGCTTCAGATAATTGCACCATTTCAGTATTTCAGTCAAATGTAATTCGCTCAGCGTGGAGGCTGCAGCGAAATCTTTTGCATTGTTCGGTCGACTCTGAGTCAGTCCATTAGTCAGGGGATGTGAGGTGCGTAAGCTGTGCACAAAGCGAGTGCAGGTTTGGAAAGTCTGGGAACGCTCCTAATTTGGATATAATCCTTAAAAATGTTGGAATTTCAGCAGAATCTGGAAAGAGTAGGTGGCCAAACACTATTGTGACTCCTTTCAGTTGTAAACTCAAAGTGGTTTCAGGTTTATCGTTGAAGAATAATGAAAGAATAGTGAGGGTCATGTCGACAAGGTTTTGTTAACAGTATCTAAAAGTTCATAAGCTGTACATGCTTGGTTCCACTTTCTAAGGAGGCATACTTCAGAATGGGTTTATAATGTATTATTAATACTTTTATTGATGTTAATAAATCATTTATTAATGTTTATGAGTCAATAAGAAGCCAGTTGTCAAAACAGGTGTTGTGTTGCCAGGTTGCGATAAAGTAGACCCCTGCAATGGACAGATCCGCTCCCTACTTTCTAAAAAGAAAGCCATGTATGAACCGCTTATTGACATTTACAGCTGCAGACATGATGAAACCTTTGTGGAAGAAACCTTTGTTATTAACATTAGAATAATTACCCGGTGGCCTGTTAGAATGTGAGAAATGCATGATCCAAACCTAAAAATTAAGCAGAAAATTCTGCATGTGGCAAAATCTGAGCTTGTAGATATGCTGTAGTTTCAGATATTGTGATAAAAGAATGATGAATAATGTGTGACTGCCTTCACACTGAAGCCCTGCGACATATTGACAAGGCAGGATTAGCAGGATAACTAAGTTAACAAGTTGTAACAACTACTTAAGAAATAATTAAGATTTACGCTGCAGATCAGAGATTGTGTGGCATTACCTCATTGCTTTATAATGTGCTTTATAATGTCTGATCTCTAAAGCTTTCATAACTTAGAAAGCAGCCACAACTTATAGACTTCACAATGGAAGCCTTATTAGATTAGATAGATTAGATCAAAAGAAACATTGGTCCTTTTGTGAGATCAATAAAGTATTATTAACACATGTGTAACTAACCATTAATAAAGACATTAGTTAGAGCCTATAAAGCTTGTATGAAGTATGCTTTATGAGAAAGTGGCACCAGGACAGAAACATCCCAATGAAGACAGGAAATCAAAACCAGAAAATAAAAGCTGTGGTGGAAAAGCTCATGTAAGAAAAATGAGCCACAGATGTTCCTTGTCAGCTTCGCCGTCTGTGTCGGTAACCAGTGATGGAATAAAGTGTATGAGTGGGGTATTTACTGCCGCTCTGACAAGGAGCTATTAGTGAATTCCCTGCTCACCAGCTATTTAGCTCCTTCATTAAAACCCACCCGGGTCCATATGGTCTGCACGCAGGCGTTGCCGTGGCCCAAGGTGTTTATTTGTTGCTGATAGGTGGGATCAACGGAGAATCAGGGCCGAGTTCCGTCCCTAATCTCTCAAGCTGTTTGTGTCTCGGACGCCATGGAAACTGATACCCCTCGTCATCAAAGAACCTCATTGGGTGGGACTAACGACCTGACAGCTGGGGAGAGAGGGATTCCAGCGTTGAAGGAGAGCACTGTCACCCCAGGGGTTTCCTTTAATCCCTGATAATGCCCATCCGAAGCTTTCCCCAGCAGATGCAACATATCTCTCCATAAGACAATCAAAGAGTCGTTTCAGTGGCTCGTTTTCATTTTTGATATACACTAAGTGCGGCTATCGACTTAAAAGACCTCTCTGGTGATTCAAATGGTCTTTTCCCCCTCACTTTCTGGACATACTTGACTGTTATTGGTTGAGTTAATGCCTCAGAAACAGGAGCGAGCTCCTCGTCTTGACACTTGCGCACATTTCCTCTCATAGCAGAATGACCTCCGCTATTTGCTTTTCTTACACTGCTCTCTTTTTAATCTCCACTTAAAGAAACAATGCTTCATTTTTCGCTTGGTGGCGAGCTGATGTTGTGATAGTTTCCCAGTGGCATTGTGAGTTGCCCCGTTTGCATTGTTCCCAGTGTTTACCCTTGCTTTCCCCTCTCAGCCTTTTCCCGGCTCCCTGCCGCTTGGTTCCGCTTGGATTAAAAACGGACACAAAAAGGCAACCACATCCAAATATTGACTGGGTCTCAGGACCGCAGCCCTCTCCCAGCGCCGGCACAGAACGCCTGAAAGGCCGCTATTGTTCTGCTCGTACTCAGCGGCCCGTAGCCGGCTTTTAGCTGTGCAGAGAGACGCACTGAGAGAAGGAGGAGACGGGAGAGATGGTGGTGGAGAGTGTGCATAAGTTATCTGAGGTGGGGCAGGGGGATTATAACAGGGCGGACAACACAGTGACGGGGGTGAGAGGTACTTCCGCATAAGAGGCCAGAGGCTACGACAGGGGAGTAGTGTCCAGGCCGCGGAGTCCCGGGGTGGGGTCACAACCAGCATTTCCACCCTCAGGAAGTGTCAATCTCAAAAGACATCAAAGAGAGCGGACTGTATGTGATTTCCTGCAGAGAGGCTTCAGAAACTATCAATAAACTGAGGATAAGAGGCTTCTTATCTGAGGTTTACCTTCCATTTTATTACAAAGTGCAGGAGCATTAAGCGTCCTCACAGCACTTCAGGCTCTCAGCGCATGAAATGAAAGAGTGTCACATCACAGATAGGAAATCTCCCGTATTCTGTTTCTCATATCATGTCAGTTTCCTACCACTCGGTGTGCTTTAATCAGTTGCATCTCCCAGAATGCACTTAATAAGACCCAACCTTCAGGTCAATTAAGCTGTGAGTTTCATATATGAAGCTTTGTGCAGAGGGGGAACTGTTGTCCTGTGGAGACGTCCGTCTTTCCTCATGCTCTCTATGACTCTGCCTGCAGAGAAGCTGCCCCTGCCCTCCCTTTACGCTGTGACTAATAAGGCGAGGCCCTCAGGCTGCCAGGCCGTGATTGACAGGAACTAGTGACGAGGGGTCGCTAATAAGTGTGGACAGTTTATTGGTTTACGGCAAGATTTCTCTCAACTTCTGGCACAGCAGCTGCACTGTGGTTACAATAATGAATTATAAGTTGGTGCATCTTCTTTTCTTCTGCTATTTTTATTTTTCATCACAAGAATTTTCACCATAACGGCCACTGCAGCGTGATCACTTCAACTAGATTCAGATAGAAGTCTGCAGTATCTTGAGACTGAAGTAGATCCTTGAATCTAAATTAAGAAAAATTGTACTTGAGTCTGGAAAATTTGATCTAGCAGTGTGAAAAGGTCTGCCCATGTAGCATGGTAACATACAGCTGTTTCAATTATAAGTCATTTTTAGAACTGAGTGGCACCGTCTTGAAAGAAGAAAGGATGCGGTAGATCACACTGGAATCCAGAAATTCTGCTAAAAATATGTGAAAAACATCTGCCAGTGAAGCAAGATTACTTCAGCCAGATTCCAATAAAAGTCCATTTGTTTCCAGACTTTTTTTGAAGTAAATCCCTGAATCTGAATCGAGAAGAATCATGCTCGAAAAGTGGAAAATTAGCAGAAGTGAAAAGGTTTGCCCATTCAGTGTGGTACCACAAACCTGTTTCTATTACAAATCAGACTGAATCAGGAGGAATTACACATAAATATCGATATTATGTTAAAAATATGTGAAACTAAATCTGCCAGTGAGGCAGAGAGAAGTCAGCGTGTTTTGAGAAGTTTCTAGAATTGATCGTCCGGCTCTTGAAGGAAGACAGTGAGGTAAACTGCAGCACCAGAATCCTTTTTTCATCCAGAAACCTGAAGGAAATACGCATGCATGATCATTTCAACCTTTGCAATGATACACTTGCTTCAAGAGTTGTTCCAGAATTGCTGTTACCTTCAGAGAGGAAGCAGTAGAGTGGATGAAATCAACACAGGTTGAAGTAATCTTTCTCTCTTTTCACCTGTTTAAGAAACGTTTATGATTCAGCAGTAGACAAAAAAAATGACTTGATAAGATTCACTGTGTCCAGATCAGAGGCTGTGTGAGTTTTTGATATGCACCACAGTCAATGGATTAGCGGGGGACTCTTCAGGCCTAATCTCACAGTCTCACTCCGCTGCACAGAGGTTCACTTTTCTGCCGTTTTAATCTTGGTGGGGCTTTTTCTTGTGTATGCTGTTTAAATGTGAGTGGTGAAATGGCATCCCCTGTGTCTTTGTAGGCACCGGTGAGGGTATTAGCAAAGAGGCTCTAAGGGGCTTAAGAGGTCAGCCCTCCCTTTGTGTGGAGACACAAAACACTTCCTGTGAGACCCTTCACCCCTCTCTGTTCTTCCTTCAGAAAGCCAGGCCCTGCCTGACCATTCACATTAATCAGCCTTAGCTCCTAATGACTGCAGTAAAGCTTCTAAAAACTGCTTCCGAAAAGGTCCTAAAGAGCCACTAAGCTGCTAACAGACTGGGCCAGGCTGCAGCTGTTTGTAGGCCATCACACAGTATCAAAGGTAGCAGGGTGGGTGCTCGACCGTCCTGGCGGCCTTTTCTAGTCTCCTCGACACCGAGAAACGATGAAACATGAGTTTATGCAGTTTGTCAAGACTCGTGTAAACTAGAGTCCAAGAAAAAAGTTTGTGAGAGAAGCCTGCAGCTGCAGGAATGTGCTCGTTCTGTCCAATGTGCTTAAGTGTTTGCGCTGTAAAAGTCTCCCTCTTACCAAGAATGCTTTTTGTGTTATTGAATCTAAAAGTCTTATTTTCTGGGGTTTTTTTCATAGTGCTTTTCAACCTGTTCCCAACACAAATCGACCCGTTTCCCTCTTGCAGCTTCTATAATCATGAAACTTTTTTCTTCATTGTAGTTGTAGTGTTTTTTCTCACTAAAGAAGTTTGTATTGGGAACAGGTTGTATATTTTTTCCCAGAGACTTTTCTGAGTCATTATAGACGAAGAGCCTGTAGTGTAGAAGTTAAAGTTGCATTTACTCTCCGCTCTTCAAAGTTGATCTAATACTAAGGACGAGTTGATTCAACAGGACTGAGAGAAAGCTGGTATCAGCAGTGTTTTCTCTTACATGTTTGGGTCATTTCGAAATGAATAACTGTCCTGTCGTGGTTATTAAGCTTAATTCTGGACTAAAAATGGTCTGTGGTTCTTCTCTTGTCAGCTGTGCTGTCTGTGCTTTTATTACATGATGCAGTTATCCTGACAGGGAAGGCTTCGCTGTCTCTTCTGGTTTAAGACAAATGGAGGTAATGAGAAAATTGGCACATCAGCGGATTGAAATCACATACAATCACAGCTGAAATGTAAATTGGCTTGAAATATATGCTTGATAAAAAGCAAATGTGATCATTTTGACAGCGGGGGCCAACTAAATGTTTCTGGAACTATATTTGGGTCACTGCGGCTTTGGAGGGAGGCCTGAAACAAAAAAGAATGCGCGCCTCCTCATCAGGGCGATTTTTCCTGATTTTAAATGGCTGCTGACTTTTAGCTTTTTGTGTGTTTTGGAAGAAATTAGACAAAGCTGACGTGTGAGCACATTACTTTTCCAGTCAAGGTTTGTGAATCATGTGTGATTCACGGAGTGATGAACGGTGCGTACGATAGCCAGCTTTTCCTCCAGCCACAACGACAAACCAAAACATCTCTGATGAAGCACAATCTGCTGTTGTGGCAGACGCCGCTGCTGCCTAATTGCTTTTGTTCCTGCGGTTCAAATGTCTCATGTAATCATTTAGGTATGAGGGTTTATCTGATGGTGGCATGGAGCTGTGTGTTTCGTCCCACCGCAGAAGAAGTTTGTGCTGGTTTTGCCATTTTCAGCCTCCCGTGGTGAAAATCATTGAAAGGACGAATGTTATTTGTCTGTGTGTGGGGAGCAGTTGTTGTTTCATGAACTTGGTGTGACTTCGCGGGACCTTTCGTGTGGCTCCCTGGTCCGTCGAGACTCAAAGTGTTTCCTCCTGTTGGATTTCAGCACACTTGGTGCTTTGGGACCCATGAAATATTAAAAAAGCCGTTTGTGATCTCACGATAGAGCCTGGACAAACCTTCACACGCAACCAGGAGAAATCCAGGTCAGGACCGCCATGACTTTAATAGAGGGGTCGACATTGTGCCGGCTGTTCTTTTTCTTTTTCACAAATTCTTTCCTGGTCTGTGTTTCTTTGCTGATGAATGACTGCGATTAAATTGTTTTTGGTATTTTATCATCGCACAACTTCAGTTGCAGGGTCATTAATTGAAATCTCAGACTGCCAAGGTCTGTACACTTTCCATAGACGTGGCTGACTTCTCCTCCTTTTCGCCTTCTCTGCGGTGTGTGGCGGAGCGCGGAGCACAGGCAGCCATTTTCCAAATTCGACTCCATTTTGATTCAGGGGACAAAAGTAGGTTACGAATCCTGAGATGTCACTTGAGCATTTTCTGATCTTTTCTGATCTGGCATTCAACTATTGTTAAAAAAAGTCTCCCTGTCATGAAGTCATTCATTTCTGCCACAGAGTTCTACAAGTCTGATTTCCCTAAAATGGGGAAAAAATTTGGAAGTGAAGTTAAAATATTTCGGATTTTAATATGCAGTCAGCTTCTTTGAATGTCTTTTTTGATTCTTTGTTCGTCATTTAAGTGCAGTGACCTGCTTCACTCCCTCCTCGTTTCAACACACAGGCATTGTTTTTGAGATATTCTTGAAATTTTTCTTCATTTCTATGGAAACACGTTGAAGTTCACATTCTGCGCTGACAGCTTTCCCTTGTTGGAATAAATCTCATTTCTCTGAAGATGAAAAGAATCAACCTAAGTTTACAACCACTTAAGCTCATTTTATTCCTCAGCATTGTCTGCACAGGTTGTCTAAATTTGGGGCCAGGCGAGGAGCGGCACCGCAAAGCAGAATATTCTGCTTTCTACGAAAATGTGCGAGCATGAAACAAACAATCTACTGGCGAGGGCGACAGAATGACTTGATGAAAAGGTTTCCTGAAACTGTCACAGATCTTAAAACTCATCAAAAAGACTTGATGTGAACAATCAAACTTCAGAAGTTTCAGATAAGGTTCTTGGAGCTACATCTACAGCACAGTTCAGTCAGTCTTGCGTCTTGTGAACAAAGCAATGCTAATGCTACATGACAAGATTATTTATCTTGTATTAGAAGGATGAAGATTTGGTGATCCTAGAAAAAGGTTTCATGACTTTGTTGAGTTATTGAGGTCCGTCTTGTTGCCTGATGGACCGATGAGCACGCTGATGATCGCGCAAGCTGTGAGGTGTTTGTGCACAAACCCGTTCGTGTGCTGCTCTATAGGAGCTGGTACCTTGGCGCTCATATCACTGGTTGCAGCAGCAGCATGGTGGGAACACGCGGGCAGACGCTGCGAGCGCTCGCGCTGATGATCCCCTTTTATGTCTTGGCTCCATCAGGGCCCTGAGTTATTCTAGTGCATAATTGATGGAGGAGTTAGAATAGCAGAAGTAATGCGATGAGAGGGTGCAGCCAAGCGGAGCGAGGGATCGCGTGCGTGGGGCTGCAAACATTGCAGGGGACGAGAGGAGGGCATCTGGCGTAACAGGTCCCAGCGCTGAGTCGACACAGAATATGTCACCGCCCCAGCCAATCGCAGCCCTCCTCTTCCCCGCCAATCAGACGTCTCCACTGGAGCGGAGTACTACGTTCTCATGAATCGAGACTCTGGCTGATCAGCGCTTCTCAGGCCTCTCCTGTCTGCTTCCATTCCATCTTATTTGTGGTATTAAAGCTTAAAGTTGATTCTGATGTATAATTGAGATAATTACGTTTTACTGCAGGTTCCACTTTGGCTGGAAAGGAGTGATGGAAATCACCTCAGGGCATTTTTGACCTCAGAAGGCATTCTTTGTCCCTGTAGTGGATTCTGAGGTATTGAGGTATCGGCAGTGATGGGGCGGATATCACACCTAGACGAGCACCTACAAAGACAAACTAATGGCCTAACACGCCTGCATTGTCTGGTTAACAAAAGGACGAGGACACAGATAACCCGTCCCGTCCTGCTTCAAAGACACTGATGAACTCTGAGGGAACGAATAAAATTAGCCAGGTTTCAACCTCGCCCAAAGTTTTACTGAGTTAATGTCAAAGTTATGAAAGAATGTCTAAGAATAGTTTTTCTCTAATTATTGATTTTCCTTGAGAATTTGAAGTTAAAATACAATTAAAGCTTTTTTTTTTTAAATAATCCAAAATGCTCATTAGTTAGAACTGTATGTAAATACAGATTATTGTTAACCAAATAAATTTCATTTCACCCCTGAACTAAACTGATCACTTTTCACTTTATAGTAATAATTTGTAAGAACCTGACAACACAAAGCACGGCAAAAACCTGCAAAAACCCTAAAAACAAAAAAAATATGCCTGTGGTGGTGAGATGATACCACTTGATATAGAAACTTTGTAGAAAAAGTATTGTGGAACAACACAAAATTAAGTTAAGGAAAGTGAGGAAAAGAAGTTTTTAATGTAGAAAGTGCTGAAAACATGTTGACTTGTTCTGGAATGTGAAATAATATACCTCATTAGTAGATTATTTTCACCTGTTTTTAAAGAAAATTGGGTTTTGGAATTAAGTGCATTGGAAAACATTGAGTTTCTTGCACTGTAATCACCACACCTTCAAGTGAAAGCACTGAAAAATTGCATTTTGTCTCTCATTACACAGACCATATGACTCCTACGTCCTGTGTTTGTTGTGTATCAGTTAGTTTTATATTCCGTCTTAATAGACAAAATGTACTTTGGACCCAGCTAATGGGAATTTATTGAAATTTCACGGGCAGTGAAAGCGTTCTTTTAATTATCCTGCAGCCGGAGGAATGAAGACAGTAAGTTGTGCAGGGTTTTGTGTGTGGCGGTGCAGACAGTAGCCGGGCTCTGAAGTCGGCTCTGAAACACAGACCTGTCCAGCAGAGCACTTAGAGGCCACTGGACCGGGACTGTGCCTATTAAGATCATAAAATCACGCTCATAAAGATGTTTTATTTGTTTCCTGAGTGTGCCGGCTGCTTAGGTTTCCATCAGAAGTCTTTATGACTTGCTGCTCATATTTCTGTCTCTGGATGGAGGTGACTATTAAGTTTAAGTGGACTTTTGTAGGTAGCAAAAGCCTGGTCACCAAAAGTTCACTAATTATTTTTTCTTTTCGTTAATGATTTAAAAAAAAAAAAAAAATTAAACTGCAGTGCCAGGCTTTGAAGTGTTACACAGTTTGATTTTATAGTGTTATAATATCTACTTCACAGGGAAAACACATTCAAATGCAAGGAGAATTTATTTCAGTGTATATCTAAACATTTAAATCAGTCATGTTTAATCTCCCCAAAGCAAGCTTTGGAGAGATTTAATATAATTAGATTATCTTTGTCTGCATCTACGCAGACATTCTATTATGATATGACTTTTCAATTTTTAACAGTGTTATTTTTATTCATCATGACTTCTGAACTTTTTTCTTAAATAGAAATTGTTTAGAAATGTCTTAAAACTAAAATTTGTTGGGCTTTAAAAAATTTTTTTTATTATGTTTTATTTTTCAATATTATTATTTTAACTCATACTTTGAAAAAAAAAATACACCACACTCAAAATAATACTTTTTATTTATCAGAAAATATAGTCATGCACAGTATGGAGTACAAATGGATGCATATTTTCTTTTTTTATTTGTGCTTTGTATAGGAATTTGCAAGAATATGCAGTATTTCCAATGAAACTTGGTTCAAGGGAATATAATCTTGAATATGTGTTTAAATAGGCAGCACCTATTTATTCAGCATCATTTTCACATAAGAAAAAATTGTTAAAAATAAAATGTAAAAAATCACTGTAAATTTAATGATTTTTATTCAACGCAATTTTGTTTATAAATTTTTAAATTCTTGATTACATTTTTTCGTGTTGTCATTGCCACAGTTTTGGAAAGGAATCTGATATCTTGTGACTAGAGAAAAAAATCTTTTACAGTGAGCTGGTATTTGCAGGGTTGAACGTCGCTTTGATGCAGCCATGTGTCGTTGGCGCTGGGCTCCACTTCTGTCGCTTTCCTTCACTTTCGCTTATTTGAGCCGTCTGATTACAGGCTGGAATAAAAGGGAAGAATTGATCGAAGAAGAAGAAAAAAAGTGGGCCTTAAGTGTGGATGTTGAAGTCCTGTGACCGCTCCTGTGGGTCACATGGCCCTTCCAGAAGTAGTGCTGGTGAGGTCTAGACACGCGATACACAGGGGGGTTAGAGAAACACGCCGGCTAAGACGTCACACACATTTACCATCCACCAAGCCACTCCTGTATGGAGGCAGGCCCGTTCTAAATTTTGCCCAGCAACCCAGCAGTGTAGTAGGAGATGTGGTGCTATGATGCAGCACCACTGTTTGACACATCTCTTGACTTTTCCGATCAGAAATCGCATTATTTTCTGATTTTTTCAAAGTCCAGCGAAGGCGCTGCGTGGTTGTAAAGTTTGTTGAAATGATTAAAATGGTTTTAATAATTATCCCTGTGTTGGATTAAGAGCTTGAAGAGCAACTCTGGAGGCTGAAGCATCAGCTGAGAGGTCTTTTTTACATGTGGTGATATCACTTTGTCATTTGCAGCCAAAAATGTTCAAAAATTAGGTTACAAATCCTCCACAATAGTGAAATTGGATAAATATGCAAATTTCTCACACACGCCCCCCCACTCCACTGGAAAAAAAAAAAAACTGGGGTGTGTCCTCCCAAAAAGTCACCAATCAG
The DNA here is from genome assembly GCF_039877785.1 of Chaetodon trifascialis. NCBI lineage: Eukaryota > Metazoa > Chordata > Actinopteri > Chaetodontiformes > Chaetodontidae > Chaetodon > Chaetodon trifascialis. The sequence continues at coordinate 18,575,555 of NC_092075.1, forward strand.
GATTAACCCATTACCCCGCGGCAGCCAATGAGGCGTGGAGCGGCAGTGCTTTCATTGGCCCGTCGAGCACAGATAACCAAAACTGTGCCAGATACACCAGGGTAGAAATAACCCAGAATTCCTGTTGCCTGAAGGGAGCAAAGCTCTTAATGCAGCATGTTGAATTCATGCTGCAGCAGCCTGCTGCTTTCTGGGGGATGTAAACTGAAATGCCAACAACTATCTGAATAAATCACTATCTGTCTCTATTCATCGTGGCAAGGACACACACGCTGTTGCAGAGTCCGCCACAGTATAAATGTTAGAAGGTTACAGGGAGCTGAGTTTGCTGTCTCTCTTTCCTACTTCTTGCTTGCTCATTATCTCCTCCAGTGTGTCTCATTTCTCTCTTTTGTTCTTTCCTTTCAAGGAAACTTGAGCTTTTCTGGCCCCCAACTATTACTTTTAGTTTTTGACAATTAAAATTGACGCCACTCCAAAAACCATATCGTTCTGTGCGGTTTCTGTATTATAGAAACTATTACTATACAACAACTATACGAGAAACACATGTTAACTAAACATGTCCTGATTTTGCTTTAGCACACACAAACACAAAAATCTGGGCCCAGCATTATGTATTTCTGATCACCCTCAAATCACTTATGGTGCCACAATATCCCAAAGTCTGTTACTCTCATATTCTAGTGACAAAATATTTCATTTTAATCGCAAAGTTTTTATATATTGCCCCTGGAATTAGCTGACATACTGTTGTCACAGTATTCACAAATTCTGCCAAAGTTGTGTGTTTGAGATGCTCTGCTCGACTTCCAAAGTGTTTTGCAGTAAACCCTTAAATTGTAGTATGCAACGAATTTGTTATTAAGCCCATGAAACACAATTGGCATAATCTCAAATTATGTTAAAATGCGTGTAAATCACCCAAATTTGGTGTAGCATCACAAAATGTGTGAGTGTGTCAGCATCAAAATTTGTAGCTGCCCCCAAAAATTGTTATAATTACAATATTTCTTATAGAGCCCATAAAACTGTCATGGTAGAGACTGAAAATACGTTACAGTGCATGCAAATAACCAACATTTTGTGTTGTGTCTCCCCAAATTTGTCATTTGTGACAACTACAAAAAATGTATGTCAGAATCTCCAAATGTGCTGCAGTCAAACCACCCTGCATTTGTTATATGGCTTCAAAAATACAATGTGGGGCAGGCGATCCCAAAATCTGGTCTAGTGCTATTTGTGATAATCCCAATTTTATTTTTTACAGTGTCAGAATCCCATCATTTGTTGTGGCTGCCCCAAAATTGTTATAATTACAAATTTTTTATGTCGGGCCCACAAGCATCTGTTCTCATCATCAGAAAGTATGTTTGTATGCAAACAAATCCCCCAAATTTGGTGCGGGGTCCCAAAAATGTGCTGTTTGTAATGCTATAATATAACATTTGTGATAGCACCATAAAACCCAAATATGTGGTGTAGTACAATCACAATGTATTTGCTATGATATAAAGAAGGTTTGCAGAAAAGCCTAAATGTGTTTTTGTATAAAACCTCTTTATAGCACCAGAAAAATGCACCAGAATGGAGGAGGACCCAGAATATGCGACAGTACCCCCGAATTGCAAAATGTCTGCCAGGCCAGCACGCTGTAGCACAATGAAGAAGCATGTCTTTCCTATTATTAACAAACAGTTAACAGGACGCTTTCTGTATATTCAAGGCCCCCTTTGGTGGCCGTGGTGCCCTCAGCTGCCTCTTGCTTCAGCTCTGCTAGCACTGGCGTCCAGATGTTTTTCATCCAGCTGCTGACTCTGCTGTCAGATATGAAGAGCGATTAAAGCTTCTCAGACTTTGTTCTGGAGCATAGAAAAAAAATAAATCTACCTTCACTCCTGACCGCTCAGCTGACTCCTTCATGTGCTCCATATGTGCAACATGCAACCACGGAGCCCAGCAGGTTGACGTTCGTGGAAACCTTCCTTTCTGTACTTAAGTTCCATCCGTCTCCACACAACACAATCTTGATCTTTTTAGGAAATTGTTTTATGTGATGTGCACTCAGAAAACTTTGCATGCTGCGCAGGTGAATGTCAGCACATTGGGGACTTTAATTTGCCGGCGTGCTCTATGACCACAGACACACATTTAATCTGCTGTGGAAAATGAGTCTGCAGACTTTGGGGAGACGGTGTGATCGCACACATGCTTTCCCCCACACGCAAACACGCAGGCCGTGCGTGCCTGCACACACAGGCGGGCACGCACAGACGCAGACTTGTGAGCAGGGTGTCATATGTTTATCCTGTAAGTCAGCTGTTTGATCATAATTTGTGATTAATCAGCCATGAGAGCTTTTGAATTAAGTGCAGCTTTTCATGTCAGAGTAGCTGCAGCCTAATCCGTCTGGCCTTTTCCAAATGCTCTCCAGTTTAGCAGAGCGGATGACACAGAGCGGGCTTGCTGGCTGCCGCTGCTCTAATAGTGTCTCAGAACTGGAAAGTCACAGGTTTTCGGCCCACGCATCTCTTATCCACACAACTTCCTGTCCCGCTGATTAAATGTGTATCTAGGCAAATGCTTTATTTTCACATTCAGGATGTTTGTCTTCTCTACACAGTCTGAGTGAGGGAGGAACCTGCGCTGTCTTTTGTTTACGATAAATGTCTCAGGTGTGTAGGTTCTTAGATTTGCAGAAGTAAAAGACCAAAAGGAGGTGAAACTTTGAAGAAAATGATTCCAGAAAGTCTGCAAGACTTTATTTCACGGAGATGCAAAGAAAAGACAAAGCAAGCACATGAAATAAACAGAACCAAAAGTTACTGCATTAGCTTTCAGTTGTGCTTTAAAACCCTCATCAAGAGCAGGAAGAGGTGTCACAACAGCTCATAAATCCCAGGTGTGCCAGCTAATTGGTCAGTGTCATCAGTGAAGCTGATGATGTCACAGGCTTGGAGCACATCTGTCTTGCTGTCGTGCTGCTGTAGCCTCTCTGGTGCTGTTTTCATGCATGTACAGCAGCAGGGTAACATGAAGAAACACACCAACATGTCGCTGATGTTGCTCACTTTGTCCCGCTGGTGAAGCAGAACTCCGTTTGCAGCCGAAATAAAGTCTCACGCAGGATTTAACCGCTGTGGTCTGGTAGCCCAAATTTTTGCTCGGCTTTGTTCGCATGCAGTCGGTCAACAATTGTTGTGTTCTTTCTGTTCGTCGTACAGGAGGAGCTCATTATTCGAGGCCTTTGCTTTAAAAGAGAAATGCAGATATTTATGGATTTGTAGATTTTAAAAAATGGGGGAACAAAGAATACCACAAAAATCTGAGTTGCACGGATTCCTACAAAATGACGCACATTCGGAGCCCTGCTTTTTGAATGTGAACTGATTGAAAACCTGTATTCTTTAGCGAAAATTAGTAAAAAACCACAAACGATCAGCCTTACCTTCCAGCCATGTGTTTCCTGGTTCTGTTGTTTACAATATATTGTCTTTCTTTCCCAGTTTCCAATACGAATCAGTTTGAGGCTACACTTGCTTACGACAGAAGACTTTGCAGGCAGACTCTTCTTCTATTCAGTGATTTGAAAGCCCCCCCTCCCCGTCTGGCAGAGCGTGAAGTCACAGATATTTGCTTAGAGCGACATGTTGAACAAATGCTTTTGATTTTCTACATACTGTATTGCCATAAGTTGCAGGTCCCACCATGCCTTCATATGCATTCTGCCTGCTCGCCTTAATTGTGCACGTTTCTGTGTGTGAAAGAAACAATTTCCTACTAATCTCATGACTATCACTGCCATTAAAATGCCGTAAAATGCATCAAACTCACCCTGCATGGCATGCCCTGGGCACACTGTTCCCTCCCCACAAATGTTTCTCCTACTGCCCTTTTGTTCCGCTCCAGAATGGAGTTGACGCGTGTGAAACCGAACGTGATACCAGGGGCCCGAGAGTTCATTATTCGCCGCTGTTCTCACGGGGCGAGTGAAAAATCACTCCTTTGTGCCTTGGAAGAAAGAGCCTTCCTCTGACCTCATGGTTGCGCAGTGTAATGTCAAAAGGCCCCAAGGTTTGTGCGGTGTAGCCACACCCACTCTGTTGTGGAGCCGCCGTGGAATCCGACCAGGGCTCCCTGTCCCTGAGAGGGAGGAAAGAAACAGCCTCTTGTAAACAAATGTTTGGATCCCACATCGTATACCACACTAATTGGACCTTGGCTGCTCAGAGGATCCTTTTTTTTCCACATCCAAATAGTGCATTTTCTGCATTCTCAGTACACTGTCCACTTCAGACCACACTCACTCTCCACTTTGTCTTTTAACGGACATATTAAAGACTTCTTCCGCGCCACCGCGGCGTGCAGTAGCAGACGAGTCTGAATTATAGGTTTCTTGATGTCAGCTCAGCTGGGGGCCCCCCCTCTGCGTGTCACCTCTCTCAAGAGTTGACCAGCATCAAGCACATCTCCGTGTTCATCAAAGCTGCAGAAGAAAGTGGTTTCTTGAGTGCAGATCATTCACGGCGGTGGATCTGAGGCCTTCTCAAAACATCAATCTGAATGATAACAGATGACATAATGACCCAGAGGAGCAAGCTGCCTTTCAGGTGTTAATTGAAGCTGCGTGTGGCATGTTTATGTGTCTACGTGTGTGTCTGAGTGTGTATTTTTTGCCACAAATTCACCCACTACCAATACAAACACTGATGCAGAAATCACTGTCTCATTACGTGAATTTTGTCTATTATTAAGGCCGAAAAATAGTGTTAAATTAAGCGAAAAGTATACACAGTTCAACTGGTTTCATGTACAAATAAGCTGAATTTGCTGTATACAAGTATGATTCTAATGCAGTAGTGCGTTAATGTGTAGTTTTTTTTTTACTTGTTTTAACAAAATGAGGCTTTTAGGGCTTAAAATGCAAAATTAACTTTTTTGTAGTAGCTGCAAAATCCTTCTGTCTTGATTCTAGAAGTTTGAAACGTCACGATTTTTGACTAAACCCCACTTTTTAAGTAATGTACACATATGCCTGTAGAATCCTTTGGTGCCTGCCCTCACCGATACTCATGTCTAGAAAATTCTTGAAACAACAAGAACGATAATAAACCACAATGGCTTGCAAAAAATTGCTATTTTTTGCAGCAGCTGCTGAATCCTTTGGTACATTCCAACACTGCTGACAAATCCAGACCCAGCCTGGACCACAGGCAGTAATGGAGTTTTCACAGCAAATCCCGGTAACAGTGTGATATACGATCGCCTGCTTTAATCACTCATAATAATGACACGACTCAACCAAACCAACGCTCTCATGAGGTTGATTTTGGATGCGGCTCTAATGTTCCATCCAGCACCTCCGTCTTCTCCCACCTCCCCAGATAGCACTGCCTTGTTAGCCAGGAATGTGGAAACGGCACATTTCTGCTGAACTAAACCTTCATGGGAAAACGTTGCTTCTTCTGTGCAGGAAGAGCCGTTAATGGATTAAGTGGCGGCTGTTTCACATCCAGGGGCCAAGCCTCGATCGTACCCTAGTTTATTCAAGCTTGATGTCCCCCCTCCATCTGCGTGGAGGCTAATAGGCATGGCTAGCGTAGCTCAGCTTTAGACCCTGGTCCTCCGCCATGAACTTGGCTTTCCTGCCCTTCTTCACCCCATTCATGTCAGCAGGTCCTGGCAGTCTTGTTGGGCTTTTTGAGTGTGTTCACTTTGGACGGCGATGAAAGGAGTCAGGGGAACACGGGATCTTAAATCACTTAATGAGGGGAGACAGGCAACGCTTTTGTCCAGCTTGTTCTGGAGCTGCGTCCAGCCAAAGGCCTCTAACGGGCTCTGACACCTCGCTCTGCTGCAGACCTGAGAGTGTGTGTGAGTGTGTGTGTTGGTGCATCGCCAACATTGCTTCAGCATGGCTGGCTTCAGCATTCATATAATTTTTGTCCTACGTCTCAGCATTTATTCGCATTTCCTCACTAGCCAGGCATGTTTATTTGGTCTCGACATATTTCTTGTCTATGGGCAGCATATTTGTGTTCGTGGTGAGGGTTAAGTGGGAGGCAGGAAGAAGCCGCATGATGTGTTAGGCGGCAGTGTTGAGGACAGGGTCGCTCCCTGCGGGTGTTTGGCCTTGGCCTGCAGTTAGCATGTGCTGACTGAGCCGGAGCATGAAGGGAAAACCCGGAGATGGAAATAAATAAACAAGTGGCAGCAGAGTTTCACCTCTTTGTGTTTGGTCATTACTTCAGCCTTGAAGTTTGTGACACACTTCTGCTGAGCCAATGAACTGAACACACAAATATGTTAATGGTGGGTGTATAAGATCATTAAACTATTTAATGAGCCTCCAAACTTCCTGAGCCTGTTGTTAGGTTTATTCTCTTAGCGTTGCATGTGAGATTTCGCTTTTCCTCCTCGTTAACGCTGCATACTCACCACGCTGCCAGAATGTGAAAATGGTAAAATAATGTGCCGTTGTTATTTTCCAGGAGCATTCACACATTATTCCGAGATGGTTACCACACTGCACGAAGCGACCCGTCGGCACGCCATCTAGACCGAATAGTTATTTTTTATCTCGTCAGGTGCTTGCTAACGAGTTAAACCAGATATAACCAAACTACATCAGACCTGCAGCTCCTTCTTAATCAGCAGTTGTGTTAATAACAACATTAACACACACTGGCGACATGTGTCAGTGCAATTCACGCACATCAAATGGCGCTGTGTGTGCTGCACTGAAGTGTTGGCGTTGCATTTTATTTCTTTATGCTGGACATCCCTAACCTTCTTCCGTCGTTCACAAAATAGAAAATACTTCATTGCAGGTCTCTGTCTCATAATTACAACAAGGAGGCTAATGTGATTTTTATCGCTCAGCTGCTCACATATACGGTCTGCACAAAATTACCTTTGTGCTTGTCTTTTGTTTTTTGGCCCAGTTTTCATTTATGATAGTCAAAAATTGGGTTACCTCAGCAACTGCTCTTATTAAAAAGGGTATTCTCCTTATACATGAATAAAACCAATGCTAGCTCAGTTACCAGCCCTGTCTTCTAGAAATTATGTTTATATACAACCGATTTACATTTGTAATTACATTGTGCTGACAAACAGTCACTGCTTGGACTATGTTCATTTTTATGAGTCAACGTTTGTTTGAGTGAATGAAACACTACATTTTATGTACTGTGACTCACAGGGAGGTGGATGGCGGACATACAAAGTATAGCTAGATTAAATACTTAGTGTGGTTTGATTTAGGCAGCAAAAGCACTTTGGTTAAGGTTAGGGAAAGGCGGTGAATGATGCTGTCGTCACTATGAGTGGGTAATGCATTACAAGACTGCCTATTTTGGCACAAAGCGAATGAAACACATTGTCAGTAAAAGCACCTTCAGTATGAGCATTTTTTGCAGCTTGCCAGGTAATGAACAGCATTTCCTCTTTATGTTAATGCAAAATGTAATTATGTTTTCCTTAAAACCTATTTGCTGTTGCTAATTAATTGTATAGAAGTGTAATTTCTTGGAGAAAGGGCTGTGGTTACAGCTCCATCTGTATGACAGTCTGTCTGGATCAGTGCAGTAGCTCCACCGATAAGGATCAGGCAGGCCTGGGCAGTCAGGGGTCAGCTTTGTAGTCGAGGCCTCTACCCTGTGACATCACAATCCAGGAACCCCCCCCCCCCCCCACGGCTTCCACCATCCTCACATCAGCCGCTGACTCTCTCTCTCTTGCCTCCTTGACACCCACCGCTCCGCACTACTCCAGCCACGACATGAGCCGCTCTCACTCGCCGCTGTCTCCTCCACTGCTAGTTCAGTCTCTTCACCTCACTCGTGTGCTGCTCTTAATGCTCTCCCACAGCACAGTCCTCACCCGTCTCCCCAACCCCCCCCCCCCCCTCTCCCTCTGACATTTCTGCCAAAGGTGTGTATTAGTGCTGGGATGGCTGTTTGGCTTTGACACCGCTGCTCTCTCTCTCTCTCTCTCTCTCTCTCTCTCTCTCTCATTGTCTCTCGCCGTCTACCACCACCGCCTCCCTCTACTCTCTCTTTCACACATGCTGCACACACACATTTCACACATGCTGGCACACACACCGACTAGCTGGCGACCCAGTGTTCAGTTACAGCACACCCTTCAGTGTTTTTCCTCTGTCCTCGATGTGTAAATGAGTTTTTGTGAACTGGTCTTCATTAGAACCGGAGCTTTTCAGAGGCCGGTGTGGGCACCCTGGCCGTGAACCAGCTTTGGTTGAACCATTAACATATCAGCTGTAAACAGTTGTTGCTGCAGAGCTGCTGTGCATGTGCATATCTACATGCGTGCGTGTGTGTGTGTGTGTGTGTGTGTGTGTGTGTTTGTGTGTGTGTGTGATTGCGCGTTGGTGTTGCTCTCTAAAAAGCCAAGATTTATATGGCGTTCTCAATTTAGCTTCACTGCAGCCGCTTCTTGGCTGTTAGACCTCACTGTTCTTTTCAGCTGGCTCAAGTCCGGTTCCTTTCACAGTCCTCCAAAACAAGAAGAATGCCATGAAGTTCCCATTGTAAATCACATTCCCATTTACATTTTAGACCTCATCCAGAATGCAACGAATACTATGGGAGAGGCTGTGTTCAGACCCACAATGGCTCTGCATTAAAAAGCCATAATGGCCTGGACTGGTGTAAAAACAGAGCAGGAAGTACAGTTTGAAGGTATATCAAACACCAGCACGTTTTACAGCTGTTAATGCTGCTTTCATTCATGATCTTACAGCTCTGGGAAGTTACGGAAACAGTAATTTTCTCATCCCTTTCAGTCTTTGTGAGATAAATCGTAGATCTGGTTCATGATTCAAGAGAGCTGAATCATCATTGTTTCCAACAGCAGAATTGCACTTGCAAATCAAGTTGGCTGAGAGATGAAAATTTTAAGAAAAACAACTGTAAAAGAGAAAATATCAGGAGTCTTATAATAAAAAAGCTACACAATGTTATACGCTCTGTACGCTTACAAGGTATCCTACGTAGAATGCACACTGGCGTCATTGGATTTGATTGGTCGATGCAGTATTTGCAGATGACACTGGACAGCCATTGCTACCAAAGCTGAGCCAGGTTCAGCTTGTTTGCAGATGATGGTGCTGCATTTTTTGCTGTGGCACCCTGCCAACACAATAGTGACATTGAGATGAATGAGGACGCTTTTTGATGCAGTGTGCAACACAGCCGAGAGCTGAGAAATACTTGAGTGTTTGAAATGAAGGTGAAGTGTTACACTACAGATTATAGTACTGTTAATACTAAGGGTGTTAATTTGGGTCAAGCCACAGATGCCTACATGTCTAGGCTAACGATAGGCTACATTTTCTTGGAAAACTTTATTTAGATTGGTAGTTTGCATTTAACTGTTGTTTCAGTGACTGTATTTCAGTCTACTCTAGCGTTAATAAATTGTGTTAATACCAGAAAGTTGATTTTTCCAAACATTTTTCTGGAGAGCTCATCTGTCTCTCTGAGCCCCTCATTCCCACAATCCACATCACTATACTAAGGATATTAACTGGTCATTTACATGACATTTTATACTTTGTAGAAATGTACCATTCATTAATTTTGATTCATTTAGATTCAGAACAGAACACTTTTGAACAAATAAACACATTTTGCACATTGATAATATGACCGTACTCTTAAATTTGCGAGCAATTGGTTAATTAGTGTCGTAACATCATAACACAGTGAGAACAAGTAAATGAGAATACCCTGCAGGTGGAGGCACGAAGGACACTGAGCTCAGTGTCTCGAGCTCTGCGGTGCCACTGGTCTTTGCAGGATGTTTACTGCACTAAATGACAAGTTTATGTAAAAAAGAAAGTACATACCAACCAAACCACAGTCCACCCAAGTGGTGGCTGAGGAACAAATCCCATTTCCAGACTCTGTGTCAATGCCAACAGCACACTGCCAGTTCTGCCACATCTGTGCCCACTCAAAATTTTTCCTGCTACATTCTTCTCCCCAAAATATGCGGATATGTTTTCAATCAGAGGACCTTTCCCACAAAGACAGTGAGATCATGATCTTTTCATTTTATCATTATGTCTATTCAAGTTTCTCAAGTTATCTGAGTGCTGTGTGTGAAAAGCACCTCTTGCCTTGCCTCTCTTCTTTAGACCCCTCTGGGTCTCCACTTTGTGGTACTTTAATTTGTGAGAGGAAAAAATAAAAATAAAGCCTTTCCGAGTGAATGTCATTGTGCTCAGATAAATATGGATTCCTGCTTGTGCCACCAGACTACAAACAGACATTGTGTACTTTGCTTTGCAGCCGCTTTGCATGGTGTTTGAATGGGCGGCTCGATAGGCCTTGAGACCATGAGAAACCCCCGACATGAAAGCCGTCGTCTGCACACCAAGGAAATTCTGCTGACACCTAATCACAAAAAGAGAGGAGTGGAAAAAAATCAGCTGGAGCCCACAGCGATCTCCGCGGGTTATCTTGAGGGAGCGTAACCTTTGTGACATTGATAGGATTGTGCACAAAAGAAGGCGCTTTGCTTGTGTGCACCAACACACACACAACTTCACCAACTTTCTTTCATTAGCTTTCTTTGGGGTGTGCGTTGCTCGCCTCTGAAGCAGCGGAGGTGATGGATGTCAGGTTGCCCTCCGTCGCTGTTCTACTCAACTTGCCTTAATGGACCTTTTAGAGACTGGAGTAAAATTGATGGGGAAACTAACCTCAAAATAAAGCCGAGGCTCTTTTCTTTTCTGCTCTTTTCTCAGGCTCGCAACCGCACAGCGCCTTATCAACACCCAATATTTTACACACAGTAAAACCTCCCATAAAGATCTGTTTCTCTTTACCTCACATAGCTGGTCAGAGCTTACGGAGCTGGAAATCGGAGTGGGGCTGGACGGCGACCAGTGCAAGCAGTCACTCCTCTTCTCTCTCACTTTTTTCTGAATGTCTTTCTTTTTCCGCGTCTGACAGAGCTTTCTCATGTCAGGCCAAACATGTGATTCCCTTTATCCACTGCAGTGGAGCAGCTGATAGCCCAGAGATCTCCTCACCAGTCAGGCAGCAGTGGAGGCAGACAGAGACACAACTGTTTACTTTATTTACTATCTATAGCAAGTGTCTATTTCTGGGGGAGGTGTAAGGCCGATTTGATGAGGTGTTTAAATCGGGGGGGATAAAGGCCAAGCTTAAGGCTCTGTGGTGGCCTCTCCGTACCCTTGATGAACTAGGTTTCTCCATTAGAGAGAATGAAAGAATGAAGAGAGCAGTCTGAGCAAGTGAAAAACAGTCCCACATGGGTACATGTGCAGGACAGAGGCTGCAGACAGGGACAGCATCATCTGGGACTCTTGCGTGGTGGGATAAAAAGGCAACACAGTAAGATCTTGTTTACTTTCACAAATATGTTCTTGATGAATTGTCCAGTCTATAAAGGCTCAAAAAAAGGTGAAAAATGCACATCATCATTTATGGAGCACAGGAAAAGCAGGAAGTGAAACTTTCCTTTGTCTCCACAAATAATTCCCCATTTGTCTGAACTTGAAATTTTCTCCTGTCCTGCTCAGACATTCAGTTTAAAAAGGACATACAGAGCCAGGTTATGCTAGAGCAGAACACGCTCATAAGACATTCATTGTCTGAAAATGTCGGAAGGCGAAAGTGTTTGTATTTGTTGAGAACAGCCTCGCTCAAAGGTGGGGTGAAAAGCTGGTCTCAGACATGATAGAGAGGGGTGAGACACAGTATGTAGTCAGTCAGTCTCTCCAGGAAGGCATTCACACTCAGTTGCACACGTAAAACACAGCAATCTTTGGCATTCATTTAAATGCAGTGTGGGGGGATATGAAGAGGTGCATGCAGAATGAAAGGTGGGAAGAGAAGGAGGAAGGAGGGACACAGGTAGAGCAGCACCTGGTGATAGCAGAACAGACTGAATCCATCTTCATCCTCATCTCTGTCTCTGCATCAACAATTCAACTGTGACGCTGAGTCACTCCAGCGGTGAGTGTCCGAGGTGCACGGAATCAAGATAATCTCATGTCTGCCGCCACTTCAGTCATACTGCTCAGCCTCTGTGTGTGCGTGTGTGTGCGCGCGCGCACACACGCATTGGATAATCTGACTGAAGTGTGTTTGTTGATATCAGCAGCGACCTTACCTGAGTCACCTGTGGTGAACGACTGCAGCACAACGAAACTGGCTTGATTGGAGCTACCTGAATGTTTGTATGTGTGTGTGCATGTGTGTGTGTCAAGACCCTCTGTGTGTTTATCGCTGTGATCAGCCTCTGGTTCAGAGATAAGAGGACAAACAGCTGGCAGGAAGTCACTCAACACACACACACAGTTGGAGACTAACTCCTGTGCACGCTCGGGCTGTACCGAATGTCATTTATTTATTTACATTCAAAGCTTCTATTGACCAATGAAGTTTTGAATGTCTTTTGTCATATTTTATGATGTCATCAGGCAAAAATCATTTTTAAAATCCTCCAACAAAATCCTCAATTGGAGTAATGTGAATCAGATCAGATTAAATGTCTTTGTTTTATTAAATCATTTTTCTTTAATGAATATAATTCACCAGTTTCATCAACATTAATCAATATACATACATTGAAATATGCTTGTGTGGATGTATTTAGAGCTCTGATACAGCCGCCCATCTCTCAGTCTATAGTCACCCCCCGTATTCTTGCTCACTGTCCTTCCCACAGCGCTATCTGACTGGTCACATGTCATGAGTAATAGCCTATCAACACTGGAGGCTCCGTGTCACAGAATGCTTGCACAGATTGAAGCTGTGCTTCACAGGTAAGGCCGCCGACACAGCTGACCCTGCAGAAACACCACAATCGTGTGGTCTATTGAATGCTGACTGAGAATTCGAATGTCAACGTCGTGAATTAAACTTCGAACTATCGAACAGTACAACTCTAGTGCACATAAAAAATGAAACGGTGGACTAGAGAATGTGGAAGTTTTGTTGACATTGGGAGTGATGACAACGCTTAAAGAAAAGATAAAAAGAGGAATAGTTCCACATTTTGGGAAATGTGCTCATCCTCTTTCTTGCAGAGAAATGTGCAAGAGTCGTATTGATCTTCTGATTTAACTCTCCACAAGAAAGCCACAAGCTCCCCATCGGATCTTTGGACCCAGATCATTGTGCATAATTACACTTCTTTTTCTGTTTCCAGCATAAATCCCACTTTTATTCATATTCGAGCTATGGAGCTCTTCACAGCAGAGAAACAGCCAACTCTCTTTCTTAGATTTAATAATACAGCAGTAGAGAGTCTTGCGAGGGTCAGAGCAGCAGTGGCAGGTGGAAATACGGCTGATTGACAGCAAAACAATGTTGATGTTAAATCAGGAGGCATTAGGTGGAAAACCAACATGGAGGCATTATTGGTTCCTCTCTCCTTGTGTGATTGTGTGCCTGGGTGTCAGCAGAGGTCATTCGGTCTTGACCTTCTGACCCTCTGTTCTTCAGCTGTCCACAAAAGCTTCAGACGTCGCTCATATGATCGCCGCCAATAACACCCCCACGCCCCCACTCCCCCCCACCCGTCCTTCAGCCATTGTCTAAATGTCATCTAGCAAACAAAACGCCTGTTCATACAGAGCCGGAACAAAACACAGCATCCTCCATTCACACTGCGACTGTCAAACACTCCAACAAACGCTGCCACCTTCTCAAAAACCCGGCTGTCTCGTTCCTTTTTTTATTAGCGGGGGCAGAGAACTTCTCACCCCAGATCAAAGAGGGTATCATAGCAAACATGGCAGAGATCCCGACCCTGATACCCATCCTGTGTGTGTGTGTGTGTGTGTGTGTGTGTGTGTGTGTGTGTGTTTTTTTTGTGCATGCAGGCTATGAAAAAGCCCATTGTGGTCGTGCAAGTGTGCCTAATTAGTGTGTACACAACTATGTCAGTCGTCCTGTGATCTCCTCTTGTTCGGCTGTTTGTGGGGCTCTATTGTGAGCCGAGTGGGAACGCTGAGGGAAATGCACAGATCTGTGCATGTGTGTGTGTCCCCTGTTATCAGAGACACACATCAGCGTTCCTCCCTGTCTGGATGCGGTCTCGTCTTCGTCTCACCCGCGAGCTCAGCGTCTCAGATGCCTCTTGATTTACGGCTGCGAGGTCCCGCGGCTCCAGGATCGGGTGGCGCTGCTGCCCAGTGTGCCAGCCAGGGGCCCGAGGAGTCAAGTTCAGCGCGGTTGTTTACTTTGTGCCCTTTAATAACTTAAAGTTTATGCCCTTATCAACTGGTCCAGGGCCACTTTTTTTTTTATCAGGGTAAGGTTTCCCAAAGGTACCCGAGGGTCTCTCTTGACTTTCATTCAAGAAAGTGCTGGACTTACTCAGATAACGGTTGTATTACCCAAAAGACTTTTTTTTAAAATGCAATTTTCCCTGATTATTCCTTCTTTTTCCATCGGAGCGGGGTTAAGGATAATCTTTGTTAAGTCAAGGGTGATAAGAAAACTGTAAAAACAAGTTTGAGGAAAGTTATTTCCACAGGTATAAACTTGATGTTCGGAATGAAAAATCGGTTTGGCTGTCATTAAGAGGAATTTGTTTTCCTGTTGGTACAGAGATGTGTTGTCAGCTTAACAGAGGACTGAAGGGCCTCACATACGCCGAGTGCAGTGAGGACAGTCTGTGGGCTCCATACATACAGTACATATGTGACTACCACAAAAATAAACTCCAGGAATTCTTGCATTTGTTTGCATCTTCTTGTGACTGTGGATGTGTTTGACAAACGCAAAGTGATTTCAAGTACAAAAACAGACCTGCAAGGCTTTCCAGTGTATCATGGGAAAGGTTGGTGAGAACAAATCTGTTATGTCACTTTATTAAATGAAGTCGAGTCAAGAATTCATATAAACCTCCAAGTGCATGATGTGTCTGTTGGTGAGGAAAGAAAACACTTGAAAAGAAGCTGCAAAAAATACATTAAGCAACACCCAGGGACACCAGGTAACCACAGACAAATTTAGTCTTTTCATGAGACTTCCAGGAAAAAACCCTCTGACGGGTCCCATCGTAGCAAAGCTCGGTGAGTTCAAACTGTTGGAAGATTAACTTTGATTTGATCAAATGTTTTCTGTTCCCCCCTGCCCTGTTTGCGCAGATGAAAGAGCTGACTGAATGGGCTTTGTACTGGATGAGGGATAAGACTATTGTCTGGATCGAGCTTTTGTCAGAATGCCCAAGGATTTTCAGTTTACCTCGTTGGTGTTGTAGTTGCCGGGTTTCCACCATGGAGCCAAACAGTCTGCCTTAGTGGTCTTTTATCAGCTGCAGGATGTATTGAAACAGTTCATTTGCAAATAAACTGTCCAATATGAGAGAAGAAAACATCTACAGGCTCCAAATGACGGTCTGTCCCGTAGTTTTGTATTTTTTACATTTTCTGATAAATTGCAGGATTACATGCTGAAAAGGTCACATTTTGGTGATCTATCTGACATCAGCAAAGGAGTTAGATGAAAGGAGTTCCGATTCTTTGAAAAATAGCATTATCTCAAATTTCTGCTAATCTGTATGATTCAGATTTTTTCAGTTAATGAAAATCTTGTTTATGAGGAAAACCTTTCATCACAATAAAGCGCGCATTTGATCTCCTGTAAACACTTTGAGATGGATTCGCCCTGTTGAAGCCGCACGCTGCCCTGCTCCAGTAGAAAAAATAAAGGAGTACGGGGTCGTAGCCGGAGACAAAGCCACAGGAAGATAACACAGAGGTGTGTTATCAGTCTTTGATGCTGTGGTATGGCTGTCTGAGTGTGTGTGTGTGTGTGAGTGTGTGTCCTGTGTTATCAGCACACAGAGATGTAAAGGGGCCTGACCTTATCATGGTGTCTCTGCCTCCTCCTGCATCCCATCCTCCCCTTCTGCTCTTGAGATCGTCAATACAAACGCACACTCACACCCAAACAAAGCAGATCAGAGGAAATGCTCCAAAACAGTTCAATACATCCGTCAGTGACGCTCTTTGAAAGGACAGGATTCCTGCCAGCGTGTGGTGACCCGTTCAGACAGCTAATATCGATGAAACGCTGGACGTCAATATGGCGGAGGGAGTGGGATGGTCCCATGGTCGACCTGTGTGTTTAGAGTCCTGTGGTCCTTTACAGGTCAGCACTCTCCTGCACATGTGCTGAGGGAAGTGGGCAATATGATGTGAAATCCTGGAAGGCAATAGAGAGAGACTTGGAGAATATGGCATCGACCCCTTGCAGAAAAAAATCACGGAATGGCAGAACATGATAATAAAAACTGAGGCAACTATAAAACATGGAATATCGTAGAAATTACCAAAATGTGGGTATAATTTGTACAGATCTGGATTTATTCACAGCACCGAACCCAAAGAAAAGAAAAATACTGTGCTGTTTTCATATCTTTCTCTCTCTCTCTCTCTCACACACACACACACACACACACACACACACACACACACACACACACACACACACATACACACGTCATGTTGAAGAGGTCTTGGAGAGAGAAAAAAGCAGCATGCTAGCACTTCAGCAAACTCTCCGAATCAACCACATCGGCAGATTACGTCCCGTTTTGTTCACGCATCGCGGCCCTGAACATGAGAGCAGCCTCGGTCAGACCCACCTAGCCAGCGTGTCTGAGCTGCATGTGGAAGCTGCAGAAGATCTGGCTGATAAACAAAAAAAAAAAAAAAGCGTGTGTTGTGTTACATCAGATTCAGTGATAGTCATTCAATTTGCAATATTTTCTTATTGAATTTTCTTTCTGATGACAACATGTGCTTAAATCATAAAACACAGAATTACAATTACAAGTGTAACAACAGTTCAAACAGAAAACACTGAAATTTGGAAAAAATAAAATGAATCTGGGAAAAAAATTTAATGCATTCATAGGGACCCTATTTATAGTAATATTAGATCTAAAGGATCAAACATTTCACTCGCTAAATCAAAATTACTACGTGACTCATGGTCGGCAAAGTAAAATCGAATCTAAAAGTGTTGTTATCGCTGTGTTGCATCGCATGTGGCTGGTTTGTGCACTGATGTCTTTGTGTTCATCGGCAGACGGGAAACTAAAATCTGTAGCTCGGGCACAGTCATGCCTTCCACTCACTGCTGGTGTTATTTGTAGTTTGCAGTGATTTAACATTGCTGTTAGTTTTTTCATGCTTCACACTAATGGTGACATATTAAGTCTTTGTTCTCGTCATGCCACGCCTCATGAAAAGCTGCTTTGCACTGACGACCTGAAATCAACTTGGAACCAGAATGTACGAGATAAGAATGAGATTATAGGTGAACAGAAAGCACTTGTTCATCTCAGAAATATCAATTTAAATACCTTATCAAATTAAACTGAATCACATTGTGATGTTTCGTTGAATATTTGCTGAGAGACTTTAAATCAAATTTCGGTTGTTAAATGATTTCAGTGAATAATTACAACTGTGCTCACTGAGCAAATACAGGATCTGTGCCCTAAAGTGCTCTGCAAACATCTGAAGATTTCTGCTTCATTATATTAAATACATGAGATGTACAGAACATGTTGTTACGCTGCCTTCCCCTCTGAGACCATTGTGAATCTACATCCTTTCAGGGAACTCGTGTGATTGGCTCTTGTCATCGCTCTGCCGGGATGTTTTGTCCGTGTCCAGCTCATGTCTTTGGTATGAATCCCTTTGCCGGTACTTGAGGATTTTTGAGGTCTAGCTTCCCAGAGCTGGGTGAAGTCTGCAGGAGTGTTTGATTTAAGACCGTTATTTTCGCCCGACACTTCCCCACTAGAGGAGAAGGAGAAGGCCTTAATTTACGTCCTGTTTTTTGCTGTGCGACTGTGTGGTCACAGCCCTCATCTGTTTCAAAGCATGGAGGGGAAGTCGTTCTGTAACCCCTACGCACGTGTGACTCGTTAGCTAAAATGGCTATTAGCCACAGTTAATTCCTTTCTCTCTCTTTGCTGAAGGCACATAAATATCCTGAGTGGAAAACTAAAAGCGAGGACACGTGACTCCGGTCGCTTCCTGACCACCAGCTGCCAGCTAAGCACTTTTTGGTCACGACAAAGTCCTTGACATGCCTCACGACCGCTGACACCGCGTTGCCGTGGAGAAAAGGGACGTTCCCGGGTGTCACTTGGTCTTGATGAGCCTGAGATTTACCGCGACCTGACCCACGGAAGGCCATCATGGGGTGTCTGGAATTATCCCAGGTCGACTCCTCCAGGGAGCGACTGCTAGAGGTCAGGGTGAGGGATGCAGATTTATATAGCCATAGCCACATGCTGCACATGCTCTTTCTCCATTTAGCTAATGGGCCTGCTGTCATAATAACCATCCTTTCAGGGAGGAAGAGTTATTGCCTCATTGTCTTCCTGCTGAAGTTGTTAGTGTGTTTTCTTCTTGGAAAGCTGTGGGAGCTGCAGGTTTGGTGCTTATGTAAGCAGAGGCCTCAGTGTCACATCACGTGGTTTGAGTCCTGGAAAAGCCTGTCTCCATTCATGTGCAAGTGTCCTGAATCAAGACACTGGGCCTACTTTCTGGCTGCAATAGAATCCTCTGGTAAAAAAATGGGTATGTTTTTGATGGATTTATACAGACTTGAAGTCTCATCATCTCTCCCCGCTAGCCTTTGGTCAACTAGCAGCTGTAGCTCACATGTATTTTCTTATAGTGCTTTTCTTTTGTCAGTCTTTCAGCTGAAACCCCTGGGCTTTTCTCTTCATATTCTAAAAGAAATAGTACTGGATGGAAAATAATGACTCACCTCATTTTAACCAAGCAACAACAACAACAACAAAAAATAAATAAATATTGTTAGCGTTCTACCACTGCAGCTCCCATGAGGCTCTCACAGCATGCCAGTAGCTATAGGAAGCACACCCCAGACTTGTCACATTGCGTCATGTCATCTGACGCCTGTAGCACACGCCGGATGTGTCATACAGACAGAAGCAGTCGAGGTGCAGCAATGTGTTCCGATTGTGATAAAACTGTTGCTTTTGTAGGTCATCAACTTGTGTCCGGAGTGACATTGTTGCATGACAACCGAAGATGACAGCCAAGGGTGAGTGGGCTTGTGTAGAAAACAGCAGGCCCTGGTGTTCTGATTCATGTCATGCACTGCTGGTGTGTGTCGTCCTTAAGTCGCAGGATATAATGTGGATGAATGCTAACAAAATGAGTTGCTATTCATATTTTACCTGTCCCATGATTTAAGGCAGCTGTTCCAGAAACATCCAGCAGTATCTGGATATGCAACTACCAAGGAAATCATGGCTTCACACACAGCACAAATGGACATTGTAACAACAATACCATATTAAAAATTCATTGCTCTTTAACATGGTGACACAGGTCAGTACACTGCCAGTCCATGTCTGAGCCAAGTGCACATGCAGTCTAACAGCCAGATCTACACAGAGAACATCTGTGCCACATTCCTCTTCCATTCACACAAGTGTAAAGACAGCAGCATGGTAGCCTCCAGCTAACCCTGAACACTGCGGATTAGCAACGCCACGCTGGCTAATGGCACAATACAGAGTGTTGAGAGGAGCTAACAGGCCGTGCTGCTTGCATGTGGAGCAGGTGTGCTGGAAAAACATGAAACACACACACACACACACACATGCACACACATTCATTCATTCATACATTCCTCATGCACACCTTCAGATACATCATAGGCTCATCAAAAACTCACACATACAGGCCAGATGGGCGGTTATAGATCGACACGGGCCATGAGCCAGCAAGCAGCACGGTCATTAGAGGAAAGAGGGTGAGGAGAAGAGACGAGGGAAGCAGAGGGAAGTAAAACTGTGAGGGAAACCTAAACCTCCTGGGAGCCCTTCATCTCTCTAGCTCTGTGTATCACATTAGGAGGAACATAAAACTTTATATTGTCTTAGATGAGATTTTAACTTTGTTTTAGACCGGGTCTCGCCCCAGAATTAATGTTGGCCTCTGGACAAGCATTGAGCTGATGCACCACTAAAAATCTCCACTGAGACCGATACTAATTAAATTCTTTCAGGCAGTGTGACATCTCAGGTGCAGACTGCTGAATGCTGAGGGATGCTGGAGTGAATGCCAACAGCTATTTCATCTGTAAGAATAATGGATAGTATTGAACCTCAGTACTAGTTTGGTACTGAAAAGTGTGTCTGTGACATAGATTGTAACTACAAGAAGCTGACAATGAATGTCTAGTTTCTTAATCTCGTTTGTAAGGTTTGCATTGATCAAATCCAGAATCAATTTCAACGCACTGAAGCCAAAATCCTCTTATGAAATCTAATTAGGTTTAGCTTTTGACATTTGTAAGGGACTATTAATAACTTAAACGTGATGATCTGTTCTCTGCTTTTGTCGGTGGAGGAGGCAGAAGCGCTGCAGTTTTGAGAGGTAGACTAATTAATGCTCACAACCTGTAGCTACAACCTGAAAATGAAAGGATACCAGAGAAGACGTGAAATGCCAAGAAGCAACTAAGTCAACTTAAAATATTGATGTGATATGCATGAAAGTTGAACTGGAGATTCTCTTACAGTTCACGTGATGTAATGAGCTGCTCTACTGACGAGTCAGTGGCCTGTTGATCTTACTGAGCGATAAGAACGCACCTTCTGTGACAGTAGCTAACACATTAACCACACACAAGTCAAAGTGACATTTACGCTGTCACAGAATTAATGTTAATTAAATACAGCTGATGCAATCTACTGCCTCTGAAATTTTCCTTTTTAATTGGCGAAAGTGATGCTAGTGTTTAAAATTCATTGATTATTTGTCACTATTTGCTAATAAAATAGAGAAAAGAGAGATAAAAGACTTCAATTCGCATCAGATTTCAGCAAATCCAGAACAGAACTTTGGCTTCTTTAGTGAACTGGATATAAAGGGATTTGTCGAAAAACAAGTTCCTATCCCTCGAAGTGAGGAATCACAAAAAGTGTTGTCTTCCTATCGGCGCAGATTGTCAGGTATCGCATCAGGACGAGAGTTCCAAAGATACACAGCTCTCGTAACAGGCGTCAGTATGAATTTATTGCTTCAATTTATTTTTTATGCGTGTGTGTGTGTGTGTGTGTGTGTGTGTGTGTGTGTGTGTGTGTGTGTGTGTGTGTGTGTGTGTGTGTGTGGAGTGTTTATTTAGGTAGTAAATCCCCAGCAGCAGGCAATGTGGCTGTGTGTCAGGACTTACTCATCGGTGTTTGGGGAAAGGATTATGAGGGATGAGAGACCTACATCCACACAAAACAGGATGAAGGGAAGAACAGAGAAAAGGCAGAGAAAGAGTCCATTTACAAACAGCGGGCGTGTTCTCCTGTCTCTTCTCCCCTTTTGTTCTCCTGCGCCATTTAGCGAGCGCTTTTATCCGAAGTGCCTCACCGTACCGTGCGAACATACATTTTTAGCATTGGTGCCTCCTGCGGGAATGCAGCGCCAGCTCTCCACCACCACCACCACCACCACCACCCTGGCAGAGGCGGTGTCATGCTCTGCCAGTCGCGCTATGCAGGACCACACACCTCTTTTCCTCTTCATTAGTCCTTCTCTGCAGACGCTTCAGTAAAAGATCAGAGCACCGTCCTGCTTTTCGCGACAGCTGCCTCCGTCACGGCTGCACCACGTGTCCTTTCTGTGTGAGGACTGTACACATTGTGGAGGGCTCCTGTTCGAAGCTTCAAGTTCAGTTTGCCTGAGGTTTAGACTTCAAGAAAGCTTTCAGCAGTTTGTTGGACTCTGCAGTTCCCTTCAGCTCTACAGAGCTTTATAGCATCTTTCAGCTCATTGTTTTGGTTTTCCGGCTTGCAACTCTACTGTTTTGGTTCAGTGTTACCGCTCTCATGGCGTTAATTGAAGTTGTTTTCAGCAAAAAAGATGCCAAACATCTGCCCAGCACCAAACGACAGAAAGGAATAGCAACCAGCTGGAGCATTTACTGGAGCATTTACAGCCCAAGATACATATTTCCCTCATTTGTTAGGAGGCCAAAACACAACTTCAAATGAATGTTGATGTTGCTTGGTGACTGCTGGATGTATACATAGGCAACGCTTCATCATAGCAACTTTAAAGGTGATAGTGTGTCTGTCCTGTGTGAGCTAGTTCACCTCAGTGACGATGTGGCAGGTGAAAAGCTGATACAAAGCTCATAAGTGGACCCGGGCTTGAGATTATTTTGTCACACTGAATGAACTTCCAAGCTGCTGAGTAAATACGGTGTCCTGAAAAGAATAAGAAGAGATGCACTTTTACCCCCATCAAAGTCCTGTCAGTGGTGTCTGATACTGCGTATGATGGATGGGCAAAAATACACTGCCAACATGCCAAACAACAAGGTATGGGAAGCAAAAGCTCTTCTTTTCTCCTCTGTGTCCCCCCCCAATCTTCTCCTCCATCACTCTGTCACAAGTCCTCCACAGCTCACCCCGAGCTGTCAGGCCTAAATCAGGGGAACAGATGAGAAACAAATGGGTTTTGTCTGGCACACATGAGGGAGGGAGATACGCTTATCAGGGCTTCAGTGGTGGGCTTTACCCAACGCACCTCAGCTGCCCCGAGCCACAGCTGGGACTTCAACTTTCTCCCTTCCTCCTCTTCGTCTTTACCTGCCATTTTATCTGAGGAATGTGGGAATGCAGCGAGGCTAGGGATGGAGAGACAGAGGCAGAGGGATGAAGGGAGGGGAAGGATAAAGGATGGAGTTCTGGGTGCTGACATGGCTGCTCTCCACACAGACACCTTCTCCTGAGCTCAGGCGGATTAGAGCCTCAGTGAAGGGCCAGGAAGCCCTTCCTCCATAACTCCCATCCTCGCAGCAACCCATCATCCTTCACCAGTCCTCCCTCCTCTTCAGCCTTAAACCACCCACTTCCTCACTCTTAGGGTACAGTAGGACGTATCGCAGCTGTCACACAAATAAAAACCTTGTGCATGGTATTCTGGTGTTTTTTCGGCTGAATTGGATCTGAAACGGATGTGTGGGCTTCATGGCTTAAATTAAAATGGTTCAGCAAGTCTCCTGCCCTTTGGGGTGGCCAAAAATGTCCAAAATAGGTTCTAGACTTTGGCATTGACAACATCGATTTGAGAGATTTATAGGGATACAGCCCAAACAATAGCAGCCAATTGGAGATTCCCTGAGGAGCCGTAGACAGAGCCGTGGTTGTAAGCTACAAATCAGCGCAGGCTGCAATGACAGCACAACCCAGTGGAATCATTGGATAATAGTTGAGGAGTGGAACGTCAGTGTAATGATGAAATAGGCTGACATTTGTCTTTTCACTTGTGCTTGAAGCTTCATTTGATGGAAACATTCATTTTTGCCAAATTTTACTTGCACAGAATATGTGTCTGAGACTCACTTTTGTGACTTTGCCATTACTGTGCAGCCAATCATCATCCAACATGAAATTATCAGACTATTTAGTGAAGTTTGAGGCAGTCTGTGGCAAGCAGTTAACATTTGTTCTACAACATAAAATACAGCAGTAAATACCTCACTCGTGAATTTTGAAGACAGTGGAGGTTGTAGGGGGACACAGAAACTCAGCATGTGTTTATATTCTCGCTCTTGCAAACTATTCAAACTTTCCAACATGTAGATTAAACAATTTATGGTAAATGGTGTAATTCATTTGTAGCCTAACGTTAGCTCTTTACATCTGCTGATTGCATTTATGCTTCAAAAATCATGAAAGTGGTGTTTATGAAGATTATCTTACTGAATGAAACGTCCAACTATCCTAAACTTTTGTTTGCCAGAGAGCTTGTTTTCTTTAACAGTCCAAAATCCAGTGGAAAAATCCCACTGGCCCTTCCCGTTGCCAACGCTAACGTCATCCCTGCAGCACTCTGTGTATTTGCATATTCAGAAATGAACTTTCAAATATAGTTTCAAATATATCATAAAACATTACTCAACGCAGAGCATCGCTAAATATTTTCTCCTCTTTTTTACAATAGTAACATCATACTGGGGGCCTATTCAAAACAATTTGATCAAATGGTGCAATGTTGTTGCATCAAAAAATGTGATGAATCAGCAAAGAGAAACACATTGATGTATCAGCAATATTTAAAAAGTGTCTTCAATCTCAAAATCCACCACACCGTAGTTGTTCCATATCGCCCCTGTCTGTGGTGTCAGAGCAACCTTGGGACAAGCACTGACGCTGTGTGCTGAGAAATCCACACGGGGCCATTTAAAAACTCATAGACTGTAATATCATCCTATTGTGCAGCATTCACTGTCAACACCATCCACTTAATGCGGCCACAGATGCGCATATCGCCCGTTGCTGGCACCAAATCTGTGACATGTCATTTGTGGGCCGGTCCCGCTGACCGCAAGGCCACCCCGACACTGTGATCCATTTACGGCGAGGCAGTGAGTGCTTCAGTCATGACGAGAGGCCCAGAGGCAGAGCTGGCAGAGCCCAGGAGTGTTTGTAAGAGAAGGTTAGTGAGTGATTGAACGCAGCCCTCTGTCATGTGTGTCAGATGCAGAGAATTGTGTCAAATATTGGACGATGTGCACGCTGGCTGATTCTGCTGAAAGGAGCCTCATTTGCAACTCACGAGCTTTCGGTGTGTATGCATGCAAATGTCTCGGGATGTGTGTGTGTGTGTGTGTGTGTGTGTGTGTGTGTGTGTGTGTGTGTGTGTGTGTGTGTGTGCTTTTTGTAAGCATACATCTGTGAACTTCAGTGCAGTGTTAATGAGAAGCAAAAGAGCCTGGAGGTGTGTGTGTGTGCGTGTGTGTGTATGTACGAGTACGAGCTCTCATCTCCGGTGTCAGATCATCGCCTCAAAGAGAGGAAGCGGAGAGGTGAATATTTATGCCTAACAGGGGAAATTCCTCTTTATGAAGACAAATACAGGATGAGACAACGCCGGGAAGAATTTCAGAATTAAGGACGGTCTCGAAGATTCATTAGCAGTTATTGAGATGTACTAGTTTTCCCGCTGCAATCATATATGTTGTGATCTTCTATCTTATTTGATCTGCTTTACATTGGAGAACAATTAAATAGCTACAAATTGTCTGACAAGTGAGCATGTTATGGTTAAAGAATCGCCGAATCACGAGGAAACATTAAGACTTTGTCTTAATGCTGCTGCCACAGGGACTTTCTGACAACAGTTTATACTGAAACATATGGTAAAATATAAACAGGACTGCACATACAATATACAAAGACATGACAAGACATACTGTGCCATGCTGAGCAGACTATACATACACAGCCGTGTATAAATATTCAATAGCGGGATTTTGTGCTTATTACGGATTGTATAAACATTTCAGATGACATGTGCTTGTGCCCATAAACCACCAAAAAGTCAATTATCTCTGCTCCTTCAGTTATTATGTTCCCGTAATGTTTCTCCTCCTGAGCGATGAAGCCAAGTGAGCACAGCTGCTTTGTGACCCCTCAGAGGGGTCTCTGTGTCCTCCTGGAATCCCCCAAACACCCTCTCTGCTCCTCCTCTGTTTGTGCCTCGACTGGGCTGGGCACACCATCTGAGAATACAGTAAAGTGCTTGGATACCAAGGCAGACACTCGCGTGCACGTGCCAGAATTTTGTCTTAGGTTTCAAGAGGAAGTGTGTGTGTGTGATATGACTCTGATACCACAGAACGTCGCACAGAGAATGAGGGCTCGGTGTCGGTGCCTGTACAATACTGGAGATTCAGTACTGATACCCTAAAAAACTATACATAACTATCTTATTATTATTTTTTCAAAAATGATCCACCATGAAACAAGAGAGGAGACAGAGATCTCAGTCTGATAGGTGAAAAGGTCAGAAAGGTCATTTACATTCCCCTCATGTGCTGTCTGGCTGAAACCTGCTTCACATCTGCTGCTGAGCTGAAAAGAGCAATGTTGTTCCTTCCAATTAAGACCCCCCCAACACACACATCACCACCGCTGCCACTGACCGCTGTGTGTCCGTCTGTCAGGCTTTGGCTTTGTCCAGGCAGATGTCACCGCCTGTGTCTTATTGAACATGTAAGAATACATTTTTTATTAATGCCACGTTTCACTCGAACGCACTGATCATACCCTGAGTTTACTGGATTGTCTTTGTAAAGCATATATTTGAAATTGTAAGGCATATTTTTTTAACAGTTTAGTTAAATTACATACCTTGTTTAGTTTATGTTCCGTACATATGTAAGTATGTCACATAAAATAAGTGCTTGTTGACTTTTGGTTTCTGGGGGGGTACAAACAGCAGTCTCCTGGGTGAAAGTCCTGTGTTTGACCCATTTATCCTCCCCAGCCTCCCCCGTATGTGGACTTTCAGTCATAATTACGACAGCCTATAGTTTGCTGCCCAGCAGTAAGCGTAAATACAGGTAGTTACAAGCTGCTTGCACAGACCACCTCTTCATTCCTTCTTTGCAATCTCTCGGATTTTTGATTCTGAAGGTGAACCTTACTCTTTATTCTTTAAAGCTGTTTGTCTAGAATTAGTAATTATCCGACATCGGTGGTAGCATCAAACGGCAGTTTTTTTGGTCTTTTTTTCAGGGTTTGAAGGTTGAGACAATCACATACAATTTTCTATTTAAATTCAAAATTGATTTCTTTAAATATTTTATTTTACTGGCATTTGTGCAGTGAAACATCCCACACAGTGCAAGCTTTGCTCTGCACTCTTTAATCAGCACCAATGGTAAAAATGTTTGTTATGTTAAAGCAAATATTGGCCAGTAAGTAAATCGACTCAAAGTAGCCTCAAACGTCCGGGACATAGAAAATAACCTGAGTAAATGTGCCCTCTGGCTACAACGATTACATTGCTAAATTTTGTAAAGCTCAAACTATAAAATTGGCTATTTAGCAAAGAACAAAAGTTCAATCAAGGCCTCAGCTGCTTTATTTAAAACAATTAGAAAGCAGACCTGAATGCTGTCTGTTGAGCTTAAGTGACTTCCCCCTCAAGATGTTGGTGTTTTGGAAAGAAACTCAGGCAGGCTGCAGCAGCCACCAACCTCCATCTGTGTCCTGCAGCTCCGGCTCTTGTCACCTGACACCATCTGCATGCTAACAGGCCTGTGAGAGGCTCTTCAGGCTGGCGGGCACACACTGCAAGGCCCTGCTGCGCTGTCCGGTGACAAGTGCGGAGGGATGAGAGCCAGAAGGCACACAGGAATGCAGCAGACGCTCTCTCTAAGTGTGTGTGCGTGTGTATGTGTGTGTGTCTCTTTCATTCCCCGTACGGGTTAAGAATGGAAGAATTGCTCTCACTAGCTTGTTGAAGGCTATACATGTTGTTTTCTTAGTTTGTTTGCCTCTGGCTAACCTGCGTCTCTTCGAGAATCTCAACTAGCCTGCTGAAGAGAAAGCCTTTCACTTCCTGTTTGTGTCACAGCACTTGTCTTGTTGCCTATTCCTCCTTAAGTATCTTCATTATTATTTATTATGGAAGGATTTTTATTCCTGACTAGTTGTTTATTTCAGTATATCAGTAACTCTCTTATTCTTATTGTTTACAGATTTCATAAAAACCAACAATTAATCAATTCTGCTAACAAGTATTGGCTGTTTGATTGAATCCTGATATTTCTTATTCCTCTCTGACATAGAGCTCCAGTCCATATTCTTTCATTACCATGAACATACATACACAGAGACACATAATTTGTTTTGACTGTCCACATACAGGTGCACCATGCATATTAATGTGCTGATAATCGTAGTCCCAAACAAGTGCAGTATTTACTCCTGTTTGAGTAATGTTTGCTAAAAACTACAGTGCCCAGTTGTTGCCAATAATCATACTGTTGATTCAGTAGGCCTATAGAAGGACTCCTGCCCACCAATCAGAAACGCTGTAATCATGCTAATGCTAATATAAATGCTAATTTGATTTAAATTTCTATATGACTTATTATATGAATGAGTTGTCAAGGTTCATTAAAAAGCTGTGTTATGTCTGGAGTTTTGTGCCTGTGTGTTAGCCGTCACTCCTGACCTGAGCTTAATCATTTCAGGGATTATGGGGATTTGAGTCTTTACCTGCCGTGACAAAGGCGACCTAATCAGTCTGTCTGCCCGCCATGGCTGCAGCCTCAGTTTCAGCGTAGGACCGTCTTATGTCGTATGAAATCTAACAGGTCCGGACATGTCACACACCTGTACACACACACATACAATCACAGAGTTAGGCGGGGACACACTGTCTATCAAATGTGTTTCCTGCGACCTTATATCACCCCAGCACACACACACAAATATGCACCTACTCAAACACACACAGCGGCCAGTAAAGCCACTTGTGTGCATAGTGGTCAGCACGGAGCAGTTTGCTCTACCTGACTGATGATCACTCAGGCTGTCAGAGCAGCAGAAAGGCTTTGTGGAGGTGGATTAGCCGCCTCCAGGGTAGGGCTCGGGTTACTCCCTGGGTTAGGCTCAGCTAGCGCCTAATGACAGAGGAAAGGTGCACTCTGTGACCTGTAGGTGTTAAACTGAGACCTCTTCTCAATTGTGATGACCTGGCTCTGAGATTGGACAGGTTGAATGTGCGAGCTGACATCTAAACTCTCAGCACATAACCGATTTCCCACGTGAATGAGCTCAAACAACCGCAGCAATATGGATGTCGATGTGAGTGCAGTGATGGAAAGACTCAGGGGTGCTCCTTTGTGATGCTTCACCGAAGAACAAGTAAAAGGTGTAGTTTATATCTACACATAAATATAAAGAGGTTCATTTAAACTAGTCTCGGGGTTTGCTGCCTCTTGGTCGATTACTCAACTAATTGGTCATTAGGGTCTTCACTCAACCCAGAAAGCCTTAGATAATTGGTCATTTTTTATGGTCTTTTATGGGGAATGAGCTATTTGTCAACAGTCATTACAAGAAAACTAGATTTTAAGAGATTAATCAGTGAATTTTGTCCATAAGGTAACACTTTATTTTAGGAGTCCTGACGTTTGCTAAAATACCCTAAAGAGCAACCAGCATGTAGCTTTTATGGCTTCCAGAAAAGACAATGTAATTTAGTACCAAAAAAAGGGAAAATTGAGACTCTGTTGAGGTGGTACATGTCAACTGATTAATGGTGGTTACTTTCTAACATAACCAAGAGAGTTCAAGCTAGATTCAATGGAAAAGTTGGTCATCACAAAACAATGGACCCACAGTTGTCCATTTTAACTTCCTCACTTCTACTCAAACCAACCTGCAAAGCCAGCAGCTGTCACAGGACCACCAAACTCCAGGGTCCCTGTGAGTCAACTGACTTGTGATAAGTTTTTCTTAGGAATGTGCATCATCAAAGCACAGTATCAGCTGACTTAATTACTGAAAAACTACACACAGGCAGTGGGAGGAAAGGGGTGTCAAGAGGGTCTCAGCAGCTCGTTTCTGACCTCCAACAGGTCAATCTGGCCATTCTTCCAGTCTTGTTTGCATAAGTTTTCACCACAGTGCCTGACAAACAGTGTAAAAGCAAAGGGAAATAGTAGATTTGATGAATGATAACACTAACAGAGTTCAGGATGTTGAGTTGAATGTGTGCGTCTGTTGAAAAATGAGTATTTATGTCTCTGCTTAGTTATGTTGTTCACTTTGATTTTACATAATTTCACCCAAACAGTGTTCTGTAGAATAGCATGCAATATGTCCAAATGTTTGTGCCTCTGTGATTATAATAGCATTGGTGTAGCCACTCAAAGCTTCCCTGTCCATGTAATTGGCTGTTGTTCAGAGGGTAAACACTATCTGAGAAGTGTTGAGCCTGTGAAGTGTTCGCTGTGTGTGTTAACGTGCTGAGTGCTGAGTGCAGTGGGCGTATTCTCTGCGTTCAGCGGGGTGTGTGTGTGTGTGTGTGTGTGTGTGTGTGTGTGTGTGTGTGTGTGTGTGTGTGTGTGTGTGTGTGTGTGTGTGTGTGTGTGTGTGTGTGTGTTGACTGATGCTGGCTCAGAGTGATTCTAAACTGGCCCTCTTACCTAAACTGTCTCTTTCATGCACACCTTTTTCTATCAATGGTCGTACTTCTGAAGGTCGACCAATCAGCAGAGACACTTGGCATGTGTCACACTGTCAGTCAGAGGCTGCATTAATGTATTAGCCTGGAAAAGAGACAGATTTTCCTGACTTTTCTGGATGATTGCAATCTTTCACACTTCTATGTGTTTGAGTGTTCTTGCGGACTTTGCTGCGTATTTCCTTATCAGGAATATTTCTGACTTTTCAGATGTTTAATCGTTGATTCGCTCGTGTTGATTTAATTGTGTGCTGACATTTTTGAGGTGGCAAATTGCCACAGCACCAGTCTTTACTAAAACTGAAAATTAAAACCTTCACAAAGGCTTCGGAGATCAGAGCTACACTGGCATTTATCAAAATCTGCCAATATGTTCAAAATGTCATAATTAATTAGAGTGAGGAGGATGGAAATATGAAGCCCACTCGAACTAAAGTTTTATAGTCTTCAGAGGATTTCTGCTGTTAAAATGGAAATTATAAGTTTATGTCCATTACACTTGAAGTCAAATATCTGGATGCCATCATCAGGTCAAAATTATAATTCCTCCAAAACTCACGACAGCAAATTTTACAACGCTAGCACACAAAATTAAGACAGGGACATTTGAGCTTTGAGCTAAATGCTAAGTAGAGCCATGTAGAGCCATTAGCATGGCTGCAGACTCTCAGTCTTGTTTTTTCTGCAATTAAAAAGAGTAGATGACAAAGGTAACAAACGTCATTTCTTTCTCTGCATAACATTTAGTGAACTCTGTGCAACTGGTAGAATTTCCAGCTTCCATGTTATGAATAGGACGAGAGTAGAAAGCATCCTTTTACGAAAGGTAAACATGCACGCTTGAACACACCTATAACCAGTGTTTCTTTCCTATTTATATCAGTTCAGCCAGAGAATCATGCATCATGGCAAATCGACACCAGTAATACACCATGATGTGATTCCACTGAAACATGATCACGAGTTCATTGAATTGCTGCCACACCCTGGTCAAATAACGTCAGCATGGACTCAGCTCTAAAACGGAGCTTTGCTAATTGCAGCAGAGATCGAACCTGCGGCTGTTTTGATAACCAAATGGTCTCCACCCCTGCTAATCTGCCCTCCCTCTTCGGGTTCAAACACTGGAGGACAGGAAGAATGTGCATTAAGGGCCAAAGTACTCAAAGTCGTAAAAAGTAATGACAGCGTCTGCTGATGTTGGCGAGCAGCTACAGTCCAACCGTGTGCCTACAGTCCATTATTTGAAGACGCTGTGTGAGTGGTCGTATCTTTTTACAATGTTCCTAATGGTTATGGATGAAAATGATGGCACACATGATGACGCCGCTCTTTCCACAGGGCGATAATGGCGGTCACATGCCATTTAGGGTGGGAGAAAGAGGTTTGTAATGGCAGTGAAAGGACAGGGAGAGGGAGAAAGAGACAGAGGGTTAGGGGTTGTATTAAAACAATTAGAGAAGCAGGGTTAAGATGGCAGCCCCGAGCTCGAGTGGAAGAAAAGCAGGCGGAGAGATGAAGAGAGGCATGGTAGTGTAAAATGACTACAGAGGAAGGGTTAAGATGGCAGGTCCAGCCCTGCTCCACTCGTTCTGTCTCCCCAGGGGGTAGATGAGAGATGAGAATGCCTGTCATTCAGTGAAGGGGAGTATATTTATCCAACCCTGCACCCCACTGTCTCCACTGACTCCCACTGACTGTGTTTCTATCCCTGTTTGAGCTCTTCCCTTTCCTCTTTTTGCTCTTTTAAATCTTTTATTTTCAATTTTCTCCCTTCATTTTTCCCTCTTTTTTTCGCCATCATATATCCCTTTGTCTCTTTGTCTCTGAACCCACTCCCCAATTCCAACCCTGGCAGTTTTTGGTGATTTTCAAGTGTGATGAAATCAATTTTATGATATTAATGTGGGTATTTTATGATAGAAATACGTGTCATAATATGGCAAAGGTGTGCAGAATCACAGGAACAGGATTCATCATGTCCCATAGAGAAAACAGGGACAGTGCACAACAGTAGATGCCTCTTTTTCAGATTCCTGGCACCAGCTGTTGTCTTCTGCACCGTGTCTACTATCATTTCCTGTGAATCCCTTGTGAGTGGGTGCTAGCCTGATAATCTGTCTAAAATGCTACTTCATTTCCCTGCGTTCATACAGCTTTACATCATATTCAGGTCTGCACACCTGTCTCATGAAGGACGTTGTCGGTCGATGCTGAAACCGACATGGTCGTTGCTGGAGGCAGTTTTTCTGTCGATTCGTGAAATATGCAGAGTTCTTATTTCTGCAGCTTACAACAACCTTTACAACTGCCTCAATCTCATAAATACTCGTCTGCAATTTTCAGCCATTTTGCTGAGCCATAGCCAGGTAACCAGATCAGCATCTACAAGGATGACGCCCCCACTGGTTTACACGCCTACACATCTCCACGTACAGATTTGAGTTTCTCCACTCTTTTCAATCACTGAATCATCTGCGTTTATATGTAATGTTTGACCTCATCAGCTTCATTGATTTTTGTAAATATATATTTATTCTGAATTTGATGCAGCAACGTGTTTAAAACAAGTTGGGACAGGAGCAACTAAAGACTGGGAAAGATGTGGAATGCCCCAAAAGCACCTGTTTGGATCATTCCACAGGTAAACAGGTTCATAAGTAACAGGTGGGAGTATCATGAAAGGAGCATCCTGGAAAGGTTCAGTTGTTCACAAGCGAGGACGGAGAGAGGTTCACCACTTTGTGAACACATGATTGTATAAAGGATATGACTACATGGGCTCAGGAACACTTTGGAAAACTGTTGTCTGTAAACACAGTTCATTTGTAAATGA
Organism: Chaetodon trifascialis; assembly: GCF_039877785.1. Classification (NCBI taxonomy): domain Eukaryota; kingdom Metazoa; phylum Chordata; class Actinopteri; order Chaetodontiformes; family Chaetodontidae; genus Chaetodon; species Chaetodon trifascialis. The sequence goes on from NC_092075.1 coordinate 18,608,455, forward strand.
TTGCATTCTGTTTCTAATTATGTAGCTATGTCGAACTTTAAATGACTATAATGACAGCCCTCATCAACATGTCGTTAGGACTGCACGTTAGACCTTCTTCACTTTTCAGTCAGACTTAGCCCAGTTTTACCCTACACATATTTAAACAAATCCCAAAAGTCACAAGTCACTTGTATTAATATCTCTCCCGCTTCATGTTTTTGGCTCAACAAATGGTGTCTTTAACTGTATTCTTGGCCTCCATTCACACATTTCATACTCTGTTAGAACTCTGTCACCTTTGCCAAACGCTTGATTTCTCTTTTCCTCCCGACTCACAAACAAGGACAGGCGGCGACACCGTCGCCAGCAAATGTGAGAGGGAGACAAGAGTGTTGCGTGTTGCCGTCTGAACAGCAGGCTAGTATCTCCACTCCAATAACAATTACATCAAGTGGTGTGTTAAACGAGGAGGCCCATGGTTCAGCGGCTGGGGCTAATCACTGCAGTCTGCTCCCTAAAACACAGCGATAATGACGGGCAGAGGGGAGGATTCGGTTGCCTCGAAATGCTTAATTTAACCCAGGCTTATACTGTACATGTAAAAACACTCACTGTGGCAGACGGTGAACGGAGAGAAAAAGGGGGTTTCTGACAGAGATTGTCAGAAAATTGATACACATCTGTCTTATGTCTCCTTCCCTTCGGCGAGGTGTGGAGGCGGAGAAGCCGCTTGCTTGTGTTCTCAGAGAGATGGAAACCGGCCTGCACTGAGGTGATCTATCAACAGGGGCTCTATCTCTCCTTTATGGCCCTTTCCATCATCACATTGAAGCAGTAAATCCTTCCTCAAACTGACATGCAGCTGCTGACATGTGGTTCCTATCGAGTGATTTCTCAACTGCCCTGGATTCAGCCGAGGTGCTGCTCATCGTGAAAGGAATGTGCTGATAGCTGATCTGGGGTCAGTTGTGAAGTTCAGAGAGCGGCGAATAGAGACTAGATATGCGTCAGGTGTTGTAAAATATATCAGGAGGAGGTGTCCATGATGTTCCTTGGATGTGATGCTGGATGTGAGTTTATTCAAACATTTGAAAGGCGTGTTTCTGGATGTGAGTGGGCTCCGTTTTGTTTAATGCTGATCAGCTGTTGGATAGCAGCTGGTGATATTTTTTTTGGCCAGTCCACCCTGTCGGACCGGTCCGCTTTGTCCTGGGCCAGATTTCTGCTGCTCTCTGTGGCCTTTTGCTCAGAATAATATGAGCTGTGTCTGCAAAGTGCATGTACATGTGGGCGGATGGATTTGTATGTGTGTATTTTTTCTTAACTGTTATTTATCCAGGGAGGTTTTTTTGCCGGCAACGCCCTGCTTTAGGTTCACATTGTAAGCCACATTACCGCCTTCTACAGTCTAATTGTTGCCTGTGCTTTTTGATTCTGAAGTGGATTTACTTTGGATCAGGCTTCAAATTGGTAAAAATTCATTATAGGGTCAGTCCACCCAAATAACAGAATACCTCTGCTGGTTTGCAGCCATGAACACAGTTTTTATTTCTTCTGGTTTTGAGACCGAGTTTCGGTCTGTTGAGTGTCATAGTAATTCGTAATTAGTAATTATTAACAACTTTCGCTACTTTGATTATTTGAGAAATGAAATCCCTCTGGATTGGATAAGGGATTGAGGAGGATTCAGATTTGATATCTAGATTTAACACTGGATCCACATGCAATAAAATGAACTAAGTGTAAACTGAAGAAGTGTGTTTGAATCAGACAATGTTATACAGAGAAAGAACTGCAGTCAGGGATTCAAATTAGTGACCTTTCAGTAATAAGTCTACCTTCCTAACTTTTTAGCTGCTGCCACCTGTGTGTGTGTGTGTGTGTGTGTGTGTGTGTGTGTGTGTGTGTGTGTGTGTGTGTGTGTGTCTATATATTCACATGTGCTTGAAATTTTGGAGCACCTCTCAGGTCCATTTATGCTCTATAGCAGTGGGAAACCGTTTTATATGCATTGAAATTTGCCCACTGGAAGTCCCAAAAGACGGGCCATTACCTCACTGACAGTATGCCTTGCACCGGGCTGAATATGTGAATGAGGAACATGGCCTCCGCCGGCGCTGACACTGGAATGCTACAGCGGGTGTGAATATGAAATGCAGCCTCTTAAGGTGGAGCGCTTGAATCTGAGCTCCGGACTTCTAAAGGCGGTGTGTGTGAATCTGAGCCGGCCTTCTCTTAAGGCGGCATGTGAAGATCTGAGATGGTCTCCGGTTTGCAGGCTGATGGACGAGACTTTGACAGACATTCTGTGTCAAGGGGAAGGGGCGAGGGGTGTGATGGGGCCCTGCAGGGGCAGATTGAGCGGACCAGGTGGTACGGCTTGGCGCTGGCATGCGGGGCACTTGGAGGGCGCTTCTATGTTTAGCCCTTACATGATGTTACATGTGCTGTTTTTTTTGGGCCTGCTGTGGGATGTAAAGGGGACAGAGCTGTGCCTCCTAAGTGGTTCTCCCACTGTAGCACTTTACAATGGGCACTTCAGACTTCTTTTATTAGATTTGTAACATTAGTTTTCCTTAAATTTCACACACATTAGAATCCTATACTCTATTAAACATACATAAATTGATCATGAACTTAAAGCAAATACATAAATGCATATGTTTTGTATTAAATCCTTACAATTAATGTAAGCCAATTCAACTTTCTACTTTCATTTTCAGACCCATTTGAGTTCACTGAATTTGAAGTGTCTTCACTGAGAGTTCAGTGAGCTCATCAAATTAAGACGCATAAAAGACTTCCCAGCATGCATTATTTGACAGTTCAAACTCTATTTTGCATACTTCTTCTGTAAGACAGACATTATGGAAACATAGTATGTCTTCAGCAGTTTTCCAAAGTGTTCCTTAGCCCATGTAGTCATATCCTTTATACAATCATGTGTTCACAAAGTGATGAACCTCGCTCCATCCTCGCTTGTGAACAACTGAGCCTTTCCAGGATGCCCCTTTCCTACCCAATCATGATACTCTCACCTGTTACCAATCAACCTGTTTACCTGTGGAATGTTCCAAACAGGTGATTTTGGAACATTCCACATCTTTCCCAGTCTTTAGTTGCTCCTGTCTCAACTTGTTTGAAACGTGTTGCTGCCATCAGATTCAGTGTTGATGAGGTAAAACATTAAATATACTGTCTTTGCTCTGTTTTCAGTTGAGTGTATCAGACCAATGTATCAAACGCAGCTCCCTCTTTCACTTCAATGGGACCACTGTGTTAACACATCGGGGGTCATCCTCTCACCTGTACCTGCAGCAACATGCCCACACATGTAACTACTTGCGTTTTTTCATCACATGTTGCAACACAGTGCAACATGTGATGAATACAACAGGGGTGTTAGAAGAGGGGGATGGAGAAGAATACAGTTTTCTATGATCTCTTGTCACTCAGCTGGCGATTTGACACAAGGTCCACTCTACATCTTCTGAAAAGTGTTTTTTCACCAGGAGAATCTCGAGGGACCACCATGACGTGCGAATCACAGTAATCACTGTAATCACAGACAAAGTGTAGAGCTAAAAGAACAGAGAAGCGTGGCAGGTTGTTTAATAAACCTTTTCTCTAATTTCCCTTCGCCATGAGCTATTACTGAATGCTGAACTTCAAGGACAGTTTGGAATTTGACTTCGCTTATTACCTTTATATCTGCAAGTCGCTTGCTGATGCCCTCAGCTGCCTGCTTCGGGTACGTGACCCTAACTCTGCATGTCGCAGTGACCCCCTCAGAGACTTGAGAGTGTCCCTGATGTCAACCCCCCTGCCGTGCTGCCATGTTGGAGCGCTGCTCAGAAGTTATGAGTTGCATTTTAATGACACATCTCCGCATTACATTGACTTACATTCATTTCCTGGAGACCATAACCATAGCCACTACTTGCCTAACCCTAACCCTTACCTTAAACCAAGTCTTCACCTTAAAAATGTAACGATTTACACTGTGGGGACTTGTGTTATGTCCCCATTCGGAAGACAAGTCCCCACAATGTGGCTGTGTAAACAGATGCATGTCCCCACTATGGTGGAAATACACACAGGCAGATCCACACACATACACACACACACACACACACACACACACACACACACACACACACACACACACACACACACACACACACACACACACACACACACAGAGACCTCCTAGCTCTTATACAGGACCTATGGGAGTTTTAAATCAAGGCTGTGCTCTCTCCCACTCCCCTCTTTCACGTCCCTCACATTTTCTCACATTATTTTGGCTTCTTCTTTCACATTTCTCTCACTAGTCAATCTTTCACTCTGCCACTTCTACCCCCCCCTTTCTCTCTTTCAAACCTTGACTATAATCCTCTCTCACCCTCTCTCCCCCTCTCTTCTCAGAACCATGAACACAACAAATTTTCCTAGCCTGAGTTTTTAGCATTTCACCATCTCCCCACAGAACGCCTATTACTCAACCCAGTCAGCTCCACCGCACTTTGATGTGTGTGAGACCTCACTGGTGGATAAGTGCTGGTGTTGGTGTGTGCGTACGTGTGCATGCAGTGGTGGTGTGTGTGAGAGCTTTGCAGGCTTGTCATGGGCGGGTGATTGAGTCCAGACGCTGTGGGTTCCTCTCTTCACCGCCATCCCGCCCCCCCTTCCCCCCGGGGTTGTGGGTTCAGAGTGTGTTGGGCCCAAGGCAGGCGGGGCTGTGGCTCCCTGGGGTGCAGTAAAGTGATAGGGCAGCACAGGGGGCTTGGATCTCCCCCGTGGAGGGAGGTCAGAGGTCTGACTCTAGGATCAGGGCCATGTTAGTCAAGCACGCTTCAGGTGGGGCCTTCCTGTACAATTCTCTGCTGCTTAGGCTCGCATCTGGGTTTCTGTGTGTGTGTGTGTGTGTGTGTGTGTGTGTGTGTGTGTGTGTGTGTGTGTGTGTGTGTGTTTAGGACTTTTATTCCACTTTTCTTGTTTTACAATTAGTGGTTCAAACTCAGATTATACTTTCTTTGACCAAACATCAGCCCTTTAGTGCACACGGCCCACGTAGGGCATGCATACCGACAACATGTGTGAACACGTCCACCTATACACACAACACTGTAAACAGAACCACATACGCACATGTCTGCTCTGTGCATCTGTGCTGGAGTGCACCAGGGCCTTTATATTGAGATCAGCAAGAGCCAAGTGCTTACAATCTGCAGCAAGGAAAAATATGAGTGAACAAAACACTGTAACACACAAAAAGTTGTACCAAAAAGTGTTATTTTTAAAAAAAGATTAAAAAAAAAAAAGAGTAAGTCAGTTTGGAGAAAATGAGACCAACCTGCTTATTTAATGAAATAAATCTGGACAGTTTTCAGTAATCAAAAAGAAAACCAAAAATTGTAATTAACAACAGCGATGAACGCGATAGATACTAAAGAGCCAGCAAGGAATGTTTGGTAAATACGTGAGAAGAGGATGATGAGATGCCGGCTGAGCAGGACAGAGGCGGAGAAAGAAGAGCAGTCCAGTTTATCGGAGGAAAATCCACAAGTGAATGAAGCATGAAGCATTTCATGGGGAACTGAGTGCCTTTTTGAGAGACTTTTTAAACTTCACCCTCCATCCCTCAGCGGCTCCAAAGATGGACGACAGCGAGGTCACTCCATCACCTGGGCTCAGACACTGACCAAACACTGGCTCACAGGCTGAATAATGGGCTGTCACTAACCCCTGACCTCAGCTCAGAGTCTAAGGTGTCAGATCGATATCAGCCGAGCACGGCGAGCAGCTCGTCTGATGGGGATGTTCCGCTGCTCTCAGAGGTCACGCTGGCTCTGCCGGAGCATCCACATTAAGTGGAATTAAAAAGTCATTCATTCACTGTGCTGTATAATATCCCTGTGTGTGTATGCAGTGATCTGTAGCATCCTGCATCCTGTTCCTCAGTACACATGTCCGGCAGGTGCTGATGGGACATATTTTAGTGGGGTTATTTTAACAGGACCCGCTCAGGGCCTCCTGGAGTTATGTGACATTCGGGCCTGTAGTGGAGGTACGTGTGTGTTCCTGTGTCTGAACACTCATATATGCCTGCCTGCATGTACACACCCGCAGGTGTGAACACAATGTGTTTGTCAAAAGCGCTGATTCTGTGGTCGGAACATCGCGTTGTTGTAAACTGGCGTCATGGCAACCTGAGCAACCATCTTTGGCACAGAGGGGGTTTATGAGTCGCTGCGTCGGCCCCTTGGGGTTTTACACTGACTGAATGATGGAGCCCTGCTGTGTGTGTGTGCGTGTGTGTGCGTGTGTTGACTGACACTTAACCCATGCTGCCGATGCTGCTTTGACCTCCTTGACACCAGAATAGCGTTGTCAGTAATTAACCTGCTCCATCCATGTACAACAGAAGGAGAAGCTCTTGTCTCACACAGTCAGAAATATTCGTCTTAAAGGGTCCGCTCACTCAAATTAAGTAACTTGCAGTCTGCCTGCCTGCTATGTTTTTGTGAAAATATACACCACAGTCAGCTGATAATATCAGTCCGGTGTGAATCAACATCTCATTTGTTTTGTACGGGTAAAGTAAGTATGTTTTTGCAAGCACACTCATGTAGCACAGTGACCACCTGGTCAGCTGGACAGGCACAAGTATAACGTTTCTCTATAGGTTAGCCTGCAATTGAATATATATGGTAAATAAGTTTCTAATAGTAAATTCAAATTGAGTGAATATTTGCTTGCATTTAAAGGGCAATTCCACTGATTATTTTTTTTTTTTTTTCCTTGGTCATGGTTAGTAATCCTCAGCCTGTGAAAACAGTCATCTTCTGTGTCTCTAGAGGAGTTTTGCAAATTCTGGGAAACCCCAGTGATGTCATCAGGGTCATCTTGAACTGGACTTGAGACTTTCCAAGAAATCCTGCATCATAAATTGTGAGCATAAAGTGTGAAATACATGGGCAGGCAGGGGGGGTGCTTATTGACAACACAGTTTAGTTGCATTGTGGGAAATGTAGGATCAAGTCTTTTTGGAGCTTGAGCCATACTAAATATATATCTCTGCGTCTTTTCTGTAATACAGAAACGTAATTATATAGTTCTTTCTATGAAATGTTATTATTAGAACATTTGCCTAACCTAAAGTGCTTGTGTTCAGACAGCATCTAATGTTTGAGAAGTTTGGCTTCTTCTTTTCAAATGAAAAACACTACAGAAAACTGTTGCTGTATGGCACCATGTTGGTGTCAGCATCAGTTTGGTCCACGGTGCATACTGGCACAGGAGGTGCAAAGACAACAGGGCCTCATTTGCAAACAGACAGAGATTAGAATATACATGAAGCTTTATATAAGACATTCTCTGTGTGTGTGGACTCACTTAGCCTGGCACACAGAGCGGCTGCAGCTGCATTGAAGGACGAGTTAGCGATTGGCACAGTCAGGACCACCGGAATCCATAAACAGACCGTCCGCTCTCATTCTTCCTGTCTCTGCTTCAACTCTCTCCCTCTCTCCAGCCTCTGTTTTAGTTTTTAACTATCCGAGGTGCCTTCCCACAAGCAGCAATGTGTTTTCAATCTGAGGCCAATTATTCACCTCCTCTGGGTTTGTTCCCAGCAGGAAAAAAAAAAGAAACGGAGAACTGTCTATACTTTACAGGCTCCATTTTTCCCATCTCCCCTCTGTCAACGCCCAGTCGGACTGAGCCCCCTGGCAGACACATTATGTGTTTAAATACATTCTCTGTGTGTGTGTGTGTGTGTGTGTGTGTGTGTGTGTGTGTGTGTGTGTGTGTGTGTGTGTGTGTGTGTTTGTGAGTCCGTGGACAGAAGTGTGTATATAATTAGACAACTAAGTAATAATGGCTTTAACTTCCCAGCGGCGAAAAGCTATGAATGATGGGACAGGTGGAGGGAGGGTGATCGAGACCTCCCAACCCAGAGGGCAACAGGATGGACAGACCCCATCTGCTGACGTCACGTCACATGACCAGGGGCCTGATTACCCCTTTTTGGCCCCATAAGAGTTCCCCCTAGAGGCTGAAATGAGGAAGTGCAGCTTTCCAGGGTTTGTTGTTTAAAAAGACAGTTAGTACACATCGGTTTGTGGAGGAGGAAATTGAGGGACTTGATATAGAAGCAGCGTGAGGTCTGCTGTTTGTGGTTTGTGTCTTTCAGTGCAGACATTATCATTGCGTGTGTGTGTGTGTGTGTGTGTGTGTGTGTGTGTGTGTTAAGACAGGAGCTTCATGTGTTTCCGTGGGCTGAAAGCATCTCCTCTCTTCTGTCTTTGTGGAATAACCCTGGGAAGCTGCCCCTTGTCTGACCCAACAGCGTCCATGAGGAAAACAAGAGGAGGGCTTTGTCCTCTTCTCTTCCTCCCCTCTACTTTCCTCTACCCTCCTGTTCTGTCTGCATTCTTCGTCTTCCATTTCTTTTTTGTTTCTCTATCGTTTCTCCCTCCTTTTTGGTGTCATCATCTCCTCTCCTTCTTGCATCTTGTTACTCTGCTGTTTCGTACATTTGCCTACCTTGTATTCTTGTATTTTTGTCTTCTCCTCCTTGTCACCCTTGTATTGTCATCGTTTTGCTCCTCTTCTCCTCTCAACTATCTTCCTCTGTTCTTCTCTTTGCTCTTCTTTTTGCTCTCTTTCTTCTCCTCTCACCTTCGTCCTTCTCTTCTTTTGACTCCTCTTCTCTCTCATTCCCTCTACTTCTCATTCTCTCTCCTCTCTTTGGCTCCCAGAACCTAGAAGCTATTTGTTTCTATTATCTCTGAATTTCTATAAGGGCCACAACAGTAACAGTATAACTAAGTCGCTACAATTCTTCTCCTATACACTCAGCTCCCTTTTAAAACACTGAGGTCATGTCCTCTGTGTTTTTTTTCCAGATTTTGGTGGTATTAGCAAACCTTGAGGGGATTTACATTCTGCGCTTTCAAACTTACCTAATATTTCTTTTGTTGACTTGGACTTCTTTAACGGCAACTGAATATTTGAAAAAGTCTCCGCACACTTAAGTACCTGCTCTAGGTCAGGCAGTATTAGCAAAATGAGAAAAGGAATCTGTGACTTCAGTCTTTCTACAGCAGAATTAGATTTTGGGAACAATGTGGAGAGGACTCTATATCCTTCTAATTTTTCTTGGAAGTTTCCTGGGAAGAGTAATGTAACTTGGTGCTAAATATAGCTCAAATCCAGAGTTTTCATGCAGATATTTTAGTTAGAGTTTATTTAGTTATAACTTGGTCACTCGTTGATTACTTGATCTTAAACATAGAATTGGAGGAAAGTAAACTTCCTTCTGTCTTTTGCTCTTCTAGCCTCTTGTCCTCTACATTCCTCTGTTCCTCTCCTCTCTTCTTTTCTTCTACTTACTCCCACTCTCTACTCTTTCTCCTTTCTCTCCTCCCCATTGGCTCTCCTGTTTCACTTTGTTTCTCTCTGTCCTGGCTCTGCCATACCTTACCTGTGCCAAGCTACGGAGTGACAATAACACAACAGAAGGGGATAAAGAAAGCAAACAAGCAGGGGAGCGCACTGAAAAGGGGGATTATCCATAGATGTGTGCTTTGTTAAGAGCTCCAGTTACTGATTCATTGATAAGCCCCTCCAACTGGCTGTGAGTAATTCAGCCAATCAGGGATCATTAATCCCCAAGACAAATGGATTTAGGTGCTTTTATTTTGTTAATGGCTCATTATGACACATGTATAACCGACACTGAACGGCTGAACAATGCTGGGGGTTTTTTTGTTGTTTTTTTTTTTTTTTTGCTAAGGTCCGTTCATTCCTTCTGCCTTCTGCTGTCAAAACCCCCAAACGCTTGATTGGCCCTCAGAGCACCCTGCTGCTCAGAACAACACCAAAATGGAAAACACAACTTTTGAAATTGCCTCAAACAGCCCTGTGAAGGCTTAAAGACTCACTAAATAGCCTATAACAACACAGCCATTGAGAAAAACAGATGAATAAATCTTGCTGGTAATGAAAATGAAGGAACCCTGATGCCAAAGATAGCGAATGAATGAAGGTTTCTCACACTTGAGTCCAGTCCATGGTGGGGGTGGGGCTGACGGATGTTGTCAGAGTCTGAGGGTAGAGACAGCAGAGATCAGAGCAGAGAACAGCAGGAGAAAGTCTCTGGTCAGCCTCTTCAAAAGAAGAAACCAGAGGACATTGAGAGATTAAATGTCATCTATCCCACCACATCTTGATGCAGGCTGTGTGTTTATGGCTCTGTGTCTTATCAATATTTCATTTCTGCCACTCAAAAGTCTCCATATAGCCTCCATCTGGCTAACATCTGGATCATCTGTTGGCTCTCTTGCTACTCTCAGGCCATAGCACAGAGCAATTTATCATCTTTTGTAATAAACACCTACAGACCATATTTTAGATTTTAGCTGTACACAGCCTCTTTGCTGGATATGTTTGGCCTTTCCAGCAGGACCTAAATAAAGTTCAAATTCAGCTGTCAACCAGCAGCTGTGCTTAAAAACTTTGCTCGTGGATTGAGTGGTGACTCTGTGCTGTCAGAGTACTTCTCCATGACTAAGGTACATTTCCTAACAAACATGTTGTCATGCTGTCAAATTGTTTCACTGGGCAAACGTCATTCAGTGTTGTCAGCATGTGATTTAAGGTGTTGCAAGAGCTTTATTAAATTATTTTGTTCAAAAGTATAACTTTAAGGGTGTGGTTTTACTGGCTAAATCACAAGTGCATTGCATGAATGAACTGGTTTAGCAAGAAAATCACACTGAAAACATATGTGAGTGTTTATATAAAGCTCATAATGCAACAGGTGCTGCAGCCCTTGAAATGAACTAATCCATCAGTTTGTTCTTGAAATGTCAACAAAGTAAAACGATGCACTCAAGCATTGAGTAGTGATTAATGCATTGATTTCTTTTGAGTGCAGACGTGAAATCCAATCAGGAGTGGCCACTGGAGACTAATTTTGAGGTGCTTGTTGATGCCAGGAGTAAACACAATCAGGAAGTATCCAAGTCTGAACCAGGTCCTCATCACTTTCACAAACTATTTCCCACCTCTCTCTCACAGAGGAATTAGATAGAAACTCTTCTTAATCCTGACTAATCTTAGCTCTTACTCCTGGGTCAGGCTTGATTGACAGCCATTGACACTTGCAAGGTTGCGGCTAACATTTAAGGCTTTGTAAAGACACAGGGGGACAAAGCAGGCTATCCCACAGTGCCTCTGGCTGAGGACATGATACTGTGGAGACGGTTGACCCCTGGTAGTCATAATATCAGCGAGGCAGCTCTGGAACTGAGTCTAAGGGAGGCCATGCTGTGCCTGCCTGGAGCCAAAGCGCTCAGCTGGTGCTGAAGGGGAAAAAAAAGAAAAAAAAAAAACGTGGAGAGAAAACAAGGGCTTTGGTTTCACGTTTGACCAGACTATAATTAGAGAGAGAAAAAGATTAGAATATGGCTGCTGATGCCATAAGACACCCACACACTCTGCTATCATGAATACACAGACGCACACATCTGCTCATTTGTGGCCCCTGCAAACCCAGTAGGACAGCCACTAATCCTGCAGCACATTAACAATCTGTGTAACGACAACCTGATACCCCCAGCAGGCCACGGCAAGCACGCACCTCCCTTTATGCTAACTCACGCCTCCTGAAGCCCCAACATGTACGTGTCAGAGGGAACAGCTGCGTCTCATCCCCTGCCCTGTCTCACCTGGCCTCAGATCAGCTGACTGGTACTTCCTTTCCCTTGGCGAGGAGCAGGAGTAGGTGTAATATTTGATCCGTGGGCAGCGAGGTCCAGGGAAACATCAGGGTAAAAACCCCCCTGCGGTGCTCCAGCGAGTTCACCCATATCGGATCATCAGCCTGCTGCATGCTCCAACACAGTCTCTGGCCTGTCTCCCTTGATGGCCCTCACTGTGTCAATGAACAGAGGTGGAGTATTGAAGACATCCGCAGTATGTCAGTGATACTGAACCGCGGGCCATTAGCAGCTATAGAGACACAACCAGCTGGCTGTCCAAGCCTAATCTGTCTCTGCTAAAAGCCCCAGAAATGCAACCTTATACGGCACATATGGGAATATGTGTTTCCAATCACACTCCTCAGGAATGAATACCTGGCATATCTCGCCACTGCAGTTTTTTCTCCTGTCCACTCGGTTTGCAGTAAACACCAGGCGAAAAATCTTGGGGCTGTTTTAAGGCGAGGCTTGAGAACAAGCCTCATTTTCCCAGACTCTGAGATTCCACAAGAGGCTCCTACATCAAGCTGTCATATCGAGCTAATGAAAATCTCATTCTACGGAGGGATCCTCTTAAAGCTGCTAAAGGCACATGCTAACCAGGGGATTAGCCCTGCAACGTTAGGGGACTTTAATTTCAGCACCAGCGTAAGTCATCATTGCTGAGCACTAGCATTGATATATGGCTTAGGACTGACTTGCGTGTGTCATAAGAGGTTTCTTCCAGAGCGGGTATGTTGCAGGGGGATTCGGTTGAGACTCGGGATGATCGAGATTGACATGATGAGATCCAATAAATAAAACCAGCCGTAGCCTGGATGTGTCGTTCACAGTCCGGCTTCAGTTTCCGAACATATGTGGAAAGTTTTTCTGCAGCTGTGGTCTTACTGAGATACCCCGAAGTATCATCTCTTGTCATCAGATGTTGGAGTACTCCTTAACTCATAAGAGAATTCATCATCAAGGAGAATGATGGTGAGAGACTCCCTAAACAAAGCAATGAGTAACTATCTTGCCATTTAAACATCTGCTACCAATGTACCCTTAAGCAATGCACCGCTTCAGGTGATCTGTGTGTTAAATATGTGGGAAAACACAAAGTGGGCTGCTGCAGAGCGAGCATGCATGTTCAGCACATTTTCATTGGGTGAATATGATGTATGTATGATGAATGATGTTCTTGTGGGAATTATCATTGCGTGTAACAGTCACCTCACTGATAATAGATCACATTAGTGTTATTGCTAACATACAGAAAACTGCCCTCACTCTGCATTATAAATACATTTAAATTCAGTCATGTAAGCAGAAGTGGCCACATGCTTCTAAATGCAAGTTATTTTATTAATGTATCCTTCATAGCTGTAGACTTAAGTTGCACAAATGCATTGTCTATACCCTTGAGGGCTGGTCTAACAAATGTGGATGTAATTGTTTCCTCAAAACATTTGCAAATCACATTTTTGGATCATTTTGCAACATGCATTGTTTATATTGTCCTTGCCAGAACACATTTTTCTTGCATGTTTCCACCACTTGTCAGTGAGTGGAATAGTGTGAAATCATTGGCAGGAATGTGCGTCACGTCACGTGCATGCTTGTGTGTGCAACATAAAATGGGAGCACACACATTAAAACCTTGCTCCATAGCACTACTAGTGGTCAGAAACCACAGAGGGTACCTTTAAGTGATCAAAGTAGGGACTTCAGACTTGAAGATTAACCTATTTTCAGGCAGGTTTGAATCCACTCTGGATATATTCACATTTCTCTCTTTTCTTGCTCCCTCTCCTCCAGGTTTTACCGGGGTGATTATCACATCGACGTCTGCATCAACGACTACCTTGACGTTTACTGTCCGCACTACACTGGCCCAGTGTCCGACGAGCGGGCCGAGCGCTATATCCTCTACATGGTGAACTATGATGGCTACAGCTCCTGTGATCACACCGCCAAGGGCTTCAAACGCTGGGAGTGCAACAGGCCTCTGTCACCAAACGGACCGCTCAAGTTCTCCGAGAAGTTCCAGCTGTTTACTCCCTTCTCCTTAGGCTTCGAGTTTCGTCCTGGCAGAGAGTATTATTATATCTGTGAGTACACACTTAGTTTTCTCTATTATTTCCAGAAATGATTGTACTTTTGGTACAGATAGAAATGTGTCCATACTGTGTGCCAGATTTGTAAATTTGTATTTTTTTATTTGAGAAGATAATACTGATTTAAATCATCATTATTATCAGCATATATATTATATTATATTATATTATATTATATTATATTATATTATATTATATTATATTATCAGCACATATATATATATATATATATATATATATATATATATATATATATATATATATATATATATATATATATATATATATATATACACATACATACATATATATACATATACATATACATATATATACATATACATATATATATATATATATATATATATATATATATATATATATATATATATATATATATATATATATATATATATATATATATATATATATATATATATATATATATATATATATATATATATATATATATATACACATATACATATATATATACATATACATATACATATAGACCAGACCCAGACCAGGTGGTTCAGAAAGCTGCCTGAAATTCTGAGTTAATAAGAAAATACACAGTTTGGCTCATCTCAAAGATGTTTTATTTTTCAGTTGAAATGCAAATCCTGATTTGGTATCTGTTAGCTGGTCACTAATTTAAACATTTGAACCACGATTGATCCTTTAAATTCCATCTTGACACATTCTGTATGTATAAATCTCATTTGGAAACTTCACTAAAATGAAGTTCTGTGCATTTGTAATGAAGATCAGTAGAGTTTAAGATCACAGGGAAGATTTTTTTTGTAATTAAGAAGTAAGGTAAAATATCAGTTACAGTCTGTCTGCACATTCATCTGTGCTTCACTGATCTTGGACAGTATCAGAGGTGAGCATCTGGGTTCAAAAAATCATCAAGATTGTCCTCATGCAAGCTGAACCACATCTAAATCTTTGTTTTGTTGGAGTGTGTTGTATTGTGATGTGTTAGCCTTCACTTTCCAACATTTCTGTTGGATTGCCGTGTCCATTGGCTAGTCTCTCCGACTCTGTTGCATTAATGTGACTGTATTGTTTGGAGAATTTGTGGTTTACCGTTAGCAGTGCCAGAAAACTGTTGATCCTGTTGCAATTCCCTGGATGGCGATAAGAAAAATCATAGATTGCCTAATTCTGCTTCATTTGTTCAGTTGGCTCCGGCTGATGTGAAACTGAGTGAAGAAGATGCTTTTGTAGACTTTGATGATGATGATGATTGATCATCCAGAGACAGAGACACAGGCAGAGACAGTCCATATGGCGTCAAGCAGTTTCAGGCCATATGGACTATCTCTCGCTGACTCAGATTCGTGACTCATCCATCAGATCCTTGTTCACCAAAGACACTTTTTTTCCATCTGACAACACGGGATCTAAGCACGGAATGAAATAACAAAAGACAGAGACACCTCTGGGAAAATACCAAAGCCTGTTAGTCTCCAGTTACTCTCTGTGTTCCTCTGTTTGATGAATGCCTCTAAATACTACAGTACCCATGAGCCTCAGCTGCTGTGGAAAAGAAGGGAGTCAGAACCTGTAACAAATTCACAACAGCTCATCATAAAACAATGCCCAGAGTCTGAAAGCGAAGTGACACTGACATATTATCATATTACAGAGCCTGTTACATTACCGTATAAAGTCTGAGCATAGAATTTACACACCCAACAGACTGGAGCAACATTATCGTTCATTTGTTTTTGTCCTCTTGATGAATGCAAGTCCAATATTCACTCTTCTATTAGCTCTGTTTTAGTTTCCACTAACTTCAGGAGGAAATATCTAGCTGCTAAATGCTACTGCAGTATGTTCACATTAGCTAGTCGCTAACTTTGCCTGCTGTTTGATGCTGGGCAGGAAATATAGGCTACATTGGGCTCATCATAGCTTTTTCACTGAAAACCACTGCTACCATTGGCTGAAGACAAGGTTGATGCAAATGAACCAGAACCGTAAAGGATGGTCTGAAAAACCTAAGCTATTTGCTAAAAGAGCTCTGTGGAGCTGAGGGGAACTTCACAGTGGGTGATGGGTCTTTGTAGGATCCTCATTACAAGTGACCCCTTTCACATTACACAGTTATTTGATCCATTGTTAATATGACAGTATTGATTAATACTCCTTTACGTTGCTGAATATTTTATCAGGTTAGTGTCGTCCTTAGCTTGTGCTTGCTGTGAGCAGTGCACCAACGGAATTTTAGGCTTTCTGATTTAATTTTTTCGACCAAGAAATTTTCCTACATCCACCGAAGAATGAGATACTTTCTAATGCAGTTGCTTAATTTTTGTACTTAAATTCAATGTCCATGCAAGGCTCGAGGTGCTGCAGTTGTCACTCCGCTCACACTGTCTATTACTTCTTGAGCCTCCATTTCTGCAGGAAAGTATTCTTTGTCTTTATTTTCATGGAATACTTGCAGTAAATCCTAATGTATGGACTTTCTTAATGAATCTTTCTTCGAGCCTTGAAACATTTGCTGGAAAGAAGTATTGCAGTCACACATTTTTCCAGATGGTCCTTGTTTTTTTTTTTTTGTTTTTTTTTTAACCACCACAATCATGCATATTCAGAAATGCTGGTTTCAGTAAAGTATGTGTCATCTGCTGGTATCAGTGTCACGTTGCTGTGTGTTGCTCTAACAAAGCCCAACAATGGCTGATAGTTAATACCTGTGTTGGACATATCATATGGTTTGGGAATCTGTTCATGGCCATGTAAATGACTCACTGAAATGGTGTTCCTGTCCGCTTGTCTGAGTGAAGACAGACACTCCTTTGTCCTCCTCCTTGGTGATTGTCATTTGCCTCAGGCGGGGTGGAAGAGGGGGTGGGGCCATGTCAAATAGATGACACCTGCTGTTGGCTAAGAGCATGCCCGTCTGGCAGGCAGACAAACACCCGGAGGAAAGCTGCCCTGGTGTGGGATCAGTGTTTCGGCTGGTCCTAGAAGGTCAAAGGTCATGGAGATGACGACGAGGTGTGCGCTGCAAGCTTCTCGTGGCCTCAGAGGGCGGCATGTTTTTCTAATAGAGCCTCAGTGGAGCGGGGAAAGCCTGATCCTAATCTCAGGGGATAGAAATCCAATTTTCAGAGGAGACAGTTGAGAGTCTGGCTCTCCCTGTGTGAGAGAGATGACTGTCTCCCTGTAAAGCCCTCGCTCTTCAAACGCCGGGTCCCGCTCTGTACAGCCAGCGCAGATCTACATCGATAATGACATGAACCCCGCCAGCACAGCGCCCCGACAGTTTCCCTTCAGCTTCTCGTGGCTGATGCAAAGACAAAAGGCTTTGTTCCCCAAGATAAACCGGTCATCACAAGAATAACATCTGATCCTGCAGTATTTATATCAGGATCTGTCTAATTCACAGTCACACCAAAGCCTGGCCTTACACGACAATCCGCCTGTTTAGTGATCTGTGATATGTGTCGCCAGTCCCGAATGTGCCTCAGCGTGTGACCAGGTGGTTTACCGTCGTCCCATTGTCATGGCAAGGCAGCGGCTGGACGACCCGGCTAACACTGGGTCTAGAGTTGCAGGCAGAGCTGGAGTTACAGTCATGGTGAAGCACGGCTGTGTTGCTCGAGGACAGAAAACCCAGACTCTGACCTCAGTGGCAGACATGAGAGAGAGGAAGAGAGACAGTTGGGTAATTGTGTGTGTGTTGGAATCCGTGATGGGATGGTGGTAAGGGGAGAGAAAGAGGGTGAGAAAGTGAGATGAGAGGAAGACAGTGTGACACAATGTCAGAGAAGGCTAAAGAACAACAACAGAGCAGGAAGGAAGGAGATATTACGCACACTGATCACAGCTGCAACAAGGATATTTCACTAACAAACGACAACATTTTGGAGGATGCAGGATCTTCCGCAGATCTAAAGAATCATATAGGAGAGGTCGCCCAAATCCCAAAGAAGTAAAATGTAAATAATTAGCCAAAAGTACTAAAACCATATCGAAGAACATGTACGTCTGTCAGTCTCCACATTAAAAGCTTCAAACAACACCACATCAAAGCAATTACAAGCCGTCCGTAACACATCAGAGATCATGCATGACAGGGTCTGCTGATAAATGACACCTCAGCATGTATAATCCTGCTGATACCATGGTCACTTACAGAGGAGCGGCTGTGTTTCAGTCCTCTGGAGGCTGAGGGGGTTTTTCACAGTGCTTTCATAATTTTCATTTTACCACCTAAAGGACAACTGCAGCTACTCTGACTGTCATGATGTCTCCTTCTGCAGCACAGGCTCAGCTGCACTGCTGCTTGTTTTTCCCTTTTGTGGACGTCCACTGCTGATTGGCCAACAGACTTCTTTTGTGCACTTATGGAAAGTCTGCAGTCTGAACTTTGGACAACTTATGATTCTGTTCTTGTCAGTTATAACTGATTTTTGCTGATTTAACACGCAACTTTGATCTTTCACCAGATTTTAACTGCTTTTTTTTTAACTGCGTCTGTGCACAGTTGTGATTTTCTCTGCTTGTGTTAGGAGCAATACGTTATTCTTATAAGTCAGCTTGTTAAAGGTCACCTAAAATTTAATATATCTTCCTCACTGATTAAGTGAGAGGGAATTTATAATTAATGCAATGAGGAAATATGAAATCAACAAACCCAAACCGTATGAGTGCTAAAATGATTTATCAAACCAAAATTCCTCACATTTACTAATTCCACATTCTGAGAGATTTCACTATTTTATATCATAGGAAATGAAATATTTTTGTCTTATGGACCATTTGTGGGACAACACAAGTGTATAATAATATATTTTAAAGACCTCATCTTGGACTTTGGAAACTTGTGACAGACATTTGCTACTTTCTGACATTTTGTGGACTAAATTAGTAATAATTTATTGGAGAAATAAGATTATTTGACAACCCAAATAATTAGTAGCTGCAGCCCAAATCAGAATAATTTCCGATTTGGGCTGCAGAAATCCGATTTGGGATTTCCGATTAATAATGATTAAAACATCCTGGATGGAAGCTTGGAACAATGGTTTCTTTCTTCTATCCTATAATGTGTTTTGATATATCTGGTCGTCAAGGCGTTCGTGTGAGAGTGCAGGAGTACACTTTTATAGGAGTCAAACAAAGTGGAGAGAGATAACGACAACGGCAGAGACAGAGGGAGCACGAGAGGCATAAAGAGAGAGAAAGACAGGGTCCAGTTGAGTTCAGAGACAGAAACTGAGACCGTGAGTCCTCCCGTCTGTTCCAGCCACCGTCGGGGTGTGAGGTAAGTTACTCGATACCCGCTGACACAGACAGAAGCAGCGTGATTGACACCGTTTCTCTCACACTTATTTCCTCTCTCCACTGCTTCAATTCCAATATTCCTCTCGTGGCAAAGTTTTAAATATGATTTTTATCTCCTCTCACAGCCCTCGGTATCTGATAAAGTGCCTTTTGAAATAAGAGCCGGAGTGAGCCGCGACAGTGGAAACGCTGACATGGTTTACTTTTATCAGGAATTCACCGCTGGGCTAGAATCCATCACACGGAGCATTTAGGTGAAAGGATAGAAGAGTGTCTGTGGACAGACGCACATGCATGGGAAACCACATAACATGCATGGCCACAAATATCCAAACACACTCAAGGTTGTGTGTGTGTGTTGGTCAGAGTTGGCAACCAGCAGGAAATGACAGAGGTTAGAGTTTCGAGGCCCGATGAGGAAAAGTTACTGTGGGATGAACCTACGGCCAGACAAAACATGAAAATGACAAAAAGTTGAAGTCATTCGTCACAGCTGGAGACACCCTCAGCGCTCTGTTAGCTACTTGGTCCCCAGCACTACTTGAAAACTAATTAGGTTTGGTAGTTCTGCCAAACAATCACAGCAACCCCACAGAAAAAAAGTTTTAATGATTGCCTTTCACAATCAGGAAACAGAGGAAATGAGATTTTGTAGGTGAGCTTAACAGCATGACACACATCTGCAGAAATGACTGCCCCTGGCCAAATTAGACTTGGAAATATGAGGGTGACATTGAGTTGTTTCATATCATAAAATATGGAGCATTTCACATCAGAATGAGAGGGAAGTTCAGGAGATAAAGCTCTTCAGAGTGTATTTAAAGGACGAGTACCTCTGATGAAGAAACAATCGACCTTGTCGGAGATTATTCGTTTTGCCGCTCAGCCGATGTTTATGAATGAAGGTGGATTTTTCGAGAGGGAAGAGGTCTCGGGTGAAGCTGTGACGTGAATGTGAATGGAGGGTTTGTACAATCGGAGCCACAAAACCCTTTACTCTAAACGGACTACACAATATTTCTGCTTTTTGAGATGCAGATTATGTGATCACTGAGTCAGACCAGAGCCGTGGCAGTTTATGGTCATTTGGGATGCAACTCGTAGGCTTTGAAGACTTCATTATATGCATATTATAGGGAAACATAAGGAGGTGTCAGGGACCGAATGTACAAGCTGAAGCTGTCAAAGTGTTTGGTGTTTTTTTTTGCGGAACTTTTTATTTTAGATAGAAGATGGAAGTAGTCAAAGTTCTCAAATGGAAAATGTCTAAACACAAGCAGGCGTGCAAGAACTTTGTGAATCATTTGCTTTTAGTCTTTTAGATTTTGCCCTTCAGTGCACAGTTAACCATTTTTTTTAGCTCTCTGTGTTGTTTTCATACAATTAAACTTTCAGGTATTTAGCAATTATTGCAGTTGCAATTATAGCAAATATTGAGTGAAAATTATTTTTGGTGTTTTAAGCTTCATTCCATGTGTTGAAAGGTTGTGTGTGTGTGTGTGTGTGTGCGTGCGTGCGTGCGTGCGTGCATGCATGCGTGTGGCTGGGTGGGTGGGTGAAACATATCTCTTGCACCCCTTGTTTCATTTTAAAGGTTTGAACATTCAAAGCCATTTTATTCATACAGTATGCTTAGAGAGAAAAATATGTCAGTGAAGGCAGATCTGTCAAAATAAAACACCCTAATTGAATTTATTCAAACAAGCTGTTTTGTTTCCGATGGTGGATGACTCATCGTGATCTCATTATATGATGACTGCCCTTTTAAACCATCATCCTGCAGCCCTGCACTAGATCCAGGAAGGTGTTTTGAAATGGAAAAGTGTAAGCAATGTGTCCGTAACTCTGCCCTGTGGTTCCACAGCCTCCATCACTGACGACAAGGGGAGAAGAAGCTGCCTTCGACTCAAAGTCTTCGTCAGGCCTCAAAGTGAGTCACAGATTGTTGTGTCTTCTCTGCCCAGTTCTCCATTCTGTTGTGCAGCAGCTTGTGAGCAGGCTGCGTACGAGTGACGCTCGAGTTTTCTAATCTTCGCATATCCACTCTCCTCTTTGTTTTTCCAAGACAATTGTGTGAAAAACTCTGGCAGCGTGCAGGAAGGGGTCGATTTTGAAGACAACAGTCACAACTCCCTAGAACCCAGAGGTTGGTGGGAATAAACTCTGCATACTGTGTGTGTGTGTGTGTGTGTGTGTGTGTGTGTGTGTGTGTGTGTGTGTGTGTGTGTGTGTGTGTGTGTGTGTGTGTTAAAGACAGACTTTATATTTCCCATAACTGCTACGTCTGTTGACAACATTCCTTTCTTTTCATTTCCTTTACATTTTGCATGATTTACATGATTCATAAATAATATGTGGTCATGAGAATTGAAGACTTGATGGATCAAATTATGGAGAATATTTGTTTACACATGACTTGTTGCTTTGATGATCAAAATGTCATGAACTGCCTCATTTTCATACTATATACTAAACATTTTAGAAAATATTTAGTTTGAATCCCACCATAGATCCACGTGTAAAGAGTGTGTTCGCAGTGGGAAAATAAAGAAATGAAGTGTACAGGCTAACAGTTTGAAT
The DNA here is from genome assembly GCF_039877785.1 of Chaetodon trifascialis. Taxonomy (NCBI): domain Eukaryota; kingdom Metazoa; phylum Chordata; class Actinopteri; order Chaetodontiformes; family Chaetodontidae; genus Chaetodon; species Chaetodon trifascialis. The sequence continues at coordinate 18,630,194 of NC_092075.1, forward strand.
GAGTTTTTCTATTTAATGATAATAGTTTTCATGTCTCCTTCATGTTTCCTTCAGACGGCATCAGTCACGAGTCACCAGAACCAGCTCGGAGGGACGTGAACTCTGTCGGCCGGTGCCAGACTTCGGTCCTCCTGCTCAGCTCCGCCCTCATACTCCTGGCTGCCATCTTGTCTTTATAGCGGCCCGTCTGAGGAATCCCCCAGGAATGGACTGTCCTGATTGGACCACAGGCCACCCTACCCTGCAACCCCTCCCCTTAAGGAGCACTTTTTAAAAAACAAAACAAAAAAATAACAACAAAAAAAATCACTGACAATCTCTCTGAGTGAAAGGAGAGAGGAAGGGACTTCACTGAAGCCTTTGCTGTTTTTTGACTTGCCAACCAGAGTGATTCTTGACTTTCCGATGGGTGCTGATGGTGGAAGCGCCCTGAGGTGAAAGAGGCGGCGTCTTCTGACCCGCTCGCCTCGCTACCGTTCACAGTATGCAGATATTAAACATTTCTTTATGTTGATGACAAGCACACATACATGCTTTTAAACATATACACACAAACTCCACAGTCAGTACACTCTTAAGCTTAAGTGGCAAAGAAGCACAGCAGGAGCCCTCAAAAGTTTACAGACTTTTAACATTTTTTTGCGTTCAGGAAAACGTCACGTAACCCCCCCCCGACATTAACATGATTCAATCTCACATCAAAGTGTGGAGGAGATGTCGAAGAAGATCCGGGAGCGACACGTCACGTGCGGGCCAACAGAAAGGAAAACGAGACAGATGTTGTTGCAAGGAGACTGTTGCCAAGAGCATGGGGGGTAGGGGGCGGTCTTTTGATGACTTAACCTTCCTCTCAGGTTAAAAAGGAGTCGGGTGTATCGTCTCAGACTGTGGAGGACCCTTGTTGAGAGTAAAAAAAAAGAAGAAAATTTGAAGAAGCACTCATCTTTTAGTGTTTGGATAGTGGAGATTTAATGATCGATTAATGTATTTGTTTTTTAATAAATCGCATAATTCAATTGTAGCAGCCTACACGGGTGTACAGTAAAATATTTGAGCGGAGCGTAGAGGTCGATATGGTATTTTGCCAGGCAAAATGTATTTTCCTATTTATTGTGAAGTCCTCGTGCTTTTTTTTCTGTTCTGGTTTAGTCTGTAAGTACGGTAGAAAGGCAATAAAAAACGACTACAATTATCCGTTAAGTTAGTTCATATTACACACAGTTTATTTGATACAATCATACAAAAACAATGAGTACAGTTTATGTATGTGCTTGGTGGATCAATCGCCGATGATGGTTTTTTTAAATTGTTTTTAACAAAGTCCAAGAAGAAAAAAAAAAAAAAGTCTGATGTGCTATCAGGGTGTAGAAATCGTAAAATATTTGTGTTTTTCCAATTTGTCATGTCACAAATGTAGTTTAACTGTTACACTATTGCTTTGTGAATCACTGTCATAACACAACTATTGTATATAGAGGCGTATTTCCTACAGAGTTCAGGGATGTGTCCATGCCTAACATGAGGTGACAGAATGATCCTTTTTTTTTTAATCGGGGAGGGCCGCGCTTCCTCGAATAAAGCAGCACAAGTTTTCTTTGGCTAAAGATGTTTCGGTGGGACAGTGGCTGAGTTACAGAGCAGGTGGTAGTAGTGTGTGTGGAGCAGGGGCTTGTGCGTGATTCACTTGCATGTCATGTTAAGTTGCTACCGTACAAAAAGTGTACCGAAGGCGCCCTCATAGCGGTTATTCCTGGAATGAAAAATCAAGAGATGAAATAAACAGAGGGGGGGTCCTGTTCTCGTGGGACTAGTTGAAACAACCAGACGTGGCCTGAGGGGGGAAAGAGAAGGAGAGGTGTGAAGCTTTGTGGTGCTCCTGCTGAGATCAGTAGTCTTGTTTTAAAGCAGGAGCATGCGGTAAACATATCCAATCAAATCCAAGTCCACTATCACCAACTGAAGAGCTGATTGTTTTTTCCTTACTGATATTAAGGAGATGATTTTTTATAGAAAACAGAATCTGCTCTTTACTGGTCGTCAAGCAACCTGTTTGTGATCCCTTTTCCATCCTGATAAGTGCTCTGTGCAATCTGGTAAGACCCCGCATCTCCGTCCTCCGTATGCCTGCTCACCAAAGCTTCGCTCTGCGCGCCGATGTCCACAGCGTCCGGCTGCATCGCGGCTGCCGGAGACCATCCGCTGCCATTTTTATGTGTGTCCACTGAGTCTGTGAGCCACATGATTTCAAAAACTCTTTGCCCCGTCCCGCTAACTTTGGCAGCACTGGGTCTGTTTTTGCCAGACCAGCTCGTGTTTCTGAAAAATTCACTTGTGAATGTATATAAATGCCTGTAATTATTTTGTAATTCTGCTTTTCGTTACTGACTTTGAACTACAGCTAAACTAATTTTTCGTGTTTGTAATTAGAGGGAGACTGAGAGAACAAGGGAGGGGAGACACCCCCCCATCAGCCGCCAGAAGCCACCGAATCGTCTGTCAGCGATCTCTGATAATGACGATACGACGATGTGAAAATCCAAACGACTGCTCGGCCGAGTTTTCCACCTGTCACTCTCAGCGGCACTGATATGCTTCACATTCACTCGCTGTGGTTTTATTGCTGAAATACACCTGTTGTTCTGAAAACAGAGCAGCATTAGTGCAATAAAATTAAAAGCCGGAGTTTTACAGAAATAATAATGATAATAATTGTATCTGAGAAATGTTTAAATATTACAAGAATAGCTCTGTGTTAGAGGAAAATCTTTCAAAAGTTTCAACAGTGACAAGAGACAGATTAAAAAAAGAATGGTCCACATCCAGGAGGCCCAGATATGCTGGCTTTTAGTCTCAACCACATGTTATCTCACACACACACACACACACACACACACACACACACACACACACACACACACACACACACACACACACACACACACACACACACACACACACTGGATCCTACATAATGCAACTCAGTAGTGTCTTGTGTTCGACTGGTACGTCTCACAAACTCTGCACCCTCAGGGTGTTACACAGGCTCGTTAGTAGGTTTGGACTTGAAGAATACAAAATTAATGACATCATCTGGGTTATTTTTGTTCTTTTTTAGATCTTTATAAAAAGGTTCCTCCAGAGCCACAAAACACATCATACAACTTTATCACAGTAAAATTGGTGCATCACCGCTTTAAAATAGTCATTTACACTGTCAGTTCACAAATAATTCAAACAAATTTCAGTCCACAATCCAAATAAGCGTCATTACATCAGAGCTGAGAGTGCCGGGGAGAAAAGGTAACTCAATATAACATAACATAACATACATTATGGCCCATAAATTTTAATCTGAGGCAAGAGATTGTTAATTTAAGGAAATAAAAGTGTTTTGAGGGTAAGAGCAAATAAGTATTTTCAATATGTTGATTAGTTGCAGGGTGTCATTTATGATTTGAGAGAACAAATCACTACTTTATTAAATCTTCTCCTCCTCACACCTACCAGCCTCCAGCCGTTCTAGTTTAGCCAACATTAAGAGTAACAGTAATCATTGCCTCCAGCCCCGCCATGACGAGGAAAACCAATCAGTCAGCTTTGTGGATACTGTGTATCCAGCAATTAGTCTGTTGTAACATACAGTGTTGGATGCGTTCTCTTTTTTTCCACACCTCTTTTGAAGGGCGATTTAACTGACACATTAATGTTCTTAGCCAGAAAAAAAAAAAAAAAAAAAATCACTGTTTGATATAAAATAATGCTTCGTTTCATTTTGTATGTCTTTTATATGAAACAAAAAAAAAATAGAGAATCATCTCTGCACCCTCTATCTGTCGATGTGTGAGTGCTGACATGACGTATAGCAAACAAGCGGCGTGGTCGAGTTACAATCATGAATCAGAGGGTCTGAAGAAAGAACAGATGGATCTCCAAGAGCCAGAATATCTGTTTGAAAACCCGCTCCTCTTCATTGTATCGTTGGATCAAAAGAGCCTCTAAGGTGCAGAATGTTCTTTCTTTTTGTTCGTGGTCTTTCCTTAATCTCGGCCTCCAGCTGTTTCCGAACCAAACTGTGCTTAAGGTGGTCATGATAATTCAGGAGATGCGACTGACCTTTATTGGCATAGAAGCTCAATGAGTTTGTTCGTGGCAGCAGGAGAAAGGCTTTTTTCCACCTTGAATTTTGATGTTTCATGTTTTATTGAGCAAACTGTGCTCCAGAGAGGGCAGGTAATATGTTCGAAGAACTTCTTCACCTGATTTTGGTACATGCAGCCTGAAGCTAACACCACTGTGTCCCCTGGTTTGCGGCGTCTGTTCTCCATCGTCTGTATCTTAAAAAAGGATGTGTGCTTTTGTTAGTGCATCTAGCATTGGGAAGGTTTTTGTTACTTTAGCCACAACTGTGCTTTTTTTTTCCCAAACCAGACATGGATGTGCCACAAAACTGCACATTTCTTTCAACATTGTAGTAACTGTACCTTGTGCCTATATGAGCCCCATCCCCTCCTGTACTCATCTGAACTATTCTAATGTCTGTTTCCTGCTCAACCCCCTCACTAGAATTTTCTACAAAAAGGACATTTCTTTGTAAATACACGTGTTGGAGCAGCTATGACTAACAAAACAAACAACAAAAAAAAGATTTAATAAATATTTCTTTGTCGTTGTAATTATCATGTCTGATTTGTTTTATTAATCGCTGTGCAAATGAGTGATGGTTTGTGAAACGGAAAGAACATCAGAAAGGCGTGAAGGCTTTGCCGGAACAGCTCGAGTGAGAGCTGGATGTTTGTCTTGGTTGTCGCTCGATGCATAATCACACAGGCTGGGTCCGGGGGAAGTGGGTGAACAGCTGTTTCTCTGTAATCTGGAGGTAATTCACAGACTGAAAAAACAAAAACAGAAACAGCTTCAATTAATCTTGTGGGAATGTGCAGCGCTTCAGGGAGCTCTGCCAAGAAAACTCCGTCTCACACGGTCTTTTGCTCCGTCCTCGCTCTGCCTCTCCTGCTGTCTGCTTCAATTCCTCACTTTCTGTCTTTTACTTTCTCTTGCCTCCCTCTGTCTCTGTGACTTTGCCACCTTTCATCAACCTCCAGCAAGAACTTTAAGGTGTCCTACCATAGCATTCACACTGTGCTGTCATGAAAACAATGGGAAATTTCCAGGAAAGAGTCAAGAACACACAGTACTGTGGTCCAGTGGAACAACCTGTTTATCAGTGGCAATGAAGGTGCGGCTGAGCTGTCTGAATCAAAGTGAGCTGCGGCTGGAAATCTCTGATATTTGCCTTGGATGGTTTGGAGCCATGAACTCTCGGCGGTGGAAAAAGTCTTTCCGCTCCATTTATCTAGTATTAATATCTTCATTAAGTTCAGGGAGCCACTAGAGACAGACTGATAAAATAAAGGTCAAAAGGGGAAAAGGGGCTGACACATTCAACCCTTTTTGCTCTAGAAACGCCTGATCCTACATTTCCCACAATGCAACTTGAACTCATCATTCACTTGACATTCCCTGGCAAGGAAAATCAAACTTCATGGTCCCTGTTTGTAATGCAGACTTTCTGATACGAATCCGTAAATCCAAGTCAAGACTACTCTGATGACATCACTATGACAACACCAGGGTTATTTTGTGGCTCCTCCCTACAAAAGACAATGTTGTCCACAGGCTGAGTAATACTACTCACGAGTAAACTGGTGTTCATGTGTAAAATGACTGGTGTCCCTTTAAATACAGGCAATAACACACTGTAAAAAAATATCCAATTTCAAGTAAAATTTCTTCATTGGGAATTTTCCTCAAGTTAAAGAAAGTATAAGCAAAAAGTATCAAAACTGATGGTACCGATGGTGAGGTTAAGTTCCACCTCTGCGGCTCTGATGTTGGATACTTTGATTCTCCTGCTGTCATGTCCCTGCTCTGTCGGGAACATTGAGATAAGTGTGTTTTTCCACTGTGAACAATGATTGATGTGAAGAGATGCTGCTTTTGGACACAGACTTACAGCGTCTGTCTCTTCTCTTCCATAACTACTGGTGACACCCAAGTCTGCCCCCACCCTCTATCTCGGTCGTGAGGAGGCCATGTCTATTCTCAGACGGCCCTGTGGTCAGGTGCTAACTGGAGGACACAGCAGTTCACTCTCAGTCAGTACAACTGTGGTTAAAGAAGGAAGAGAAGCCTTAGTGGTTAGAGGGACTTTACTGCAAGCACAATGGACCACTTCAATGTCTTTATGAACCCATAGAGTCCACCCTGCTGAAGTGTCTCTTGGCATGTCTGTCTGTAATTGAGTTATGGTTCAAGATTCTGACGATCATTTCTGGAATTTCTTGAAACAACTCAATTTATGTAACTGTAATGTTTAAGCAGATGCAGCACTTGTGGTTTTGGTTAAATGTTCACAAACATGTAGTGTCTCATGCTTTAAGTCACTGCTGACCTTTTCTGTAGTAAACCAAGACCATGATCTTTCCCTAACCTTCACCCAGTGCCCAAACAGAACCAAGACAAGATTTTATTCATTTAGCTCAATTTCATAAATCACAATATGCCTCAGGGGGCTTTCCAGCCATTAGAGCACACAACACCCTCTATCCTGAAGTTGAATCTGAAGCTGAACTAGCTCTTAAGGTTTACCCAAGTGACCTGGTCCCACTCTGTCAGACAAGAGGCACAGAAAAGCTCCACTGTCAACCCCCTAAATTAATATTTTTGATTGAAAATGACCTCCTAACACACTGAGCGACTGTGGTAGCCAGCCAGTCCTCCCCAAGACATGCAGCGAGGAAGTGCTTAGGGTAGACCACACCATCCTCTGGGCAGGTCATATAGACTTTATGCAAACCTTTCAAGAGGATTTTCTGGCCAGTCAGACTGACAGCTCCAGAGCTCCTTATACCACTCCCTGTCATCACCTTTGAGCAGATTGGTGTAGATTTATGAAGTAGATTTGTTCTGGTCATCTGTGACAATGCTACCACATTTCTGCAAGTCTTTCCTTTGAGAGAAGTGATAGCCAAGCAGGTAGCAGGAGCACTGCTTCAACTTTTCTCTCAGGTAGGTTTGTTTCCTTTATTCTCTGTCAATGTCTGAACAGGACTGTGAAATCAAATCCACTTGGACTGTTAACAAAAAAAAATGTAAAATGTTACATGAATGCCGAACATGAGATTATTATTTCAAATCTCTCTGATGCAGCCCAAGCCCACATCCTCAAAGACATTTTCACTTTCCTACCCAAAAACAGCATGTGGGCTCATGAATCTCAGTATTTCCAAAACCCTGTTTAAGAGAATGACTCAAGCTCGAGGTCCACTATGCTCAGGGGGTAGATGAAATAATATCAAGAAAAGGACTTTAATTTGTGCTGGAGGTGTTGCCAATTAGCAGTTAACCAGCCCATGTACTCTAAATAAGCATAAAAAACACTGCATTGCACTCAACATACGTAGTCAAAACACAGATGTTTTTGCACAAAAACTCTTAGTTGGGGGTTGTAAAATGTTCCATTGCAATGAAGAAATGTGCAGAAAAAAATGTGATGTGAGTAAAGTTAAAGCAAGTAAGAGCATAAATTTTGTTTAAAGATCACCTTTTCTTTAGCTCCATGTTGACACATGCAGGATTGTGGGAATGTCTCAAACTGGACTTCCCACTGATAACCAGTCCCCTGTTATCTGTGTTTTGGGTCTGAGGGAAATATATCTGTCAGACGCTTCCTCTTCCTGCTCTCTCTGCTCTGCACACTGATTTTGTGGCCTCATATGTGGTTATGTGAGCTGTGATTTCCAGTAAACCTTAATGAATAATGTGTCAAGAAGTAAACATGTAATCAATGTTTTCTGCCTCTTTCTGGAGGATACAATCAGTGTTTGAAGACTGTGGGATTCCTCGTGTGTTTAAACTCTTTTGGTAAGATTATGGAGGATAAATCCAGGAACCTGTTCACAGCAGCAGGATTAGCTGCAGACAGACTCACTGTATCTGCTCTGCTGTCAGATCAACTTAAGACTGCAAAAGCTGCTGATTATCATGAGGGATTCATTCTTACAACTCATCCCAGGACCTGCACTGCAACCTTTTCTGAATCGGGAAAAACAACCTTGTTTCTGGGAGTTTTTGAAGGGTTTCATTAGCCTATAACAATACATTCCATCCCCATAAACACCTTTAAAATTTAGAGACATGATATTCACTGGACAGCAATGTGACATCATGGGAGTGTTGTGCATGACCTCACGGCTGCTCATCTGTGTAATCCTTCATTAGACCACCTGAGAGAGTGAGGCAGAGGAGAGGGCCGTGAATAGGAAGCCTGCTCCACCATCCTCTTCAAAAACAGTAAAAGCCTAATAGCTGTTTTCTGTCATTTTCCCCATCTGCAGCACGCCTTACGCAGCAGACGCCTTAGCGGGAGGTGCGAGGCTCGTCCCTTTCATTAACTCAGCTGTGAAGAAACCTGCTACCTTGAGAAAATGTCAGCTGCAGGAAGTGGAGTCTGGTGGTTGCTGTTGTTTGGTCTGAGAGAGCAGGGAAAAAAGTATAGGCTGACAGCAGCTGCAGTGGGTTTGTTTTCCATAAAAGATACCCTATATGTCCAAGCGCATGAGGACACTGTCCACTGTATTTTATGTCTGGAGCTATTTTTCGTGCTTTGTTCTCGTCCCCTTAGATCAAATGAAGTCAAATCTTAACACTTTAATATACACTTATATTTTATAGTGTGTTCCCAAATTTGTGTCCACAGTTTGTGTTTCCCTGTTTCAACATTACAATGTCCATGTGCACAAAGCTCCATGAAGGGATGGTTTTCTCAGTTTGTTGTGAACTCGACTGTCCTGCACAGTATCCTGAGCTCAGCCTCAACCAGCGCCTTCTGGGATGAACTGTAACATCAACTGTGAGGCAACGGCTGAAAGGGAAAAAAATCCCACCAGCCAAAATGGGAATAAATGGAAATAAATGGGAATAATTATGCTACACAATATTGTGCTGTATTTAAATATTTTCTCTGGTTCTCAGTCAGATGCAATCAGATAGAGGTGTAGTAATGTGTACCATCCTCCAGCTCCATCCTCTTGTCCAAATATGGTGCCTTCTGGCTCCACCATGCCTTCGGTGCCTGCTGCTTGAGGAAAGGGGCCTTTCTGTGTGGAGTTTGCATGTTCTCCCCATGTTCACCTGGGGTTTCCTCCTTAAATAACCCCCACTAAAAACATGCAAGAAGATCACCACCTGTCCAATGATGACGAAAGAGATTGGGTCCCCGGGCGCAGGTCAGATGGCAGCCTACCGCTCCAGGATGGGATAAAGGCAGAGGACAAATTTCACCAAATCTGCATGGTGTGTGTGTGATGTAGTTGTTGTGTGACTAATAAAGGGGATTGTCCCTCTGATTCTTCTTCAAATATCCAGCACACTTAGCAGACTAGTATGTTTCCAGTTTGACACCTTCTAATTCATAATCCTTCATTTTCCTGATTAATTTTCCTGTTGCCTTGGTTTTAAGAGCGTCTCATGCGGCTCGTGTTAATTTGATCTCACAGGGAGTGCCCCCCGTAATATCTCCACTTAAATTCCCAACGCTTCCTCTTCAAACTTTTATTCCTGTCCTCTTCAATTTAGCTGAAGGCTCGAGCAGATGGAATTGGGCGACGGGCCGCAGTAAATGAATCATTTGGGGGAGCGAAATGTAATATCAGCAGCCAAACAATCGCGACACCTCTTCAGAAGCGGTGACCTTCGAACGCATGGCAGCGCAGCCGCAAACCCTGAGGACAAACCCATTTCAGAAATCATCATGGAAAATCACGTTGGCCGTGTGCGCAGACAAGCGAGGGACAGGCTGTATTACTGAACTCCCCCGTATTCCCATAATAGAGACCACACAATGGCATGGCGGCCAATTCTCTGCCCCGCTGTTAAAATGAAGCCCTATTCAGTTTTATGTAGGCCATCTGTAAGTCTACTCAAACCTAAAAATAAAGACTGAGTGGAACAGAACATATTCATCGCTCTCTGCTCTCGCTGTAGATGGCTCAGAGCTGAATGGGATCTCTGAAAGGAGAGAGCCAAGCCAGAGAAAACACAGAGCATGACACTGTGATTGACTCAAGGCCGGTGAAAAGGGCTAAATCTTTTATTCAGACACATACAGGACTGTAGGGTGAAGCCCATACCTTAGAAAAAAAAAATCAATATTCACAAAATGGCCTCTAGTACTGCATACAGCACAGTATAGAGCTCTGTGATCGATCATTAGTTATTCCTCTGTGGAATAGTCACAAAATGATATTCAGTCTGTACATAACTGATTGTTATGTATTATGTCATGTTGGAATGATAACTGTTAGATTAAAATCATTGAGCCAGTCTTGTGTGTCTCTGCATAAATGAAACTAGCGAGACTGGATCCTTGCTGAAGGGGCTAATGTATTTTGTGTGATATTGGGAGACATTTGGAGACTAATCACAACACTGTAAGCCAAACTGCATGATAAAACTTAATTTAATACATTTTCTGTCATTTTTTTTTTACCCCCCCCCCCAAAAAAAAATCATTGTGACAGGCCACACATAAAACCTCAGTGATGCAGATAAAGCATGCTAACCTTAGAAAATCTTAAGGGAGCACATGAAAATGTTTCCCTTAAATATATATGAAATTTGTTTATGTAGTTACCTTGTCTTTGAGCCATATTTAAATGCTTATTTTGATGCAACAAGTTTGCCCCACCACACTAGATGATGCTAATTTCAGTACAGAGGCTGAGATGGGAGGTAGCCTAGTTCTCAGCTAAGCTAGGCTAATTACCTTTAGCAGGATTATCTTAGCTGCTTATTTAAGATTGTACTTGCTTAATTTTTGTGGGATGTAGAACTTAAGTACTAAGGTGTCTGCTTAACAAAATATCTATTTTATATCCAGGCAGGAACTAGTAAGCTAGGTAAATTTAGCTATGGCCAGCTGTGGCTATCACAGCTAGCTTTAAATTAACAGCTGTCCTGCCTTAGCTGTTTGGTTGTCATTGTGGCGCAAACAAGCACTTTTTAGGACAATAACTTCAACCACTATAACAACAAAATAGGTAATTTACAGAATGACATTACTGCCATTTAAATCCATTACGGGCGACGACCATGCAAATAATTCTTGAATTTAGGCACAAGAATTAGTCTGCTTAGTTAAGGATAAGGAAAGGTGAAAATAGTGATTTGATTGTTTTCTTTTACATGCATATATGAGGCTTTGTTAACTTATTAAATTCACGTTATGTGTACGTTAACCTCAAACCTCAGTTAACAACTTTGATTGATAAAAGAAGTACACTATAGATAGTAGAACTATCCATTGTTATATGTTGTTGAGTTCTTCAAATGATGTAAATCAGAATGAAGTCTGAGCCACAGGTGACACGTATTCACCTCCAGTGGGTGGTGACAGAAACCTCAGATATCTTGTAAGACCAAAACTATTTAGTAATGCAGAAAGTTTCAGGGTGGATCTTGTCTGCTGTGTAGGTAAAGTGTTGAGAGGCTCTGTTACAACTGATACTCCTTCAGTAGTGTGTTACAGTAACTGTTACACAATAACAACATTAAGCTGAAACACATGGGAAAATATGGAGCTGCAGGCAGTGCAGAGGCAGGTGTTCTCCCAGCCCGGGGCCTCAGGTGGCCACCTGGCACTCAGGTACACACACACACACACACACACACACACACACACACACACACACACACACACACACACACACACACACAGTTACTGTATGCAGACACAAACACTTCGTAACAATGTACTGTAACTACATGAGATCCCAGGAGTCAGCTCTCAGACAGGGCAGCTCTACAACACACACACACACACACACACACACACACACACACACACACACACACACACACACACACACACACACACAAGCAGCGGCTGAGGAGACCTCTGCCCACATAGAATTAGTACAAAGTAACTGGAACAGTCACAGGAGTTCTGGGAATCAAATGTAGAGCAGCTGGTTGTAAATTGTTGTTGTTACACTGATAACGTTGACCAACATGAAATTTTTCTCATTTTAAAGAATCAACGTGTTGCCTTCAAATCTAACTCATGAGACTGTATTTTCAGAATGGAAAAACCAAGGACTTTGGTTTGGTTGACATCAGTGTTATTAAGTAGCTGGGTAAGTGACAACTAAACAAAAAAGGTCTTAAGGGAGCAATTAAGAGTTTAGTGAAGAGTGGGAAAAGCCCTCTGAGCAAACAAGCTTGCCAGCTGTTTGCTATTTGTTTATGTGTGGCTCTGTGCGTTTACTGCTGTCAGGTAAGCTCGCTAGCTTGGTTGCTTACGATAAGTTTAGGCAGTATCATTGGATGTATTTGCACCATCAGCTTCTGACTCATAAGTCTCAAAATCCTTTCTCTTTGGTGGAGCAGTTTAAACTCCTCAGGAGTATTTCTGGCCATGCCACTCACAACTAATAATCTACAGCAGTTTTCTCCATTGTGGCTCTCCATTCTGTCAAAGATCAGCACTAAGACGGCTAGCTATTGGTCAAGGGCGTAAATTTGCAGCTCAAGGCTCACTAAAAGGCATTGTGTTCAATGCAAAACACATTACGAGGGTTTACTTGGCACCTGCAGGCAAATCCACTAAATCCACAGCAATTCAACACACATAAATGTTTGATTCTTTGATTAAAAGTTTGCCATCTTAAATGATGGTGTGAGCAGGCCTTGACTCAGGTTAGTTAGGAGTTAAGTTCTTTTGACCAGTTATAAACAGGAGCACTGCTTCTGTGATTCCCTGTTATTTAATATATCTTGTGAGCTAAATTAGAACAATGGTTTGACTTGGTTTACTTGGTCTTTATTCGAGGTGTCCGGTTATAATTTAAACAGACAGCTGTCAGCCATTTAGAAATGAGTACTGTGTGTAGTTATTATTGGTATCAAATTAAAAAAATGCTTTGGAAAGTGATGCATACTTAAAATCATTTAGCCCAAATTTACATTTTCCCTTACGGTTGATAAACACTAGCATGGTCTTTGTACTAATTAAGTGTGCAGTTCACTGAAACCACTCATCATCATTGTTCACATGGTGGTCTTGAATGAGTTACTCAGTCTCTGTCTGCATTCTGAAAGGCTTCTATGCATGCAAGCAGCTTCATGTAGAAAGTCACGGTGAGACTGTTCCTTAGACTTATTCCTGAAGAACATCAGGTCTCATGTTCCTTCTTCTGTGGGAACATACAAACATTCTTGTGTTAAGCCCTCCAGGCGCAAACTGTGCAATGATGTTCTCTGAAACACACCTGATGTTATTGTTGATAGGAAAGGTGAAAGTGACATTTGATGATGGCTTGAAGTACAAACTGCTGTGGACTGCTTGCGTTTAAATATCTGGCAGCGTGGTTGCTGGTGGGGGGGAGTCTACAAATGTCAGGGGTGCCAAGGAAGAGGATCAAGGTCCTGAAGAGCTACTGAACTGCTGTGGCAGTGTCTCCTTCAGGGCAGGCTGTTATTTTACAGCGCCCGTGTTGATGACTGTGTGTAAAGTTCTGACATATACACACATTATACACTTGTACATGCACTTGTACTGGGCTAAACTGGCTGGTGAGCTGTGAAAAGGGACTTCTTTAATCTTCTGTAAGTGATAAATTCTGTTCTGAAAACAAAGTAAAAAAATTGTCAGTGTGATCACATAATTTTACAATGTTTCTAAATTAGCCTGCATCAAACGTCATTTTTGGTAAGGAAGTAAGGAAGATTGTTCTGCAGTGTGTGGCTGGTGCAGTTTTCACAGAGAAAGAGACACTGCAGCTGTCACATCTGTGCAAATAAATGGGCTGATAATTAAAGGATTGCGCCTAAGAAGGCATCTAAATACTTAATAGAAGAGCACCAACTCTGATCAGTTGACCCACTGAAGTGCTGTATGTATTTAAATGCTCTGCTGCTGGCAATTACATCACTGCAACCCCAGGTCCATTTTCAATATTTGTGTTTGTTCTGTCTCTGTTTAAGCCTCATTAGGGTTTGTTTGGATTTGTATTCTTTTATTTTCACTATTATAAAGACAAAACACTAAGGGCACTTCAGGATCTTAAACAAATCCGCAGGTCGTCCAAGGCTGAAGGAAACTCTGGAAAAAGTCAACATGGGAAGAGGGGGCGGTTTTCCTCTAGTTTGCCGTGTTTTTCTGGTTAAACGACATGTTTCCTCTCAACAATACATCATGAAACATATTCAAGCTTCACTTTCAACGCACCACAGTTTAAACATTTTGAAAGAAAATGATTTCCATCATTCGGCTTAACATAACCCTGGTTTTTAGAGTATATAAATCTAATGCCAGGCACATGTGTGAGTTTATGAGAGAGCTCAACGTCCTAAAAACCAACACACTGGCCTGCTTACAGAGTGGAAACCGCACAGGTCCTTCTAAAGACCACACCTCGAGCCAAACGTGCAATCATGACCACTGATCACAGGTGTGTCAGGAGAGTTTAACTGTTCAGAGGTCATCATGAACAAATACACAGTGTTTCTCCTGCAAATGGCTCACCTTGCCAGGTTAAATGATCGGGTTAAACACCATGTCCAATATAAATAAGTTAGTAAAGAAGGAAAACACAAGCCAAACAGAGTCTGAAGGAGGAAATGTTTGTTTTTGCAGTTAGACCAGGAAAAGAAGTTAAAGAATACATCGAGAAAGGCTCCCTTTGCACAAATCATTACTGAACAGTTAATTAAATAAAAACATTTTTGTGAACTAAAAGAGAGATTGAAATGTTTCTTAACTAAAAGGTCATGTCTTTTATGAATATAATATAGAATTTCATTTCATTTTATCTTAGGCTACTCTTTAAATAGCTAAAAATACATTTTCTACTCTAGTCACAACGGAAAGCACCAAAATTTTGTTTAGCCTTGTGATAATCACACGGCTAGTTAGTTAAATTCTGCATCTGACAAGCTAACTGCTAGCATCCTAGTCAGTGGGAAATATAACAGCGCCAGTGAGTCAAAATAAGTCAACATGCTAGCTGGTTAGGTCAGTTGACAAGATGTGGACCAAGTACCAACCTCTGGGGCAAAACCTGCAGTTTCTCCAATGGCCTCTTGAGGCTGGTTTCAAAAGCAAGGCAATCCCCATAGACCTCCATATTACAGGCTTACAGCCTGCTAGATAAACAGGGGATACATTTTTATTGCAACTTCTTTGTTTAAATTATATAAAGGTTTAAAGTTGTGCATAATTATGGGATGGCTGCTTTGACTGACCACTAGCTTGGCCACGAGTTTGGCAGTGCCAAGATGGCAACTGCCGGAGTCACTGTCACTGAGCTTCACAACAGCTCTTCAGAAAGACTTTGAAAGACTATGTCCATGTTATTTATGTTCTTTGATTTGGAGTCATTGAGTTCAGAGCTATAAGATGGTGCTATTGGTCAATTCATATTTCAAAGCTGACTGAAGTTTAGCTCAGTGTGAAAAATGGATTTATCTGCCCCTGTGACTGCAGCAGTTCCAGTAAAATGAATTGATTTCACTCTGTTAAATGCTGGTGTGACTGGGCTTAAATGGGTTTTCAGTTTATTTGTCTTGTTAATGTCTTCATCTGATACTGTGGATCAGTGGTTCCTAATGTGGGAGGTTGGAGCCGCTGGTGGGTCACATGATAAATCTGAGGGGCTGCGGTCTCAAAGATAGAAAAGATGTTTAAAACAACACAGCTGTGTGTTTTTCTGATTTTCCTCTTATCGTCTCTTTTTTTGTAAAACACCAGATCATTTTACCTATTTTAAATGTGCAATCTTGATAATGCAATCTTTTTTTAGAAAAAACAAATTGCATGGATTCCTGAGATTTTATAAGATCCTGCTTGCCTCATGTTTTGTCACACTCCAACACTCAGCCGGAACATGCTGGTAGTGTTCAGTCCTTTGCTCTCGTAAATACACGAACAGATGTTGCAAAATCCAGACGTTCTTCCTGTTCTTACATTTTTACAGTTGCTTGCTGCTTGTCTTTGTTGCAGCTGGGTTTGCAGCTTCTAGAAACATACCACCACCACACACAGCTGTTATGCCTCTTTATGGTGTGATAATGCATATGACAAAAGCTGTGAGTTAGATGAAAGTGAAAATGCACGTTGTTGTGACCTGCAAAAATTATTTAAAGAAGTCCTTGTAACAGTATGAATGTTTGAAATTACATTACACAATTTAATTACCAATATTTGTGATAGCTGTGAAATTTGCATTGTTTTTCTTTGTATATCTGAGTGTCAGAAATGCTGTTAAAGGTTCTACTTTAAGAGAAAGTGCTGCTCCTCCAGATGTGTGCTATATCCTGATGATCCCGCTAAATGAAAAAGAAACACAAATATTATCACAGGCCACTTTGTTATTCTTTTTAAGTAACCCAAAACCTATAAATGGGTTAAATAGATGTCTTGGAGTCTGGCCTGAGGGGAAAGTTGAGGGTTTTTTGACAATGTTGTGTGGTTCTAGGGATGGCAATGATTGGTTGGCTGGTCAGTTCGATATCGGATAAACTGTAATGAAATCTTTTCTCTTTCCCAGAGGATGAAGGATAATTACCTTTCAAACACAATTAGCATGTCAAAGTTTTCAAATATCTCCAAATATTTCAGATGGATTGCCATGACATTTGGTAGAGACATTGATGGTTCCAGGAAAATGAATTATGTCAACTCAAGTGACCTCCTGACTTTTCCTCTAGCGCCATCATCAGGTCAAAATTTCAATTTGGCACTAACAGTGAAATTAGTTGAGGGTTGGTCCTGTGTTGACTGCACTGCAGCAAGAGCAACATTGTTCTGGGTAGTTAGGGAGAACTGGATGTTAAGTACAATACAATACACACAGGCTTATTTGCTTCAATTGAATCAGCAATTACATTTTTTTCTTTGTAATTTCTAACATTCTTACTTACTTATTTTTTATGTGGGTTTTTCTGTTTCTGGGACATCTTGGGACTATGTTTCAGTGTTTTAACTTTAATATGTTATCCCTCAGATTAAATGTGTCTCACAGATTTATAAACAATGAGTGGAGCATTTTTCAAACAAATAACACTGAGGAAGAAAATTAACAATCTGCCTGACATGGCAGAGGCTGTAATTAAGAAGAACACACCCCAGAGACACGTGGAAGCTGGATATTCTCAGACATTATGACCTCCGCCTCGCACACAATCTTCTTAACATACACACACACACACACACACACACACACACACACACACACACACACACACACACACACACAGGGAAAAAAAAGCTTAGAAAGCCCTGCAGACAGACAGAAGCATGCTCAGCACACCCTCAGCTGGTGCTTGGTCTCTGACATTCCTTCCTTTTGTGAGCCGCAGTTTGAGTTTCCCTCCTCCTCCTCTTCTGTTTGACATTCCTTCCTTTTATATGCCTTTTCTTTGTTAATTAGCCTGAATGTTTTTATTGCTTGGCTAATTAGCATAGCTTTACAGTGAGGTGACACATGGTTCTGTTTCCCATGCTACAGTACAGCGCCATTAATCGGCCTGGGGATCAGGAGCGTATGGTGGCCTACAGATGCCTGCTCTCATGGTGTGATGGATAAGTAACTGCGGTCCATTAGTCATGCCACACCACTAAAAGGAACCACTCCTATGGCTGAGCAGTTTGCCCATAATCACCAAACAATCTTCAGTTTGGACATTTGGCAGGCCCTTGTTCTCTCTGTCCTTCACTCATGGGTCTAATCTCTAATCATATTTCATCTTAATGGTACTGCGCTCACAATATTTTGTTATATTGATGGTGTCATCAGCTCCTGCACATTCTTTAGCCGTTGGGTTTAAAAGATAGAAAAGACATGCAGAAGAACTACTGTAAAAACAAAAAATACAAGAAAGCTGTGATAGCTGTAATACCTGACAAAACTAAAATGTGCACTGTAACAAGCAAATCCCCCCCCCCCCCCCCCCCCACACACACACACACACAAAAAAGAAGACATTTAAAACTAATTTGTTTAACCAATTTACAGGGGAAAATATCTGGTGTCTGGATCATGTTCCCAAGCAAATATTTTTTCTAGTGTGGGAAGTGCTATGTTTACCTACTTTACTGCACACTTGCAGTGGACGGTGTGTGTACAGAGCACAACGTCTAAATCTTAAACATGTCACAAATATAGTTTTATTTTAAAAAAGGGTCAGTACTTTCCTAAAACATCTAGTCACAGTAGGTTGTAGCAAACCTTGCTCATACAGGAGGATATAATGCATTTGTTTAGTCTATTTTCAGTGGTGGAATAATATATATCTGGCAGATTGATGAGTGCTTCCAGCATCAGCATGGTGTCGAAATAAACTGCAGTATGTGCATCCATGTTAATGAAGAAACCTGTGCAACAGTGTGGTTGTTTTGGCTGAACATGATATATATGAAGTATTATTAGTTTGATCAATTGATAGTTCATTTTGGTCTCATGCTATCTGTGGAAAAAGCTGATATAATATCACCTGACTTCTCTTTTGAGAGGAAGCTTAATATATTAGCCGACTTACACATGCAGAATTTGAAAATGTACAACTTCTGCTGCTTTTAGTGTTCTATCATAAAGAGCCTAAGGCAGGTCTACACTCTAAGCTCACCTTAGCTTTTCAACTTAACGTTGATCATTACTACCGACTGCAGCTGTCAGTAAATGCAGAGAGCAAATGTTAAAAAGCTGTCAAGAGTGATGCTTTCAGTGAGTCAGATGTCTGAATAAAATGTTCTTTCTCATTACCTCACTGGTCTGCTGTGAGGCTGTTCGTCAAAATGGGATTGAATGAGATGGGTGGACCGCTGACTGAAGCCGCTCTGCCTCACGCGTTTGAGGAGGGGTGAGATTGACATGAATACTTTAAAGATAAGTGAAGGAGAGAAATATTCAGGGTCACCCATCTCTCTCTGTGCTTCGCTGTAAATTCTTAAATCACATACAGTAAATTCCTTTTAAATTAAATAAACTCATTTCAATGCAGTTTTTTGCTGAAGCAGCTAAATAAACACTTAAATCAAAGCAGAAATAAATCTGTCCTGGTCTGATGGTCAAAAATTGAATCAGGAGGGGAGTGGGCTTTGCAGATGTTACGACGTCTTGATTCTCACAGTGCTGGAATGCTCTGGAAATGTGAGGAGTCAGTGTTTACTCTGGACCGTACTCTCTAAAGACATGGACACATCCACGTCTCTCATGTCAAATAAAAGTGCACTTAACGTCCAAAATAATCATGTTTTTTTTCCGATGAGTGTCGGCAGTCCACCACAGTGGCAAAATGATCCAGTCTGCTGTTTCCATACTGCGCTGTCAAACCTCGGGCCTGTATAATCCAAACTCACACAGGAGAGAGAAAGTGAATATTTGTCTTGGCTTCGAATGTGTCAGGGAGAAAATTAGCCATGTGTTATAATAACAGCGCACGTCAAAGTCCTGCAGGAACGTACAGGCCTTTCTCCTCTGGAGGAGAGAGCTGAGGTGTGTTTGAAGGGAAGCTGGAAACACGTTGTGTGCTGTCAAGCCACCAGCCAGGGTCAAAGGTCAACCATTTCCTCAAAGCAATACTTCCCCCTGCTGAACAGAGACCCTTCCTCTCCAACTACAACCTCAGGTTTATATAGAAAAAGGGAAAAGGTACTCCAATCCTTTTACGTACGACCCTGATTCCAAAAACGTCGGGATGTTGTGTTAAACATACATTAAACAGACATACAATAAACAGAATGTGGTCATCAGTGTTGTGCATGAGTGTTCCTGGTTAATGGTGAACTGCACACAAGCATCATTAAGACTCGGTTAACTTAATGATGCTCAAGCGCTGTATTTAAATATACATATAATATTAAATATATTTAAGGGAAAATATAATTGGGGCTGCATGGTGGTGCAGCAGGTAGTGCGCGTGCCTCACAGCAAGAAGGTTGCCGGTTCAATTCCCGGGTCGGGCCTTTCTGTGTGAAGTTTGCATGTTCTTCCCGTGCATGCGTGGGTTCTCTCCGGGCACTCCGGCTTCCTCCCACAGACCAAACACATGCTCATTAGGTTGATTGGTGACTCTAAATTGCCCCTACAGTAGGTGTGAATGGTGTGTGTATGTGCCCTGCGATCGGCTGGCGACCGGTCCAGGGTGTACCCCGCCTCTCGCCCGCTGACAGCCGAGATAGGCTCCAGCCCCCCCGCGACCCTGAAAGGGATAAGCGGCATAGAAAATGGATGGATGGAAAATATAATTGTTCAAATATTTTCTCACAGCAGGTGGCAGTATGCAGAACATCAGATGAGACATCTATTGAAGAGGAGCAAGAAGAACAGCGAGAGGGATAAACAGGAGGCGTACCTGCTGACAAAAGTGCTAAAAGTTTGTGGGGGTATCCTCCAAATGGGAGAAGGCTTACCTGAACTTAATGACAAACAATGTTGGTCAAATTCATGCTTTTTGCAAAACATGCCACACAGATTTGAGTGTATCACATGAAATACATCAATAAACCAAGTGTTGAATTTCTACGTGCTTTTGCATTTTCATCTATGTAACGCAGGGATGTTCACAGCATCTCACTTTCGACCAGGTATCTGATTCTGACCTTTGCGTTTGTGTGTGAACGAAAAGGCAGAACACACAGAGAAAGCTTTGTTTTGACAAGTATCCATCTACATGTGGATGAAGCATTAACCCAACAACCTCAACCAGCGGAGGCAGCTCAGCGGGAGGCTGAGTGGGGAAGCCGGGAATATCTGAAGGTGTTTTATGAACAAATCAAAATCTAAGGTTTTTATGCAAATTGTGCCCAGCAGGTCTGGTGTCAGCTACATCGGCAAGGAATTTAAAACAACACATGAAGTGGAAGAATACGATCAGTGTGGGGAAATGAGGATTGATGTTGAGGATTTCTTGTTATCATCACTCACTCACAAAGGGTAAGACCACGAGTGTGCAGCTACAAAGTTCCTCCACCCAACTCAAACTCACAGCATTTTACAAAGGACCAGTTACTTTCATTCCCCAGCAACAGGTGAGCAGAGACTGCAGTGTAGATCTGCTGACTATTGAAAAATTAACATTAAATTAAATTAAAATTAACATGAACTAGTTTATTTTTTGAGATTTAGTAGTTAGCTCTTGTGATGTGTGAACTTGCACAACGCTAATGCACAAATCTTTCCTGTAAATAAGCTGAAAGGCCAAGATACAAGGTTTACCTGTAATATCCATCCAGCCATCCATTTTCTATGCCGCTTATCCCTTTCGGGGTCACGGGGGGGCTGGAGCCTATCCCAGCTGCCAACGTGCGAGAGGCGGGGTACACCCTGGACCGGTCGCCAGTCGATTGCAGGGCAACACACAAGACAAACAAACATTCACACTCACACTCACACCTAGGGGCAATTTAGAGTCACCAATTAACCTAATGATCTGATCTGAGTGGTCTGAGTACCCAGGCATCCACGAGAAGAACATGCAAACTTTACACAGAAAGGCCCGACCCGGGAATCGAACAGGCAACCTTCTTGCTGTGAGGCACACGCACTACTTGCTGTGCCACCGTGCAGCCCTTACCTGTAACATTTAAATTTTTATTACTAAAGCATTACTAAAGCATGAAACAGAAACACAGAAAACCTTTCAGAGTGTATAAAACACACATGTATCTGTACCACACGACTGTGTCGTTTCCTAAAATATTTTATTTCCTTTCAAATTCAGTGTTGATGTTGCAGTACTGAAATACTGACAGTCTCAAAGAACAGCCATGAGACTGAACCTCAGCACCAGAAACATTGTGACAAAAGTCACTGAGCTGTTTGGATTTCCGCAGTCCAACATGTGCTGCTGTAAAACATCCCACTGATGTCTCACTCTGATGCAGCTGGTGCAGTTCGAGACCAGCACTCAGAAAAACACAAGCATGTTGAAGGTCGTAGTTTACAGCGAGCAAGATGGTGGACTCATCAGTTTTTATATTTTAGCCTCAGTCTGTATCCCCATGCACACAAGAGAGAAGTCAATGATCTGTGAAGCTGTTGAATGGTGAAATGTTGGAAAAGACTTGATCTGTGCTGAAGGAAGTGGCGCTTATGGGAGTTATGATAAGCACAAACCTGTGTTTTCTCAGCACTCCTTCACTGTTAGCTCGTCTGTTTTGCAATCCAGCCTTTGTGTTTCTAAGCACAAAGCAGTGCGATGCGCTCTCATGAGGATTTTCATGTATTGTTGTGTCATGTAACCCCGATTCAAACATTTTTCATCAGACCTTCTGAAAACCCTGATGTGATCGTATCACCTATTTTTTCTTTGGAAATATGTTGGAAATTTTAATATATTCTGTATTCACAGGGATTTGACTTGATGATTGTCTTTAATTCTGCACCCATCTGTGTTCACACTGACTTCTTAACAAACAAACCGAGAGGAGTAAACATGCAGTCTCACGGGCTGACGGGGAGCTCTCTGGTTGGAGAGTTGTGGTGATGTCATTCTGCATCATCAGGCTACATGTACCCACGTGGGGAAATCAACCGCGCTGTGTCAGCCCCTTTTCACTTCCTGATCTATCACTCACATGCTGACAGTGGTGGGAAGTAAATACATAAATTTACTTCAGTACTGGAAGTATTTTATTGCATTTTCTACTGCTTTATACCATACTATTTTACTCCATTACAGTTACTTTAGTACAACCCAGCAGTATCCAAAATAACTAAATGAGGCCCACTTTACCAGCTGCTACATTAAAGTACTGTACACATTAATGCATCAATAGTTCCAATAAATAAGAAGTACTTTTACTTTTGAATTTGAATGCAGGATTTTTACTTATAATGGAATATTTCTACTTTTAATTAACTAACAGATCTCAGGTCCTTCTTCCACCACATGAACTTGCTGATGTTCATGTGCTACCATGATTACCAAATGAGGCTACATAAATATATACATTATTAATACATATCACTGCCTTGAGTTTCCATTCCCAGACGATGGAGTTAATAGAGGTTTGAATTCAGGCTAAAATCATACATCCACAGTCACTCAGTGTGTTGGATCGTCTGCTTTTCTTTCACACCAAAGAAGAACCACAGCAAACAGTCTCGGTCCAGCTGTTTAGTCCAAACCAGAGTTTGACAGGCAGCTTTCACACCAGCCCGAACTAATTGATCCAACCGGCCAGACTTGATCTGAACTCAGCTGGTTAGGTGTGAGAGCACCTTAAATGCACAAGAGTTGCATTTTAGCACCGGTCAATGACAGTGCAGCACATCCTCCTGACAAACATGAAAGCTCATGACTAAACAGTTGTCTGGCCAAAAGTGCTGAATCAGGGTACCAGTGTATTTGTGCTGTTAATGTAAAACAGTTGCACATGAATGTAATTTGTATAGGAAAGACCTTGTGCTGTCTGGATTACAGACTTCTTTTCAGGAAGATCCTTGATATTTGGAGTGAAGCAGGGAGTACTCCCAGCTACCAGCATCAGAGACTCGCTGCCAGCATCTGTGACAGTCTCAGGTTGCTTTTATCAGGCCACACAGAACAGAGGCAGTGTGTATGAAAGCAGGTCTCCCCAGCAGTCAAAGATGCTGCTGGCTCTTTGTCAAGCCAAAGACGTAATGAGATCTTAGCTGTTCTGAGTCGGCCTGCGAGAGTTTCCCCCGCCAAGCGTCCGGGGCCAGCCGCAGGTCAGGCCTCTCCTTGTGATTTATGTTCTTCTTTATCAAGCATAATGAGTGTTCTCACAATTAGCTGGAGACACGCTATCAGAGTCCAGCTCCGTGTCAGTGCTGACCCTCGCAGACACAGCTGCCTCTTAACGACAGCCGGGGCGAACCCAGGGTTTCTGTTTTAATGGGCGGAAATCGCAGCTTCGCCCGCTGCGGACGCGGCTCGTTACGCCACCTCACGAGAGCGGCTCTCACCTCATCACTGCAGAGCATTGGCTCCATTTTTTCCCGCCTGCATCCTGCTGTGACCTTTTGAGGGTTTTAGTGGGCTAGTAAATCACCTCTCTCAGTACCTGCTCGATGCTCGTAGGTGTCGATGATGATGATTAAAAAAAAAGTGGGAGAGATATTACAGGTGTCCTGTGTCATGTTGGAACCATTAAACAGCAACAGAACAGGAAAAAAGTGTGAAAGAGGTGTTTTGACCCCATTGGCCTCGTTCACTATACTGGCCAATATGCTACCTAAGTAGCATTTTTTATGTTTTCCCTTTGAAAGCTTCATCCTTTAAGGTTTTATTGATCCCCACAGGGCAATTCAGAAGCTACCAAGTATAACACACACACACACACACACACACACACACACATATATAGGCTATTGCAATGAAGATATTGCAATAATAGCAATTATAATGACTGCTTTTACTTTTGCTACTTTCAAAGGGCAGTCTAAAAGTTGGCGGTGTGCAGCCGATTGCCTGCAGGCCTTCATCGAACAGCTCACTGTGGCTGCTCCTTCTTGTTCCGTCGCCATGCATTTTTCTCCTGTAGAAGAATAGAGGTCAACTTGTCTGTCAATAACCTTGAGAGATAATCACTGTAATTATATTTTGATACAAATGCTCTTGTATTTGTACAAAATTTTGAATGCAGGACTGACACATGTGTATTCCTACAGTAGTGCAGTACAGTGGTACTGCTTGAGTACATGATCTGATCTTCTTCCTACACAAATTGCTGCAGTAAAAGTGCATTCGAATTAACATCTGGACAAACAAACAGGTAGTAATGAGCAATGCCATACAGGAAAGGACAGTCACTGTAATGCTAAGTACACAACCTGCTGAAGTTGTCTGGTTTCATGTAATTCCTAGTCACATATCTGCGTTCAAATTAGAGTTTTGCTGATAATAAGTAATAATGATGATGATGATAATGAGTAATAATTCAGTCTTTTAAAAGTCTGTGCAGTGTGTTTATCTGGTTGGGAAGTTAAATGGCTCTGGTGTTAGCTCTAATATCCTGTTTATAGTCCACTGGTAGAAAGATTTAACATCTGGATATGAGCGTCTCAGTTGTAAATAAAAATCAAAAATCACTTTGGTGACAGAAGCTAACACAGACGCAATAAAATCAGTGGGAGAGCTCAGAGCCAGCTAGAGGAACCAAACACATATATTTGATATATCTGACCTCCTGTGTGATCACCTTTAGTTGCTGCCCTCTGTGAGGTAGGGATGAGGAAAACCCACAGAATTTGGCTGAGATCCCATACTAAGTAACACCAGGGCCAGAATCACTGATAGAATGTAAATATGACGCTTTTATCCAAAGAGCTTTACACACATCTCACAGATGGCAGCATGCAACCATGCTGGGCCTGACAGTCAGGAGCAACTTGGTGTTCAGTGTCTTCCCAAGGACAAGTTTTGTTTCTGTGAATGTGGGATGGAGGCAGACAAATATCCAATAAATATACAATAAAGGAGGACAAAAAGAAAGAAATTATTGTCCAATAAAACAAAACAAACAAACAAACAAACAAAGATTCTATAAATCATAATAATGAAACAACAGAGGTATTGGTATGGCCATTAACACAGAATGAGTCATTTACATGACAGCTTAATTACATGATAAACTTTGGTTTACACAGCAAATTTGATTAGAGGAATGTTTTTTCATACAAGCAATAATTAAGAAAAGTCTATCATATCAGAACTACTAGAGGTTTACTGGTATCATATCTAACCCTCTGATTCTGTAGTGGTACAAAAGCCACATTAAATAAATGAGTATAACCCTCAGATCAACTCATGAACGTGATATTGCATTTTAAGACTATTGTTTTGGCTGTTATGAACTTCTTAAAAACCTGATCAGGCTAAGTTCAGACACTGTTTCCAGAGTTCTGTTATCAATTTATCAAAAGAGGTCCAGAGGAACAGAAGCAAAGAGAATATTTGTCTTTTCTCCTCTCAAAAGAAACAAGCGCTGATGGCAGAGTCACCTTTCATTTTAATAACACTCATAAATTATAAATTGATAACCATGTTTTTCACCGTCACAAACAGTTGATAGCATTTTTTTCAATCTCTCTTGTTTCTTATCTCTTTGCAAAAAAAAAACATTATTTATGAAAAATCAGCCTCATTCAGTAATAATTCAGTATGATTATATCCTCATTTTAAATGAAATCCCTGACAGCAGAAATGAAAAATTAATGTTACAAAACAAAGATCAGAAACTCGATCTAAGTTCCAGAGTAGATGAAAACATGAGGATGTGTTTGAATTCACTGCACAAAGAATTTCAATTAATGTTTACTGCCTGATGGGAAACCTGTTACTGAACGGCACCACCCACTCCTGCGATATGTTGGAAAATAATTTCAAAACCTGTAATGAAGAATTGTACTCAGAGCCACATCGTGGCAGTTTTGCCATTTTAATAGTTTTGCAAACAAGCTGCATTATTTGTTTAGGGATCTCTTTACAGAGCATCGTTTCCTGCTTCATCTCGCATCGTAAAACGTAATATGAGCTTTCCAGGCTGCACCACCATAAAAATGACAGGTTGTGAAGTGATTTTCATCACGAAGGATCAAAGAAATCGTGCTGTTTAAATCATCACATGGATATGACATATTTCATTCAGCTTAAATAAAAACGGCCCTGCTAGTGTGCTCTGCTTTCTGTTAGCCAGTCGTCTATTGTTTCCTCTGAGCTAATTAATATCTCCATGCCTCAGGCTCCCAGCATGCATCACTCCATGTTGCACACAGAGCCAGACTTCCTGGCAAATTGAGACTACACAGGGACACACATATTCACAAACATGCACAAACAAACACACACACAGAGAGTTGCTTAAGACAGACGTTTCCCTGTGAGTCTCTGTAGGTCGGCCAAGAGGTGTGGACATCAAACATTGTGAGGAGGTTCTAATATTTCACATGAAAGTCAGAAGTTCAGATGCACCGTTTGTCATCACGCACAGCTGCTGGCTTGTCAACACAGATTCCTCCAAAAAGAAATAATTCTCACAGACAAGAGCATTACGAATGCTTTGTGGGATGCAAAAATGGTGATCCATCCAGCACATTGGATTTTCATTAGAATAGCTGTAGATGTTCATGCTTCCCAGAGGATGAGTCCTAGTTCTCAGTGGGATCTTGACCTTTGCTGTTGCACGTCCTCCAAGCCCCCAAAAAACTTCTACCCAAGAAATATGAAAATTGTTGGGGCCTTTGACATTCCCAAGAAAAAATTGCAAGCACATTCTTGCTCCCCAGAGCGTGAGCTATCTGAAGTTTCCTCTGGCACCACCATCAGGCCAAAATGTTGAACTTTGCATAGAATAAATATAAAAACTAAGGCAAACTGTCATGAAACACGTTGAGTGTATCCCTGCTCCCCACAGGACGAACTCTTTTTAGGTCTCTGTGAACTTTTCTCTAGCACTACCCTCAGAGCAAACTTTAAAGAATTAAAGACTAAACGCTTCTTTTTTTATGCGCAGTCACTTTATTGTACTATGAATGGGTTCTACATTTATATTTCTGTTTTTAGCAAGTGCTGAGTGTATTAGCAATAGTTTTCCTTTCTTGTTTGTTAAGTTGTCCTTTTTAAAATGTATTTTATTATGCTTTAGAATAAAAAAATCTAATACAACAATACAAATCTATACGTGTAAAGCAGCACTACAATCCCAAATGATGGCATTTCTGAATAACCTGATGAAACGTTAGAATACTGAATGAATTTTTATTGAATTATGGATGGCATACAACAAAGGTCTCCAACTCCCACTGAAGTTCTTGCCGTCAGTTGCCTGCACCATAACTTCCTGTGCACCTGAGCACCTGAGTGGATCATACAGTAAATATGATCCACTGAAAGAAATGCTGAAAACAACCATTTCTTGTTTTGTGAACGCACTTTTGATGAACAGTCACAGTTAGCGCCAACGTAACCTCAGTAACATATGCATTGTGTTTCTCGTTGCCGCTTCACAATAAAAGCCACCCGCTGTTTCACCAGTTCACTTTTAATGTGAAGCAACAGCAGCATGAAATGTTCAGTTTGCATTAACTTAATCCAGTTCTAACACAGCTGTAATTTTATTTCATTGATATGGGCTGCACTGCACTGTGCTACTGTTCACTCTCTGACAAACAGTAACGGTGAAAATACATGTATGCATCATTTCCTGTGAATCCCTCTAGGTAAGAAATTTGAGGCAATCTAGTGCAGGAATGCCGGACTCTGCCACAAACAATGAAAGTTAATGGAGAGTAATTTAAGATACATTGAATTGCATTTCCTGAAAACATGTCAACAATAAACAGCATTAGAAACAGGGTTTGATTACTTGAAAGTCTTCTCTGTTAGAGCTGCCTGCACAGCATGCCTAAGATCATTACTGACTATGGCATAAGCCTGTGAAAAAGGACTGGTTCAAAGGGATGATATTTTTGCTGTAAGTGTTGAAGTGTTGCACAAAAATAAAAATGCAATCATAAAAAAGACCTTGAGAGAACTGCTTCTTTGCTCTTATTAATCTCCTGAGACCTGATCCTAAGAACGTTCAGGGTGGACATGAGTAACATTACATTACATGGAGCCGCGTAATGTCTATTCTGCCTTTCATGTGGGGATTTTCTGTGTCCTCCTGTGACTCACAGCCTCCTCTATCTCATATTTCCTCAGTTTCCAGGCCCATATTACCCACAGTGCAGAAACTGCTCTTTATGGATCAGCCCAAGCTTAACCAGAGCCATCAATTACGGGACAGTCAGACACAGGCGATATTTGGTCATAACTCAGTGAACCGGCCACGCAGGCAGCAAACTCCTCCTGCAGCATTTAGCCAGCTAATAATGATTTAATGGACGGGCTTCGACAAAGATAAACAGTAACCTCATTCTTGACAAGAGAAGCTACTAATTACATCACAGAGTACAGGCAGAGAGGCAGTCTGTCTCTACATGAGCAAATAACCGGGTGCATATGTCTTCCATATGGAGGGCCAAGCCCCCGGGCTGCAGCTCTGCCCCTGGAAACAAGACGACAGCAAACCGCAAACGAGAGGGTCCCAGGGAGTTGCGTTGTGAGCCGACTTTGATCATTATGAGCAGAAAAAAAAGGGGCCAGTTGATGATCAAAATCGACTCATCATAATGAGCTCTGATTTCATTTATGATCATCAAAGGCAGCTCATCACAGCACGCCCATTGTGCGCTTGACAATAAACTCAATGTCGCTGTGAAGAGACACAGACAAAACATGCCAAGTTTCATTATTTGAAACCTCTTGTTCACGCTTTTTGTAATGAAGCATTTCAAATTCATAGCAGGGGCAAATGCTTTGGTGGTAAGTGTAGATATTTGGAATAATTTTACTCTTGAATTTTAATGATTATGCTTCTGGAATGATGACTGTATTATGCAGCTGACATCTCTGGATAAGTAATCTATTCCATCTCTTTATGCCCTGAGAGAAATCATTTTAATTTGCACAGATGATGATGATGATGCAGTCAGTAAAGTGCAGTGTGAATGGTGATCAGACAGCTTATCATTCAGTGCTTCTCTCGCTCTTCTCTAAATCAAGGGGTTCCCAACCTGGGGGCAGGGCCCCCCAAAGAGCCTCAAGATAAAAAAGGGGGTCTTGGAATTCATTTAAAGACACGGGAAGGGAAAAGTATATTTTTTTAACTCAGATATTTCCTTTTTTCTTATGAAACACATGAGAGTTTTACGTCTGCAAGACTTTCAAAATGAAACAGTCTGAGACGAGAACATCAGTCTTTGGTTGAACTGCTCAGCTGATCAGATGCCATCGTGACGAGGGGTCAGGAGTTGGCTTGACTTGGCAATAAGGTTGGGAACCAGTGAGTCTAATACAAAGCTGTTGCAGTGTCTCGAAACTGAAGTCATAGGTTTATTGTAGTTAGATCAAGTGAGAATACTACTCAACCAACCCCATTTTTGTCTGTGTGGCCATAATACGATGCTTTTTGTAAAAATAACACTGCACAAATGTTACAGGAAGTGCTCTGTTTCATTTAATTTCTCTGGTCAGAGATCAGCACTGTGCAGGCCTGATGCCCAGGGTGAAGACATGAGCCTCAGTGCTGTGGTTTGGAACTGCACTTGGTCATTTTCTCCTCTTATTTGTCTGCTCTGTAATGTTTTTGACATCCGTACCACCCATACTGAAGTACTTTCGAGCAAGGAACGTACTCCAGCATTGGATAGATTCATGTAACGGGCGAACAATTAATTGTTGGTGTGTGAAATGTTTGTTTTTGCCCCTTATGGCCACCATATATCCATCCATGCATCCATTTTCTATGCCGCTTATCCCTTTCGGGGTCACGGGGGGGCCGGAGCCTATCTCGGCTGTCAACGGGCGGGAGGTGGGGTACACCCTGGACCGGTCGCCAGCCGATCGCAGGGCACATACATACAACCATTCACACTCACACCTAGGGGCAATTTTAGAGTCACCAATCAACCTAAGGAGCATGTTTTTGGTCTGTGGGAGGAAGCCGGAGTACCCGGAGAGAACCCACGCATGCACGGGAAGAACATGCAAACTTCACACGGAAAGGCCCGGCCCGGGCATTGAACCTGCGACCTTCTTGCTGTGAGGCACGCGCACTACCTGCTGCGCCACCGTGCAGCCCGGCCACCATATATTCCAAAATAAATGCAACTCAACTGACCTTTAAAGCACAACCCAGAGAAGCCCTGTAGAAGACCTTTCCAGGCCTTTCTCCCAAGGTACATCACTCCATCCAAATAGTCTTGTAGTCATTCATAACAAGTGACATATGTATTTACCAATGTGGCCACCATGGTCAACAAATCGACTGGTCTTAGTCATAATTACAAGACAAAATACGATGAGCTGAGGCCAGTCTCTGCTGGCTGCTGTGCCTTTGCTCACATTCCTGGTTAATCCCGTCATGTTGCAGTGTTTGCCTAACTAACACAATTTAGCCTGTGTGCACTAGGCCAGGGCCCTCACTCGGCACTGCAGGAGCCTGAGTGGCATATTAAGTTATAAACAGACCAACACATGGAATTTACCATTTTCCATTTCACTTCCCTGGAAGTCGGCCCAGACAGTTATGTCTTTCAGCACGGTGACCAAGGTCTAAAAACACGCTCGGAAACAAGAGAGGAGGCCTGTGCAGCCAAATCAGACTTGCTCTATTAGAAAAGTGCAAAGGGTATTTATTACAGCTTTAAGCAGCCAGCAATGAAAAAAGAAGAGACAGGGATGTAGGGGATAACACTTTTTGAAATATTACTCTAAGTGGAATTAATTCCTGCCTGCTGAGCGCCTGGACATCCCAGGTGTTACTGTGAAAATACCATCTGGCTCATTAATTGGAAGTTATTCCAGACGATTACTGATACCCCCAAGGACCGCAGTCCACTCTCTCTGCACGCATATTGAATTTCATAAATAAGACACCACCACGCCTCGCCCTGGGGAGAGGCTCAACCGGGTTTTTATGGGTGAACATTGATTATCAACAGTTCAAGGTAGTTTATGCACATTGAGGAGAATTCACAGGTGGAGGAGAAAATGAAACGTCTGCGTGAAAATATGAAAGAGAAACAAATGAAAGCTTTTGGACTGCCCAGACAGTGTAAAACTATTATTTTAATTAAGTTTACATCCACAAAGGTTTCTCCTCTCTCACTGGAAATGAGTTTTTACGCAAGGTAAAACTAGGCAACAGAAAATTTAGAATTATTTCCGGAGCATGAAATCACTATAAAGTGCCGCAGATAATTCAAAGTTCAATATATGAATGACAATCAGTGTCTTGCCTGATAGTAATTCAGACTCTATCAAACTATCCTGGACATTATTTAAAACTGTGCAGTAAATTTCAGCAATGCAAAGGAATGTTTAGACTAATGTAAATACAAAATAATGGTTTGTATGCCATCATGCAATGTATGGGTCCATGTAAGTTTAACTTTTAGATGGTGAGAAAAGATTTTGATTTAAAAAAAAAAAAAAAAAAACTGAATGAATGAATGAATGTGAGTTCAATATTCATTCTCTTTTTAGCTCCGGGTTTGCTGTCCACCACCTCCTGAGGGAAACATCTGGCTCTTTAGCTGCTAAATGCTCCACTATGTAGAGTGCCGGGCAGGTAGTGAACAGTGGGTTTATCAGAGCGTTTTCACCGAAAACAGCTGCTGCTGCTTGTGGAAATGAGGCTGATGAGAGCACTGAGAGCGAATCAAAATAGCAAAGTTGTGGGCCGTCACACCAAAACAACGAGCTGAAAAAGGTTGAAATGCACCCAAGAGCTGAGGGGAACTGCGGACTGACAATTCAGTGGAAGGTTGTCAACGTGAGCAACACGTTTCACATTACAGTAATTTGTTGTTGAAAGAAACACACTGATAAAAGCAGAATTTAATAGAAAGTGAAAACCCCTCAATAAAAAACCAAAAATGAATTAGAATATTATTGATGCGAACCAACGAGCCGGTGATTTTTAATCATCTTTTCTCCTCTTATCATGTTATTTGAGTACATGTGTTTGGATATTGTTTTATTTCATTGTATTATTACTTGCAATTTACTGACAAGGTTCGAGCCTGACCAGTCATGTTAACGTCATGGGAACAACTGATTAATTTGCAAACACAACACTTGAAAAGCATGAAAATTAACTCCACATGCAGTGAGGGGGGAGCAATCATTAGTGTCAGTTTTATCCTCATCTCAGTGGATCTATTGTGTTTGTGGTCGGCGCACTCATCCTGAAAGCTTGTGCCCGTTGATTACAGAGATTCCTGCCCTTGCCCCCTGAAACCCGGGGCAGGGCATTGGTTCTCTGCACCTCTAACCCCTCCACTTAACTGTGACCCCTACAAAGCCAAAGCACAGACTCCCACTGTTATGTTTTCGCTTAGTCCACCAAGTGGATCCATGTTTTTCTTCTCTTCAAGGATGCTGTGAGCGATTTTCGCTTTTCTTTCCACTATCCTCCACAGAAGGATCAGGTTGACTGTGTCCAACTGAAGGCTGGAGTTCAAGTTTTTGAGATTTCAAACAATACACAGCTTTATAAACCACTGGAAACAACCAAAAGGCAAATGTTGTCAATATGGTGGCCAACTTGAGCGTCCCTCATTTTCAGTGTCCTACTGTTCCTTGGCGACACGCGCTGCTTTCCATTGGGCTGATGTGGCTCCTCAATTCCCTCTCTGCGGTTTCTTCCTTACATCGTAGCTCATTGCTAGAGAGATGCACGGAAGACATGCGAGGACAAATGAATTGTATTCACCTAAAGAGACATGCTTGCTCAACTCCTGTGTCATTTTAAGGAGATGGTAATAATTTACAATTAAGTTACAATTTATAGAACAACTGACCTGCTGACTGCTGTTGCAATACCAGCGACAGATCTATTCTGGCATTGGGGCGTCACAGTGACTGATAGAATTAACAGCAATAGACAATTAAAATTTGTGTATAAGAGCAGAATGGTTGGGAAGGGATGCACACGAGGGAGTAATAAGAACAGCTGTAAGTGCTCTACATAAAACAAAATGTAGCTTTAGTTCATGAGAAGCTACAGGTACAGTTTTCTGTCTTTTTCAGGCCCAGGCTGATATTTTAGGACTCAAAGTAAATGCAGGTCTGCAGCTGCAAAGGACAAATATTTAGATAGACTGCTTTATTTTCCATCCGCATCCATGCGCTTGGAACAGGAAATAAAAAAGAATAAATGGAAAGTCTTTTGGCGCATGACAAAATGGGCAAAGATGGAAGATTTTTTCTTGATTCAGATTAAACACTTGTAATCATTTTCATTTCATGATTAACGTGATTAACATGGCATTGATGCAGCTACTCCTGTTCCCTTGGGTTTTCCCTAATGTAAATCTTACTGAATTATACCAGACTGAAGGCGTGTTGCGTCATATCCATTCATGCATCTCTGCTGTCTCAACCACTTCTTTTCACCTGCTCCTACTATGCAGATGCTCCATCCAATCAGCAGGAGTTGCAAGTGCAGCATCAAGGCATGACCCAATCCCTCACTGGCTCCCCATTCACACACTAAATTTCTTTAAAGTTCATAATGCTGGCATAAAGTCTGGCACGTGTATGTTCTACCTGGGTCATTTTTAATTTTTTGGCTCTTCAAATGAAGATGGAGCCTCCAGAATCATGGTCATCAAGTTGCTAAGATATTGGAAAATCCCCATTTGAAGGTCCTCATTTGTAAAAATTGAAGACACCTGCTATATTTACATGTGGGAAAATAACAACAACATCTGATTTCACATTGGTTGATCTGTGTGGTTTCCAAAAATATGTTGTTTTTCAAAGCCGACAAGAAGCCTGAAGAAGGATATCCGGGGCCTACTTTTAGCATCGCTCACGGGAAACGGTCAGTAGCGGCAGGTCATAGATAAAGTCTCACTTCCCTCAATAGTTTAAGTTTAGCTTTTTGGAGCCCCATTTGAGAGTGACTGATAGAAGCTGTCGGTCAGGGTGTTTCACAGATAATCGATGCGATCACCCCGCAAACAACCAATCAATCGTCCAGATCCCCGCATCATCCACTCCATCCACCACCGTGAGTGATGGTGACACCTGTAATTGGATTCAGTCTGTGAAACAAGGAAACAGAGGAACGGTCTGGAAAAAATGAGACAATTATACACAACGGTAATGCACTGCGCGGCGGATTTAGACAAACTCATATTTATTCTGAGAGGCGAAGTGAAGCAGAAGGCGCGGCCGGCGCTCTTTGGAGGTGTTTTATTGAATTTGTCAGGCTGTTTCCTTCTCTGCGGCCCAATCCTTTCCTCTATCTGTTCTATCCATCACACACACACACAAACAAACTCAAAATGATGGGTTTCTCCCTGCACCCCAGGGCTCGGTCGACCCCTGCACCAGATTAAATCTGACACTCATGACCGACTCTGACAGGGGGAGAAAATACTGAGGGTGAGGAAGGGGGTGGGAGTGAGTCGAGGCTAGGGGTGTCGAGGGGGTGGATGAGGTGAGTGGGGGGGGGTTGAACGGTAAGTTTGGAGTGACAGACTAATTAGGGCTTTCCTGCGTGAAGCTTTATTTTCATATTTACTCCAGAGCATCAGAAGGCCAAACAGCTCTCTGACCGGACCAGCTTGGATTACATAGTACACACACACACACACACACACACACACACACACACACACACACACACACACACACACACACAGAGTGAAAAGTTTACCATGGCTGTTACACAGAACTTAGAAACGCTGTCATAGATAAGATTGACACTTGTGTTAAAACCTATAGAAGAAACTTGATATTATCAAAGTGGCAAAGAATGGCTCCCTCTGCTGGTCAAGAGGACAATTAACATATCCTCACTTAGGGATCATACACTGATCAGATATTAAAATGTAGGGTAAAACGTCCCAGATAGAATTTAAAAAAAAAAAAAAAAAAAGGAATTAAAATGGGACCTGGACTCAGAATCACTGTCAGACTGCAGCTGGTTGGCACACTTTTTATTTCCTCTACTGACTTATCATAAAGTCCTGAGCAGAGACTGGTTATGTGCCTTTGCAGAATCTTTGATTTTCCAATTTATGATGATTATTTATATAAAAGCAACAATAATATCTCCCATCTATGCTCATGTAAATGTGAGTCACAAATCAAGCAAATGTTCAGAAGAGTAGTTTACAAGGTTGAAATATTTCATGTACAAAAGTTTAGATAAATCTCATTTTAGAATAATCAGTCATTATTTGTTAATTTACCAGCATGCAAAATTTATTTATCAGTGTCC
Organism: Chaetodon trifascialis; assembly: GCF_039877785.1. Classification (NCBI taxonomy): domain Eukaryota; kingdom Metazoa; phylum Chordata; class Actinopteri; order Chaetodontiformes; family Chaetodontidae; genus Chaetodon; species Chaetodon trifascialis. The sequence goes on from NC_092075.1 coordinate 18,666,060, forward strand.
TTGATATTGTACCATGACTAAATTAATGAATTGCGCTTTTGAATTCCCAAATTCATTCTATCACAATTGTGGGTATTTAACAGCGTTATCAGCCTTATTTCATTTGTCCTTGGTGCTCCACATTCTTATCATGAAAATTAGATTCGGATCTGAAACACATGAATATTCTTCAGGGTTTAGCTGCTAAAAGATAAGCTTGTTTTTATTCCATACTTTTCTAAACAAGTTCATGAAACACTTTTCTATTGAATCTTTCACAACAGATCACAAATAAATAGTTTCATTTTTATAAAGGGCTCAGTCATTTCCTGAAACTGCTGAACACTGTGGTTTTGTCAGAGCATTGAAGGAGCACATTGTGCCTTTATAGCGGACTACTTTCAGCAGCGGATTAACACACATTTGGTGGTCTAGTGAGTATTTACAGCAGCAGGACGGTGAATGTGGGATCGAATCTAATTAAGCCGCACTGGCTGCATTCATGGAAATGAAGGAACATGTCACCCAGTGCAGCAGTGTGGCTCAGTGTTGTGCTTCAGTCTTTTCAGAGGATTTTTTGACAATTAGAAAATACAAAATAATACTATCTTTATCCTTTAAACACAATGTTTATTACTTTGTGTTTGTGCAAGACTACTTGCCTTAGTCGTGAAATGTTTTAAATCTGTTTTGAAAAGTAAAGCACTCTGTATCTCTGTTTTGAAAAGTGCTGTATTAAAAAAGTTTTGCTCTTCTTATTATTATAAGTAAGTATAAATAACTAAGTGTTTTGAAGGCACCAAGGTACCAGGTCATTAAGGGGAACAAATTAGGTTATTCAAGCATATGAACTACTAAACTGAGCCAATGTAGTATATCGAGGACAAAGAAATTCAGGTTTCAAAATTAGTTTAAGGAATAACTCATTGAAAAAAATCCCTCACCAAACCAGGTTCTGTAGTAGTTACATACAGTATTTGACAGAAAGCTCAAGCCACAGCACTCGCTGGTACAGCTGTCATAGCCCATACATGATGAGCTACAGTCAACCCACCCCAGTCTGCTCGAACCAGGTTTTTATTTCCAGATTCCTCAGAACATGAACGCAAAAACATACGGACAACATTGTGTGCAGGCTGACGCACAAGGAGCAAAAGAATCTCACACGATGCAAAAGAACAACATGTTACAGGCAAGACAATATATCACTCTGCAAACACTGTTTACATATAGCATTACATATGCATGGAAGTCATGCAGTGAGGCTGCAGCTGCAAAGGAAATAGTGGTGAGTGACCAACAGTGTGTGGCTCAGTGTCTCCTGAGAAGCGCAGTGAGATGAGGTCATCTGAATAGTATATCACCTTTAAAAAAAAGAAAACATCCCTCGGGAAAGCATACGAGGGGGCACGAGCATGTGAAGGTGGTATAACAGTGAAAGATTGAATGTACGACATGTTACTTTACCATGAATCATGATACATCCATTTCCTGTATTGTAGTTTGTGACTGATCTCTCCCACAGGATAATTACAGCCTCTATAGTTTAGCTTTTCTCCAGTGATTTCCTGCCCCATGAAATTAGGCCTCGCCGAGTCCATTTATCATCCCATTACCACAGTCTTGTTCTCTAAATATAGATCCAGGTCTGGAAGGAGTGGAGAACGAGAGCCAACGGTGCCAACAACAACAACACCAGCAATCACACAAACGCTCGCCACCGCTTGATTACAGCACTGTAGATAACTCGCATGTTTGAAAACAAGCTGTAGCGACCTTTGTCTTAACTGTGGATTGATTAATCATGTTGGGCTTAAAACTGCAATCACCCTACAGGAACATTTCATCTGGTGTTGTGCTCAAAACTGAATTGCATATTATTAATTGACAAACAACTGATCTCTGTTAACTATCTTTATGTAATTGGTCACTGGGCTATTTTGAAGTTCTCTTTTCCCATTGCGTGTACAGGGACAGCTGACTGTTCAACATGCATAGTAACACAGAAAGAAAAATGTGGCAACACAGGAAAGGTAACGAGGTCATTAAAATGAGAAGGGTTCATATTCTGGGGGAATTGCTCCTCTGGAGACCATGAAAGTTGAAGCAAATTTGGTCACCAGTTGTTTGAGATACCTTGTCATGGACAAAGATGAGAGGTGAGAGTGACATTAAAATTCAAAAGGTTCATCCTCTGGGGAGCATTAAGGAAGAAGGTTGGCTCACCAGCAGCACTAACCTTTCACATGGACACTCACACACTCACACACTCACACTCACTCACACACATGAAGACCAAATCCATGAATTAATTTTTTTAACTAATGATGAAGTAGTTAACAAAATGATTAAGGTTCATCCTCATGAATAGCCAAAGGAAACGTCATGGGAACCCAGCCAGTAGACTCCATGTCTTAGGCCAATGTGCTGGTTGAGAGTAAAATTTGTCCGGACAATGGCACAAGATGACATGTTACAGGAGTCACCAAAAGTATTAAGGGCTCATCCTGCCAGAACATGAATAGCAGTCAATGGTTCTGTATTGGACAGACAGACAGGGCCTGAAGCCAAATCAGCATCTATGTGATGCTGTGCTGCAGCACAGCTGTGATTTGAGCTAAATGCCATTGTCAGCATGACAACATGCTCACAGTGATGCTAACACGCTGTGTGTAGAATGTATAATGATTACCAGCATCTTACTTTCATGTTAGCATGCTAACATTTGCTAATTAGCTTTAAACACAAAATATAATTGAGGATGATGGGAATGTCCAGCAGGTATAAAATGTTGACCTCGTGATGGGAACAGAGCAAAATTCAGAGCGATACCAAAGTTTAATCCTAAGGGGGAAATAAATGTTGTTGTCAGTGGATGAACAAAGTCAAGTTTTATTACAATCCATCCAACAGTTGTTGAGATCAGTCTTGACCAAAGTGGTAGACTGACCAACACTGCCATCCATGAAGTCTTGCTAAGAACTGAACCTGCAGCCATGATATTATGCAAGAACAGAATAAGAACATGTATGATCAAATACCATTTTGTTTCAACATGGCAAAGCTTATGAATAATGGAAAACAGCAATAAATATTGTGGGAGAAAAAAGTCCTTAGAGTCAGTGTGATAAACCCTGTGGAGGCAGCACATTACTCACAGCCATATGATAGCCTTAAATGCACATCTGGGGAGATGTTATGTGCATCTCTTGAGCTTTTCTCTCTGCTTTATGGTTAAAGATGACATTTCTCAGCCGTTTAAATTATACACCACTTCATTAAAACAAGGGCTCTTATTCAGCCTTTTCTTCCAGGAAATATGTTTCATGAGCGGTCATTAAAATTCAGTTAAACATGTGGGACAAACTCGAGAGACGTGCATGGTAGTAGCATAAAATATGACCATGCTATGTTTGACTTTTGTGGGGAAATGAGGGAACAAGTGCTAACACTTAGTATGATGTTTATTTGACAAACTTGTCACTCCAAAAGGGACCTCTGAACCGACCTATAAACACACTTCACCTGCGGTTTAAATGATGTCTAAGCTTTAACACTTCATTTTTATGAGAACAAGCCTTCCTTTTTATTCTCTTTGTTGTATCACCAGAACAGCGGGGAAGAGTTTGTTTTGAAAAGGATAAGTAGGAAAACATCTTTGAAACGACTTTGACCTGTGAGATTTCGTGAGTTTAGATTATTATAAGGTGTTGTGGACTCAAAAGGTCTTGAGGGCATCAGGAGTGAGATATTTTGTTGGAATGAGAGGGCTCAGTGGAGTGATGAGGGTCCCTGGGGCCTCTCACTCAATGGGCGGCGCTCCTTAGCGCCGCCCATTGAGTGAGAGGGCCCCAGGGGCCTCTGCTCACACATGAGCCTCCTCAACCAAACAAAATATTTCATCTGAGCACCTCAAGAACTTCTGGTCCAAAAACACATATAAATATTCTATATACAGATATCTAAACAGGTCAAATCACTCAGCGCACTGCAGATGTTGATGCTAGTCAGTGAAAGGTATTTTCATCTTGAAAACCAAACATTTGCAAGTCTCCTGAAACCAGAGAAAAATGCATTTTTCTGCCACAAAATAATTAACTGAAGGAGACACTGCATTGAGCGAAAGTACTGCTGGAGACAGAGGCCAGTCGAGTGGTGGAAGGTCGCCTAACTTTCACTCTGAAAAGCAGCACTGAAGTCCCAGAAAGCAATTTTTTTTTTGTAATAAATGACTCCTAAAAAGTCTATTGAATCACAACAGTAACCAGGTTTAAAAACCTGTAACCTTGCTTTTGTTGCTTGATCTAAAACAGCTTTACCTGTGACCTTAACTAAAATTGTTCCACTGTCTCACTCACTAGCTACACCTTTAGCCATGCTAGCAGCATGCTTCTTGGGATGGGAAAGTCAGCCTGCCCGTCATTCATGTTTCTAACGTCTAACGCTAAAGAGGGCATATAAACCAGTGTGACCAGGGAGACATGTGGAGGTCACACCGTGACCATCATATGAGGCGTTATGGGAAGAATTCTTTTCATGTGCTTGAGTTTTTCTGTGCATGGAGCAGTATATTGTGAATGTCCGTAAGTCATCCGTCCGTCTCTCCACCAGTGACCACTTCCTGCACAGTCATCGTCCATTTGAACTGATCCCGGCCCTCTCAGCATGATTCCACATCAAATACACACCCTTTCCTTCTGTCTTGATGTGAGGGAGGGCATCACCAGACCTGCTTTGCTGTGAATGTTATTCCTCCTCTCATCGAATTTCCCCAGCAATATCTGTGTCGCCTCTTCCTGCCGAGAACTAACTCAAAACATGTTTGCCTGTGATCCAGCAAACCGGGACGAACCGTTATTTATTCATTAAACAGAGCGCTCGTTTTGGCTGGGAAGAAGATCTCGGAGGCTCCTGGATAGGATCAGGTATCGGTCATCCCGTGAGCACAGAGGAGGCTCTCCGGGTCGCCAGGATGGAAGAATTCCTGAGAGGAAAATAATGTGTCCATGTGAATGCCAGTCAAGTGCGTCAGCTGATGAGAAAGCATGTTTTCAGTTAAGTCTAGACATAATAAACAATGATTAAAGGCCTATAAACAGTTTGACTATGGTGGTTAAAAAGGAATGAAAAAATATTATACACTTGATAAACTTTTTGAATTTTGAATTTAACATAGAGGAGGACAAAAATCCAACATCTGATTTCCCTGCAAGTAAAACCATGGAAACACATTATATCTAATGAGACATTACATATCTGCCATCAATCAGGAAAATTACCTTGAATGACCTCATTAACAGTAATATGGTTCTTATGCTGGTTCTCTAAATGACGTAGATAATAAAAGCTATCATGCACATCATCATATGTCTGAGCACCTGGTGTTAAATCAGCTCGAACCATGTTTGAATTGGCCCATAAGTGTTCCATATTCAAATACTGTAAAAAAAAAAAAAATTCAACACTTACGGTGTCATTGCACAACACCAGACAATGTGTTTTTAACACTACATTGACACATTTATTTTAACCCGAAGTGTTAAATATTCAATACTCAGAGTGACACCTGACAATTATGCCTCATGATTGGCACGTGGAAGTGATTTCAGAGAATTTGTGGCATCAACCAATTTTCTGACACTCTGAATTGCCTTTGAGGTACAGACAGAACTCAGTGGTCATGTATAGGTAGTCTAAAGACTGCTATAAGATATTTTACTGATCCCCAGAGGTGTGTAACAGCAACACAGGCTGAAACCTAAGAAATGAATAGTTAAAGCGTATATAAAATAAGATTTTGAAAAAGTGCAATTAAATTCAAATTACAATAGCAATTAGGCAATAGCAGTACCCATACCTGGCACTGAAACTAATACTGCAATACCATCTCAAGCAAAGTGACATAGTGGTGTAATTAGGAGCAGCAAAGTCAGCAAAGCACAAAGTCTGCCTTCCTCCACAGGGGAGAAACTCATTCGACTTTAGATTCATTGAAAAAAAAAAAAAATCATGCCTAACAGACCTAATGTGAATTAAGATTATCTTCACCAAATCATCATCATCATCATCATCATCATCATCATCATCATCATCATCATCATCTTAATCATGGCTTCACTTTACTGAGAATTCATCACAGCAGCTTCCTCAGTCCAGCAGGAAAGTTCTCTGTCCAGTATCATCTTCTGTCATCACCCCTGACAGTTTAACATCACTTACTGAAGGCGACAGTATTCTCTCATCTAATATCTCAGTGAATGTCACATGACCATCTCTCATATCAGTCACAGACTGCTTTGCTTTGGATAGATGATTTTAGAGAATTACATTTCATGTTAAATCATTCCCTCTTCATGTCTGTGACTGACACAGTGCAGTGCTGCTCTGCTGATGAGCCTTTGGCAGCTGTATTATTAATATTTTCCAATTGCATCAGGCCCTCTAACTAAACTACTGACACTGCTGAACTTCTCTCTCTGTCCACTGATTTCCAGCAGCAGATGTGGGAGTTCAGTTATATTGAAGATGAAATCTCCGGAATACTCATAGGCAGGTGATATTCATCATCTTAATAGAAAAATTTAACAGAAGCTTCCTTATTTAAGAGTTTTCTGAATCCAAGCCCTAGACCACGCATACATGTTTATTTCTTAAAAGAGGGTTTCCCCCTTTTGACCCAATAGGATTTGTAATTTTGTGACTGGGTCCTATTCAAAGGCAGCAACACTGGTGGCCAGGTCTCTGTCATGGGAATGTTGGATTAAGTGGCATTGACCTCAAAGCACATTCTGACAAAGCTGGTCATCCATCAAAGTGTAAGACTAACTGTACCTTTATGTGTAAAGTCCTGTTAGCAAGTCCAGAACCAGCACTATTTTGGCCACTTTTGTCATTGCACAAAATCTCCTCATCTAAACAAAGGAGATAACAGGTCACACTCCTTACCTTCCCTCAACACTCACCATGTACTGTATATGTTCACACTTAACACAATTAACGAGTCAAATTAAACTCTAAAAACTATTTTACATTTCTGATTTTCAAAGCTGATTTCAATAAATCATTCTTAAGACAAAAAAAAACAACTTTGTCAATCAAAATCTACAGACTGACGACTGATGACATCTGTTCTCCATCTAACACTTTGCTTTGAAGGTAATGACAATGTTGGCTGAATTGGTCGATCAAAATCAACAACAACAACTGTCCCATTCATCTCACGAGGCTCACAAGAGACATATTAAAAAAAAGAATGGTTGAAGCAGAAGAGGCTCAGATATCCTGACTTTTGGTCCCTATGACTAAAGCTCCAAAAACATAGGTTCTTCCATAATGCAATGTGGCAAATAGCATCTATCATCAGGGTTAATTTATCAAACTTGAACATCCAGAGCAACAAAAGACAGCTGCTCTCAGGGGTTGAGTAGTACTCTAGTTGAAGATCATATGTAGAATCAGTGGATTGCCCCTTTAAAAGGATTGTTATCTTCGCTGGTAAAATGATGCATGAGCACCAACCACAGCTCATAATCACTAAGCAGTCGATTCTGAAGAGCTGGCACATGAGCTGATACTCTCTGCTACAGAAAGAAAAGACTGTATGTAAGTATAAGTGGCTGTTAGTGAGTAGTGACTCCTCATAACTTCCTTTAATAAATACACCAGCATAACGAAGCACACACCAGTTTATGAGCTGAAATCAAATCAGATGTGGATGCTCATGATGGGGATTATAATTAAAGTGATGAACATGGTGACAATGGAGGTGATGACTCAGTAGTTATCACCACTATTGCAGTAGTAATGAGCAGAGCACATCTGCTAAACTAAATTATAGGTGGTAGACTTGCTCTGTGGTCTCTTCTCCGGCAACTTGAGAAATTTGCCAGTTGATCAAGGAGACGCCATTGATACAACTGTGTGATGACAAATCTATCTATCTATCTATCTATCTATCTATCTATCTATCTATCTATCTATCTATCTATCTATCTATCTATCTATCTATCTATCTATCTATCTATCTATCTATCACTTCTGTGCCACCTGTCTGGCTTCCTTCATTCATGCCCACATTAAAAAAGGAATTTTCAAAAAAACAAAAGGGGATTCTTTAATGAATTTGGTGTTCTCATTTTCATCTTTTAAAATTCTGACTCCTGAATATGTCATTTTCTGTTTTTCTGTTGGTTTCAAATGAAAAAACTGGTGTCTGATCCAAAATGACATGCAAAAGTAAGAACAACAGCCCACAAACACAAATCAGCCATTTTGACCTTCCTAAAATGGGATTGTGTTTCTGGCAGAGATCAAGCAAGATTACCAAAGATTGCCCTCCAAAGGAAATCTAATGAAGAGCCAGTCTTCACTCTCAGCAAAAAAGTTTCTGCAGTCCTTGAAAATGCTTTCTCTGCACAGCGCTTATTTGCCAAATCCTTAAGCAAAGTAAACTCAGTATTGTCACTGTGACTCTGCTGTCCTGACTTCAATCAATATTGCCTCACAGGCAAGATCAAGAGTCTTGAACAGGATGCAAGATGAAACAGGGAAACAGTGTAGTAGAGTAGAAGTGTAGGAAAACTGAGGCAGGGTGAACAACAGAGTGGCAGCAACCTTCTGCAACATTCAACTGACCACTGAGATCTGCTGACAAATGCAAGGGGTCATGCAAGACAGGTCTCCAGGAGGTGGAAAGAATAGCTGGGTGTCATCAGCATAGTGTGGTATAGAACCAATGCTAGTTTTCGACAGCATCAAGCATTGTTGGCCAAGGAGATAAGTGCAGCTACCAGGCATCATCGTACACAGATACTTTCCATGTCACCAGGTAGGTGCAACCCCTCAGGTAGGATGCAAATAGACAGACAACCCTTCATTCAAGGGTGGAAGGGAGGATCTGGTGGAGTATGAGGAGTGAGAAGTGAGAGTTGCCTCTGGGATGCGAAGTGGACTGTCTCAGTTGATTGACCTTCCTTGAACCCACACTGGTGGAGGTCTAGGATGTTGTTCTGGAGTTCAGGAAATCTTTCTAAATCCTACTAAAAGTATAAAAAAAAAAACACTGCAACAATATGCAAAACTGCAGTCAAGAAAAATGGATGTCTGAATCCCATTAATGGAGTGACGAGCGGTGTCTACAAATCCATTTACAGCCTTGAACTAAAGGACCACATGTGGAGTTGTTTACCCGACTCAGAGCTCACTGAGATAAGCACACTGGTCAAGGTCACTACTGCAGCTGGAGCTTTATGTTTGGTTTTGTATGTTTAGTCTGTCATGCAGAGTGTCAGAATTTATGGGATTTCTGTGTTCACCCATGTCAAATGAGGAAATGCTATCTCCTCGAGAAATGCTTGACATACCATCCAATCTCCTCCACTCAGCAACTTGTACTTCCTGCTCATGTTGCTGCTGTCTCAATAAAAAAAATAAACTTTCTCCCAGACTCTTACTTCCTTATAAATATTGCAGAAATACATGCCATTATCTGAGCTCCTTGGCTTTGACCCTTACAGTCTTGTCTTTCTGCTAGTTGTTATATTGCAGCTTTCTGTTGGAGTCATTAGTGTGTCTTCAGAGACCCCGACATATAGCAGCCTCTGAAAAAGAAAACAATGGCATTTCACACTGTTGACCACTCATTTTAACAACTGTGCATGGGTTTTAATTAGGTGGCAAAGTTCTATAATACTAGTAACTAAAATACTAACTAAAATACTAGTAACTACTACATAACATGACCACAAAGAACACTTTCATGTGATTGGTTAGAAGGTTATGATGGGTATTGCAAGACTGTGATGTAGAATCCACAACAGTACAGTCACTGGATTATGAACATAGTAAAGTTAAGTCTATACCAAATTTACATGGAAGATACCACCGACATAAAGAATGATTTAAAGACTGTGTAATGTTTTTGTACTTCCACTTTTCAAAGGTCCATATAAAGTAGCTTAAAGTATGAAAGTATATTTACCTGCTTTTACCCAACAGCAACAAACGCTTTCAACTCTTTTCAAAACCAGAGGCCAACATGCAGAACAACCTCCAGCCTGGCTTCCTCAAGGCTGAGGAGGTGCCTTGGGGCCCGGCGCTCCTGGTCCTGATTGATTCTTTAATAAGGTATGAACAGCAGCGCCTGGTACTTTGGGTAATTGTCATATTTGTCACTCTCAGAAGCGAGCTGAGGCGTTGAGTGTGAGCAGCTTCTGTGATCTAATTGGACAGAGTAATCAGACGGTGAACAGCAGCAGCGGAGCAGCGAGCAGCGGTGATCCATATCCTGCTCCAAACGAGAATGAGGAGTCGTTAAAAGAGACAGGGAGACATTAGGAGCATCACACACATGAATCAATCCACACATATCCCTGTAAACACACACACACACACACACACACACACACACACACACACACACACACACACACACACACACACACACACACACACACACACACACAGACATTCAGTGTATAATGTTGATTTTAGTGCCAATATGTCTGCTCAGATTGATAGCCAAGACTGGTTTACAAATGTGCACGTGGGTATTAATCCTCTCCTGAAATTCACACCAGAAGCAACACACTATTAAGCTCTGCAGAAGCCTCCATCTTCACCAAGCTGGTCAAATATCACCAAATGCGCAATGCCAAAAAGTGTAAAAGCAACATGGAGTGGTGGGCAAGCTGCTTTGAAAGCATAGCTGTGCATGTTATCAATTACTCAACACTGGAAGAAGTTGAACTACAGCAAAGCTACCCTTAGGAGACATATATTTTGGTGTTTACACCTACTAAAAAGTAGCTGAAACTTCCTCATAAATGTGTTTATATTTGTGTTTGACACTCTAATTTGCAGAAGAGAATGTATTCTCAGCATGCATAGCTCAAAAGTGTAAATGTAGGTTTTGTTGGTGGAGCTTGTTAGAAGTGAAGCCACAGTGATTCTTCCTGAAGCTGAGATTCAGGAGGTTTATTCCTCATGATGCTGTCGCTTTGTGAGTGCTGAGCAACGCCTGCCCTTTTGCACAGGCACTACACAAAGGTCAAGTGTGTTGTGCCTGATGAATGCACTACCTGGGCAGGTCTTCACAGCAGTCAGGATGAATGAAAAAGGGAGCAGGGCTGGTCAAACGGGGCTTAATTAAAAAATCATTCCACTAAAATGGGGGGGGAATCACTATGCAAATATGAATGTAGTTGAGTTCAAGTTGAATTACTAGTTTAATTATATAAAGTTCACTCCACAACATGTTTAACCCAAGACATTCATGGAAAACATATTTCGGACAGAGTTGACTTTTACCTTCATGTTCTTCACGGCTTCCTTCAGACCTTCAGCTGCGTGCTTGCACAACTGTTAGCACAAGCATTGAAAGACAGGATGTTAAGTTGGGACTTTAATTCCTGTTTGCTTATGTGCTCTCTGAAAAACAATTTGCTGTGGATGAGTAAATGAATGAACGCTGGAAATACATGAAGAAACTGGTGGTCAGAGTGTTATTGTAAGAGGGCTTTCTTAACTTCCTTTGACCGTTTTTATAGACTGATTTGATCTCCTCAACAACTTCACATTGGCTCTTCCACAGTTTTTCCCACTTTATATGAAGTAATTTTCTGCATAAGAGACGATGATTGAGATGATCAACTTATTACAGTGATCTTACAAGACACACATTTCTCTCTCTCCCTGTACATGTTTCACTTTGTGTTGCCTTTACCGCAATCGCAACAAATTCAGACTTGTGTCGAAAGTGATCTGGAAATGTAACTGTATCCAACATGTCACGTTGTGGATAGATTAATGTAAAAAGGTGCATGTCTGAAAGGGGCTTTGTGCACTGAGATGGACGACTGAAAGACATCTAAAATACTTCAAGGAATGCTTCAAAACACACTGTGGGAGTTGATTACACTTAATATAGTAAACCTCACATTTTGCAAACCTCATAATGTAAACTTGGATCTATACTGTAAATATGAGAGCATAAAAATGGCAGGCTGTGTTAAAGGACATGGAGAAAGCAATTGCCTCTGCAACAACATGCAGGAGGAGGGGGGGCTACCTTGTTTGAGAGCTTGTGATGAAAGAGTTGAACTAATGTGCGCGTGTCCTCTGCAATAATTTATGACCCCCTGCAGCTGTGCAAATACCAGTGTTGAGCAACATTCTTCACTGCAAATGACGGCCTGAGTTTCAGTATTATAATGACGGATCAGTGCTGGATAATTCATCTGAGGGCCCTAAAATATGCAATTACTCTGCAGTTGTTCCGGATCCATCTATCACAACACTCAGCGATTCGCCTTGAAAAGGCAGCGCTTTCATCAACACAACGGTAAGTGACAGAAAGTTATGGACCCTCGTGTGTTGCTGTTGTTGTTTGTTCTGGCTGAGCAAGATGAAGATCGGATAGACAACAGGAAAACAACACAGAGGCGGGGAAATTTCACAAGTTGCAAAATTCCCCCAAGGTGAAGAGCCAAGCGTTTTGACCTCTGCCCTCAACAATGAGCAGCCATGAGTGAGTGAACATTGTCCAAAATGCAATCAATCCATCCTAAAAGGAAGAAAAATCATTCCCCAAAGGAATCTCATGTCCAGGCCTCTTAATGTCTCATTATTCTGTCAACACAAACTCTTGGCTCCTGCAGTCCTCAGACAAAATACCGTGATTTGATTTCTTTTTTTATTGCTGTCTGTCGTGAGGCCAAAAGTGATTTTCGGATGCCAAAATTCCAAGGCTTTGAAAAAGAGCGGACATGATTGAAAAAAGATCCTCCTGATGACTCTCGCTGTAATAAGCAGAGATATCAATCACCTTGTGTTTGCCAGGAGAGCCGTTTCGCCTCTTCCCATGCAGCCTGTGATTGAGACGTCGTTGTATCTCAGTGGTACCTGCAACATATGAAGGATGGAAGCAGCTGATTGATCTTTTTCTAAGTCAGCGTTCTCAATTTTTTGCACCATTCACCCTTTTGGATATGAAAAGAAAGGTTCAGCCCCATTCCACTGAAAACTAATGCAACTTTTATCAGCTGTCAAAAGTGGAAAATTAGTGACATCACTAACAAAAATCACCAAAATGTTCAGTGATGGTGGTAACTGACCCCTGAAACACTAAAAATCAGGAAAATAACACATTTTAAATAATGTACAGTATACACTGTCCCCTATGGAGGCTGTTACTGTGTAAAAGCATATCCACTCTTGATATTTGTTGTTTTGAAATGTCAGGGGTCCTCTGGTTCAGTGCCCCCCCCAGATTAGCTTACTGTAGATCACTCGACAAGTGATTTTTTTTTTAGAGGCTGCTGCATTCTGGCACGGAGCCTTTCCATTGGAAAAACTCTTAAAATCTCTCTGTACCTTTGTGTCAGAGTAGGAGGTTTTTCTTGAATCTAATTTAATAGAAGAAAAGAGGTTCAAAGTTCCTTTTTTAAATGGTAGAATGAGAAAAAAAACAACTGTGCTTCAGATGTCCCTGTCTATACATGAGCCATAGTATAGCTATAGTTGGACAACTCCAAAAGCTGTCAGCTGACACTTCATACACTCAAGACTCAGTTTTACTTGAGTCAACTTAGCCCATACAAGTGTTCATATAGTTAACTTATGATAAAGTAGAGATACCACACTGTGAAGCTAAATGCATTCAAAACTTTACCTTAGTAAAAGTATGTCAGCAAAATAAATTTGAAGTGTCAAAGTAAAAGCGGTCATTATGTAGAAAAATAGTCCCTGTCATGCAGTGTTATACTGGTAAATACTGATATTTTGCAGTGATTATTACTTCAGTTTATCAGAAATACTCAAATTTGCAATCAGCAATGTTTGTGATACATGCATTTAACTAGACAAGAAGAGTTTGAGAAAAATCAGAAAGTAATTAGTAACGTAAGTTGTGGTGGAGGAAGAAGTACAGCATCTGCCTCTGAGATGTAGTGCAGTAGAAGTATGAAGTCACATACAATTGAAATATTCAAGTGAAGTACATTTGTAATTAAGTTAAGTTGCTTGAGTAAATGTCTCTTCCTGAAGGCATTTGCGATGTTGTACTCAGGCATAGAAAGTGAAGAGGAAGTTGTGTGAAGAGTGAAAAAGAGACTTCAGACCTGCCTGCTGACTGTCAGATCATCAGTTTCACAAAGCGACAGGAATCCAGCAAACAGCAGCCCAGCAGCTGTGAGGTCAGAAAGGTGGCCGTGTGGGGAGGCTCGGACACTGACAATCCATCCCAGCGGCCTTCATGAGGTTTTACCTGCCTAGAGGTGCAACAAACAGACGCATGTGCTCTTTGATTCCTTCAGCTATTGGCCTTTTAAACACATGTGATCTGGCCTGTGAATTACCTGCCCCCTGTCCTTTTCTCACTATGTATTCAGCATATTTTTCTGCTGATCTCCTTCATGCTTTTAGTGACAACTGACAACAGTTACTGCATACCTGTGCTGATTTGTGTATGTGTTTGTTCTATAGACTGCTACTTTTTGTCATTAATTGTCTTATTTACTCTTGACTGTTGTCTGCAAGCCAAATTGCCCCTCAGGGACCTTAAAGCTCTACTTTGCTCTTCTCTACTCAAACAAGTGCTTCATTTAAAGCATACTGAGCCCATGAGGGCTGATGTGTTGCATGTGTGATATCAGTGTCAAGTCTGTCACTACTGTGTCCGTTCCAGGCTATTATAAAATAAAATGAACGAATAACAATCCACCCAGTTCCTCCGGTCAGGCTTACATGTGTTCATCATTAATACAATATTTTGATCTGAGCATTACACACAAAGCCATGCAGGCACCGTCTTAAGGAAGCAGCTTTTCTTTAAAAAAAAATCTTAGAGCATCAGAGTGTCAAATGCTTCGACAGAGAGAGATGGTAAACAGGTAGCTGAAATCAAATCTCTTAAAGTGTGTGTGTGTGTGTGTGTGTGTGTATGTGTGTGTGTGTGTGTGTGTGTGTGTGTGTGTGTGTGTGTGTGTGTGTGTGTGTGTGTGTGTGCGTGCGTGTGTGTGTGTGGCTCTGACCTCTGTGCCGTCTCAGCAGTGCTGTAGGACAAAAGCAGCTCATCAGCAAACCATCAGAGTTTATTTACTCGTGCTAACCCACTCAGCAGTGTCTTTGTACGGCAGATGAAGCCTGCTCCTTTGATATCCATTACCGTATTATTCGCCGGTAATATCTCTGCCAGCATTATGACTGTAATTATGACTGTCATTCAAGCCAGGCTTTGAACATAATTGAGTCATAAGAAATTAGCATAAAGGCTAATTTGTTTGATTATGCGTGAATTTGGGGAATTACGGGGCTAAACGATGACGGCTGCGTGGCAGGTTAAAAATGAGATGTGGGGGAAATTGTTTAAGGAGCTCGGCAGAAGTGCAGCGATGCAGCCGCAGCTCGTAATGCGTCCGTCATGCCTGCACATCACCACCGTCCGGCTAAAACCTCAGAAATCCAATCTTTGACTTTCACGGTTTGACATCAGCTGATCATCACACACTATAAATCTGGAAATCCAGCTGCTGACCTTTCAAAGGTCATCAGCTGACATTTTGAACACAAACACACGTGTATGTTAACTACCTCGAAATGACACCACAGCTCCAGAACTCACTCATTAGACTGATTGGACCTCCGCTCAGGACTGTGTGGCGCGGCTGTTTGACTGACATCTCTCCGGCTCTCCTGCCAGCTTTGTTACACCTGCCGGGTTCTGCTGACTTTTGGGGAATAGTTCACTTTCTTGCAGAGAGTTGACGAGAGATCGATGCCACTCTCATCAGCTGAGGGCGTTTTACTAGACATTCACTGGAGGGAAATCTGTCCAGTTTGTGGATGCAGCTGGCTTCCAGTTTTCCAGAATGGACTTTGACTTTAGTTATATAAACCTCACCTGTCTTTGTGTCTTTACTTGAGTTCTCACTTTATGACCCCATTTTCTGACCAACGACACAAAGAAGAAAAGCTTTTCCAGCAAGGTGTTTATTCAGAGATAGCAGTGATGAGTCTTCATTCACAGCTTTGTATCCATTTATTACAGATCTGCGCTGGTGTTGTTGAGGGGTCCTATAGAGAACATGCTCTCTGTTGTCACTGGAGGTGGCCTCTCTAAAGTACAAGAATGAGTGTAGAGACCACTCAACCATAGCTGGCTTGTATTTTGCTTTTGAAACCATACAAACATGTTTTTTTCACTCTGGTATCAAAGTTCAGCTCCCGAAGGAAAGATGTAAGAAACTTTAAATTCAGTTTCTTTAGTTTGTGTGGATGAAAGACAGTTTGAAGAGTGTTCGGAGTTCAGGAAAGTCTGTAACATCGAATCCATTACATGTGTTTTATTACTGCTGTGACTGAACTTTTACAGCGAAGTCTGGCGTGCATGGACTAAATCCATCAATACATGGAAATAAATCATATAGACTAGATACAGTAGAACAACTTTAACAGTATTTTTCATTAGCTTCTCAACCTCATCCACATCTCATAGTACCGACCAGGCATGTCTGTGTTGACACGAAGGTTTTCGAAAAAACTTAATTAACATTCAGGCTGCAGGGGAGCAAAGTAATGAAACATATTACAGCATAACAATAATATGAGGCGGGAATTCATCCCTGAGGAATGAGCAGGGAGAAATTATGAGTCTGTTTTCCTGAAGGTAGTAGTTGTCCATTTTATATTCTCTCTCTTTTTAAAAAAATTTAGAATAATTTAAAAAAAAAATCCAAAATATTTTACCTCGGCAATAAATAAATAAATAAATAAGACTAGTGAAAATAAAAGTGTATGTAAAAGTTTTTTTTATTTATTTGGTGTTCAAAAAGAAAGAGTTTCCATTAGAAAACATGGTTTGCTGTTGATTTAAAATGAAAATTTTCAACACATAGGAACTACATGAAAGAAACACTTTGATTTAAATGAGGACACGTTTCACACTTTGCAAAAAATAAAAAATAAAATAAAATACAACAATAAGCACTGTTGAAGATAAGATAAGATTAGTTAGTTAGTTAGTTAGTCAGTCATTTGTATACTCTTTGTCTGGGGCTTATTTTCACGTTCTGGACTCTTTTGTTCCAGTGAAGTTAAATATTAATGCTACGGCACACAATTTAGAAACACACTATTGTTTAAAATTTAGACATCCAGCACCTTTAGGCTGAAGTGGAACGCCAGCTGTGAGTCACACCCGATCACCCAGCATCAGTGCTGGACCTCACTAAAGCTCTTGACTGGATGGAAGCAAATAACAGCAAATGAATGCAAACATATTCACGCTCATACGTCCATATACTTTTGGCCACGAGGTGTAAATGCAGAAGTAACACAGAAAACTGCCCCAAACCAGAGAGGTGCTTCTTGTTTTTTCATCTGAGAGTTTAGCCGTGTTGGAGCAGCGGCGTCTCTCCCCTGACTCTGTGCTTCTGACTTGCTGCAGGAGGCTTTGTGTCCTGCAACACACTGATACTCAGAGTCAGTGGAGCGCGCAAATCCAATTTGCTGTGTGGGAGCATTAGAGTATTAGACTCCTGTGTTAATTTCTTTCTGAAATGACTTCCAGTCTGTTCTGTGTTCACCCTGAGAGAGAGAGAGAGAGAGAGAAAGAGAGAGAGAGAGAGAGAGAGAGAGAGAGAGAGAGAGAGAGAGAGAGATGACAGCAGAATGAGGAAAAACAACAGAGAAATAAATAGGAGGAAGTTGTGGGAAGGATGAGAACTCGAACTCAAATCATTAACAGTCCCAACACTGGTAAAACAGTGTTTGGAGAGTGTTTGGTTTCAGAAGTGTGTGTGTGTGTGTGTGTGTGTGTGTGTGTGTGTGTGTGTGTGTGTGTGTGTGTGTGTGTGTGTGTGTGTGTGTGTGTGTTTTATTATTAATGTACTAACTTTAGTTACAATCATATTTAATTTAGTTTAGCCATCCTACAGCAGGCACTAACCTTTGGTACCTTATCTTTGATTGTTGATCATTTCAAACATTTTTTTTTTTTTTTTTAGGAGAATGTTATAATAATACACTGTTACCTGTACTTCCTTTTTTTTTCTCTCTTTCATTTCTGTACACAGCCTCAGCAAACTCCACCAACTGGAGCATGAGGCCGCCTGTAGGCAGTCTGACAAGTCAAGCTCAGGGCCGAAAAAAAGTCCATAAAGCACTCACAGCTGCTTATGAGTCTTATTAATGCTTACATATTTGCATGTTTTGACATTGTTTTCATTCGTTTGAGGTGTGACTGGAACACTTTTAATTATTGTTTATTCTAATGTGTCTGAATATTTGTACTACAGGGATGGATTTTTTTAGTGAGTAAATCTAGCTGAAAATATGTAAAATAGTGTTTGTTGGGGATGAAGGGTGAAGTTTTCACTCAGTTGGCTCCACATGTGACCACGTGGTATCATGTGACTCATGTTCATGTTGACTCTCTTGTGAATTTAGTGGATTCAAACTCCTGTGCTGCATGTGCCAGTCACTAATGGATTTTACCCTGAAAAGGAAGTATGCCAAAACATTGACCTTTAGAACTTAAACAAAGATTACATCAGAGTTATAAAACCTTGTCCTTCTTACTTCTTTGACGACAACCTGTGGGCCAGTAGAAAAGGTGTATTTCCTTGTGTTCTTCAGTTTCTGAAACAGGGCCAAGAATGCACATGCAGTGACCTGACATTTTTATTAATGTCTAAGTGCACATCTATTTCCCCGGTGCTGAGAATCTGTTGAAAGAAAAGTTGTTGGCCGTCTGACGGAGAAGAAAAAGGAGAAACCCACTGCACTTCAGTCTGAATTGTGCTTCTCAAATAGAGCCAAACATGGCTGTAAGTCAGCAGGGTGTCATGGCGCTGCGCACACTCATCTGTCCTCACTTTAATGGACTGTATTTGAACTCAAGTGCTTAAACATGTTCACGTCTTCTGTTTTGTTGCCATACTGTGGTGGAACATCATTCACAGGGAAACATGGATGAATCTGTAACACAGTCCTCCGACCACACACAAATCCTCTATTGACACAGCAAACAGTGTGAGTAAGTAACAGCAGTGGACTGATGCTTCCTCGCCTCAGCTTCGTGTGTGGGTGGTCTGGTTGTTGGGCGGCCGTGAGATGCAGGTTTGACCGCTGCCTGCAGAGGGAAGCTGACATCAAAAACTGTAAAATACTCAAACTGTAAAGTCATTCTTGGTGAATGGTGCAAAGGCTCTGGTGGCTGCATGTCCAGTGACGAAAGCAGTTTCTTTTCGTGCTCCTGTCCCTCTTTGTGTTAGTGTGCTCGTTATTACCTGAGAAACTCCTTCCACAATTGATTTTAAATGGTTTTTTTTTCTGTCATGAGGTCTAATTTGTTTAAATGGAACAGTACCTGAAGGTGCACTGCGCTGATTTGACATATTTCATCCATCAGACAGCATTGCCATGTCTGAGAACATAACCCTGATTATGTCATCATGATGTAATCAGGGTTAACTCAGCTGGGGCTTGGAAAGTGCACATTTTCACTGTGGTACAAACTGGGGCATAAAGTTGTGATGTGGTTGTTTACCAGGCAGAGAGCGGCTAATGACAAGCAAGTGTCATAATGGGAAATTTAACCCAGAACAGCTTGACATGCTTGACAAAGGAGTACACCTTTAATATGCCCTCATTTATTCCTCACGTTTTGGAGATGTAAATCTGTTAACACATGGACGGGGGACATGGAAGGGGGCACAGGTCCCCTTCATGTAAATCAGTAATTTTTAGGGCGAAGATTGAAGTTAAGGTTAAATTTAGGTTAATGTTAGAGAAAGGGTTAGAGTTAGGCAAGTAGCGGTTATTGTTATGGGTAAGTCTCCAGGAAATGAATGTAAGTCTATGTAATGTCCCCAAAAATGATGGAAACATGACTGTGTGCACATGTGCATGTTTATGTACCTTTCTTTCTGTGCAACTTTGCAGAGCACATGGAATGTTTCCAAAAGAAACACTACATTCAAATTATTGTGTGTGTGTGTGTGTGTGTGTGTGTGTGTGTGTGTGTGTGTGTGTGTGTGTGTGTGTGTGTGTGTGTGTGTGTGTGTGTGTGTGTGTGTGTGTGTGTGTGTGTGTGTGTGTGTGTTGGACACCCTCAGTCAGCATGAATAATCACATGTCAAACAAACCGAAGGAAACTGAAGAATTCAGAAACTTCATAATGTTTATACAGGTAATATTTGGTGTAGTTTGTAAAAGCTTGCAGCTTCTTTATTTTCTTATCTGAATGAATTTTACATGCTCATCTCGGTCATTTATTTTTGGTTTAATCAAAACCATATTGGTTAACATCGGACAGTTCACTTCAGGATGCGCTGACATGTAGGAGCGACTGGTAGCCACTAGAGGGGGCTGTCGCTCTGTGTCCATCAGGCTGAACCGCGCATGTGACGAGGCCACATTTCATCCTGCAGTACCACTGTTACACCACGGCATGGCACACCGAGCAGATGGACATGAGCTACTCATTCAATTTTTCCTCAGTCATTCAGAGCAAATTCAAACTCAGTTCAGCTCTGACTCACTCATTTAGACCAGTGCGTCTAGATCATTCATGAGATTGTACAATATGTCAGCCACAGGGGACATTTTCCTGCAGAACCAAAACTTTTACCTCAGTATATTATGCTAATAATACTTCTGTACTTTTACTTTAGTTGAATTTCAATTGCAGGATGTTTACTTGTAGTGGTGTATTTCCATATAGTTGTATTGATGATGATGTAAAGGCTCTGAAAAGTTCTTTTTCCACTGTTAAGATGCTTGGAGGAGAAACATCTTAAGGAAACAGTCAGTACAGAAATATTTACACATTTCTATACATTACCAGTGTGCTGCATATGATCTACAGAGAGACCCTGAGGAATAATGATGAAAAATGTTATAACTCAGCTCACTATGAAATTCTTTTTCCTCCTGTTTCTTTCTTTTAAATTACAACAGTTTTTATTTGTAATATGTCCTGTTGCATCGGTTTGTGAGCAAACAGCCGACAACATACTGCCTCTGCCTCGTTTGTCTCCATTTGTCTGTTTTTATGAACCGAAGCAGCATTTGTTATAATGAAATAACACTTCACAGATTCATTGTTTGCAAGATAAGCCTCTTGAGATGCATCATCTCATCTTCAAGAGGGCTCTGACAAGTTATGCCACGGTGGCGCACACAAAAAGGCATCCGCAGAAACATGGAGGGGAAAAAATGACAAATACCAATCAAAAACAATAATAAAGTCATTGTCAGGAGACAAGAGCCACTTGATGTCAAATAAGGAAAAGGCTCATTATGAAGAACTTAGAAGATGTTTTGTATTCAGTGTGTAACAGTATGTTTAATTTTCAGTCTTATATATCATTACAATGGGTAGAAAAGGGACATTTCAAAATAAATCTATTTAATCTATTGGACTTAGGTTTAAGGTATTGTGAGATATTGTGGTGTGAAGTATTTATAGGCCTATAATGTCATTTTCTATTTGATTTTATTCATTTTCACAGTTCTTCCACTGTTTTTTCCTACCTGCAGCTGCAAAACATGAATTTCCTCCATCTAGATCAATCAAGTCTTGTGTTCATAGGGGGCGCTGTAACAGCTCTGTCCTGTCCCGATGTGTCCCCCTCTGTTCTCAGCTTCATCCTGGCACCTCACTGAGCAGAGCAGACAGAAAATTGCGCAGTCGAGAGGATTTTCATGTTTTGAAATGTATGATGAGAATGTCCATAAGAACAAGATAAAATATATCTATGCAGTGACACTGAGTGGAGTATATTTTAAAATGATTTCATTCATTCTTCTTGTTAATCTTGGTGTCTGATATTTGATGCATTGGGATTGTTTCATTGATGTATTCCATTCTGTCATGAATTGATTCTTTTATTCGTTATCAGGAGAGAAATCAGCAGAGCAAAAAGTCCTCTAATGATTGAGAAAAGCACACAGAGAGTGTTATTGTCAGAGACAGAGCGATTAAAAAAAGTGATAGCAAAAGTCATTCATGGAAATCTGCTGATATATGACTTTTTGGAGAACCACGTGTTAAAACAGCCATTGTAACTGAGAGGACATGAATTTTTTCTAATGTATCTCTTTAATCTTCACCAACACTAATCAATCGGACACACAGATCATCTTGAGGCACTAAAACAACAAAGTGCCCTCCTTCCTATCTGGCTAATTGAGACACTGCCTTAATAACGACAGTTCTACAGCCAATCAGAAACCAGAGATGTGTCGTCGCTGGGTAGAGCCCGGTGCAAAGCTTGCGCTGCTATTGGCTGTGGCTGGATTTCTTTTAGTGATTCCTGAGCAGATGATGTGTCTGCGTCCATATGGCAGACCTCTGGGACTCCTTTGTGCTGTGACTGATGTGACTCATGTCAACTTTAAAGGCTTCCTCCTTCACTTTGAGACCCTCCCCCACCCTGCTGCTGATCTGCAGGATGAATGGGGAGTCAGCTTCACGCTGATCTGGCAAAGTGTGCCTTTCGTTTTGTGTACAGCCTCCCTCCTCCTCCTCGCCCCTGCAGCCCTTCAGCCTGCACACTCACAGCTCCAGACTTTGTTTTTGGTGAAAGGGACCGTCTCAAATGTCCCGTGCAGCCAACAGCAGCTGCTCCTGGACCTCGCCATTCTTCAGCACAAAAGAGGAGTGAGGGCCAGGGTCTAGGTGCACCTTTGTGTAGGGCCCCTCCTGTCGTTTTTCTGCTCTTTGTGCCCATTGATGAGGGTGTAGAAGTGTTGGCTGTAGCTTTTGTCTGACTTTTGTTTTGGTGAGGGTGTGCAGTGGATGGGGGTGCAGTACAAACACATTTAGCCATCCGATCTGTTCCTGCACACACTGCATGTACACACACACAGACAGACAAGTGTTATGTCTCCGTCTCAAGTGACTGTGTCATTTTGATCTCTCATGCACAAATATGACAAATCTCCTCCAAAGGCAAAGATTTTTTTTTTTTTTATCTTGTGTGAAACGTGCATGAAAGCTCTGCATAATGCGAGTAAGTGCACCTTGAGTTCAATGTTTTTTCTTCCACTTTTTCCTCAAACTACTATTTCCAAGAATGAAGGTTTATGCTGATGATTTTTCTACCATCGACTCTCTCAACACACACACACACACACACACACACACACACACACACACACACACACATACACAGTGTTGCTGCTGTGTCTGAACGAGGCCCTTGAGGGATCCAGCACTGAATGGAGAGGCAGGCCAGTGTTTTGGCAACAGCTGGCAGTGTGTGTCTGTGTGTGTGTGTGTGTGTGTGTGTGTGTGTGTGTGTGTGTGTGTGTGTGGGGGGGGGGGGGGGTGTGTGTGTGTGTGTGTGTGTGTTACTGCCTGTCCACTTTGTGCTTGCATGCTGGAACTCTGGATGTAAACAGATAGAAACACTACAGTCTGGTTCCCTTTAAAGATAAAACCTGGTACAAACAAATGAGCATTCCCTTCCAGCTAACATCTAATGAGCTTGTAATGATGCAGTGCTTCCAAACAACTTTCAGACCGAAATGATGATGTTTGGTTTATTGCATGAATGTTTTGAATTATACAAATGTATTCCATAAGCAGAGGTATCTGAGAGAGGAGCAGCCTGGGGGGCTTCAGGTTTGTTCATGTTAGCAGTGATTAGATTCATCACGAGCTGAAAGGGGCCTCAGTGATGGATATCAGAAAGAGAAATTAGCATCAACAGCTGATGACTGAGAGTATGGATGTGTTTTATCTGTGTGTGTGTGTGTGTGTGTGTGTGTGTGTGTGTGTGTGTGTGTGTGTGTGTGTGTGTGTGTGTGTGTGTGTGTGTGCGTGCGTGTGTGTGTGTGTGTATACACAGATCTGACTGAACGTATACACATACTTACACATGTGTGTTGTGTGACCCTGAGCCTGCTGTGACCTGCAGCAGCAGCAGCAGGCTTATGGTAATGATGGATGACAACATTAGCATAGTTAAAAAGAATATTAGCATAGCTATCAGACAGAGCGAGTCAGCAGACCTTATCCTCGGAAACTCTTCAGCTATGGAGCCATCTTTAGAAACTCATCTCGTTCAGACAAATATTTTCTGGAAATGCAAATTTTAATACTAATAATAGAAAATATAGAAAAAGGAGTTTGGATATGTCTCGCGGTTTTAGCTGCATAATGCTCTTGTGTCTTAGTGACAATAGCATGATTTTAGAAATAATAACTTGCAGTCTAAAATGAACATTTGTGTGCCGCTAATAACAACCAAAGAAATATAGATATGTTAAAATTAATTTGAGGGGATGTCGGTGCCTGTATGCTATGCAACCTGCTCAACCAAAACACCAACAAACTAAAAACACAGAGAAGCACACACACCCACACACACACACACACACACACACACACACACACACACACACACACACACACACACACACACACACACACACACACACACACATTCAGCCTGCAGCTCTCACAACCATCTGCTGCAGCTCTCCAGCACACAGAAAGGATTTTGGGAGGAGGAGGACGTGGAGGAGGAGGAGGCTTTTATATTGAAAGGACACTTGAGAAGCAGCATGTGGCTGCTGCAGCAGAGCTCTTTATGACCAGGGTTGAGGTGGAGGGCAGCTGAGGTTGTTCAGGGTGAGAGAGTTCAGAAAGGCTTACAGAGAATTCAAATATTTTACGTCTGTGTTTGTGCACAGATGAAGCAGAGGTGACGGTGAGCATATATTCAGACAGAGCCAGGCCACCTGTCTTCCCCTTGCTTCCTTGTATTTATGCTAAGATGAGCTAACCACAGCCTGACTTAAGCTGCGTGCTTCAGAAGAAAGTGGCTAAGCCTCTTTGCCAAAGGTTGAAGTGCTGTGTTACTGTAAGTGGATGCAGCTCCTTCCTGCAGCGCTGTCACCTCAGATGTGTTTCTGCTGTCTGCTGGGGGATGTTGCTGTTTGGAGGATTTGCTCCTGAATGGATGAATGGCAGCAGGCTTGTGCCAGGCACACTGCCTCCTCCTCCTCCTCCTCCTCCCCCTCTCTCTCCTTTCCCCCTCATCATTAAATTGGACAGCAGATGGAGTGAGTGCTGGGTTGGTTGCCGTGGAGATTTAAAGGGGTGATTGAGTTTCAGCTGGTGATGCTTAGTCCATTTTTTTCTTTCTTTTTGGCCATAGAGTGTGTGTGTTTGTGTATGTGAACATGTGAGGGTCGAGCAAACATATAGATGATATTGGTCACTCCTCATCTTCTTCTTCTTCTGTCTTTGGTCTAGTTTGTTTTTGTTTTTATTATTATTTAATATTACTCTGGTTAAGTATTGCATTATTTTACATTGTAATGAGCTCTTCACTTGACAGAGACAAGTTACATGTGTGTGTGTCACTGGCGGGCGTGGCAGGATGCAGCAGCTGTTGGCTGCACAATAGTTTGCAATGACATGCAACATGCAGGTCAGAGTGGCTTCAGAGTTTGAGTGCGAAGACACAAAAGGTTGAAAGTTCTGAATCACAAATGAGAGGAAGAAAAGAGAAACCAACGTGTGCCAGGAGCAAAGGATCAGCTTCATTAAGCTGCGGCTTCACTTTGGCTGATGTTTCCTGAGCTGCATCATGAAATAAAGCTGCAGACCTGCAGAGAGTATTGAGAAAGGTGAGATCAGACACAAGTATCTGGTAGAGGGGTTGGCAGGCATTCATGCCCGGTCAAAAATTTTACTGAATCTAATACGTAAATGAAGTCTTTTGTAGCGTTTTGAGATCAGAACAAATAAATACACTTCAAATAATACAAAAAAATGAGAACAAATAAACTTTTATTGCATTTTGATTCTTTTAATCACATTGTCAGGATAAGATGGGACACCAGTAGATGAACACACACACACACACACACACACACACACACACACACACACACACACACACACACAGGAGGAGGAGAAGGAGCAGAGCGCACAGAGGCCCAGACACAGAGGCAGAAGAGGGTGAAATTGAAGAGGGATGAGAGAGAAGTGGAGACAGAGGGGACGGGGAGGATGAGCGAGAGACACAGAGGGGTGAGAGAGGGAGAGACGAGGGAGAACACAGCCTGATTTAATTTCTTTTTAGCTTTGAAGTCTCTTTGCCTTTACCAGCATTTCACATCTACATTTGGAAACACAGGAGCTTGTGAATTTCCCTCTGGAAACTAATAAAGTCTAATTGATATAACAATATCATTTATTGATTATATTTTTTTGTACTGTTATTCTGTATTTGCAAAGTAACTTCTGTGATAACTGAACCTGTCACAGAAATATGTGGTGGGGTAGAAAGTATTTAAGTCTGACATGTAGTGGAGTACAAGCAGAAAGTAGCAGAAAATAGAAATACCCAAGTACAAGTACCTCAAATTTTTACTTTAGTACAGTATTTGAGTAAATGTACTTGGTTACTTGAGTTGAGTTGAGTTGAGAAACACCATGAAGTTAGGTCACGTTAGCTAGCTTAGCTAACATTACACGTCAGAGAGGTGGCTTCAAACAGTCAGTAATGTTACTCACGTTGTGGAAGGGAAAGGCTAACACACTGTCACCAGCAAATCATGGAGATGATTCAAACTTAACTGTCGGCAAACTGTCTCACTTCATGGACATTCATTGCTGCATAATTCACTTTGGCCTGAGCAAATAAAGTGCTGCAAGCTTCCAAATGACAAGAGTAACAATGTACGTTAACATTTGCTACGAAAATGAAAGCTCACCTGAAGTTTTGATAGACGGATTCGCAAAAGCAATAAGTTAGCAGATACGAAACATCTCACCCGCTCAGAGTCACTGTGATTTAACTCCTGAAATAACTTCCTGTGAATGAATTGAGTCTGATCAGGCAGCTGACTGTCTTATCCAATGCCAAGTCGCAGCAGCTTATCATCCGATGAGTTTTGCTAGTGGTTGTCAGATGCCAAGATGCTGCAGCAGTTTGACGCAGTATTTCACAACTCTAGTAAGTTCTTATGGCAGAAACATTTTGCTGCTATAGTACAGCAGCCACTCATCCAGTGTGTGTGCATGCCTGGATTTGACTGGGTAAAAAAAAAAAAATCTTTCGGCTTTGAAAGATACATTTTGTACCAGTCTCTGTGTCAGTACCACTGCTATGCCAACGATGAGCAGTGAAGCTAACGTCAGCGTGAACACTAGCTCTTAAACTGATGCCGTTGCTTGCTGACTCAAACACTTTAAAGGAATACTTTGGGGAAACACGCTTAGTTGACTGATACATTTTCATACTTCAATCTTTATTGATCTTTTATTGTCGTTCCTACTTTCTATTACAACTACTCCACAACATTTTCGCTCAGGGTAGATAAAGCTGTCTTATCTTAGCATCTAATGCTCTACAAGAAAGTAAGCACATTTTTCCAGATGTCAAATTATCCCTTAAAACTATGTGTTCTAAATGGAAAAGGAAGCCTGATGCCTGCATGGTGACTGGTGGACTGTTGCTGATCAATGACAGCCCAGTGTGTGGTCAGTTAATCTAATCAGCTCAGGGGAAATTACCAAGGGTACCTCCACCCTTGCCATCATCCAACCACATGACTTACATTGTGATCAGCACATTCACTGATGGGGATTCATAGCATTTTGTTAGTTGACACACTAAATTTCATTTTTTGTGCAGGGTACTTGACTGATTCTAGTGAAGCATCTCACATTCAGAGGGAGCAAATACTGCACGAGCCTCTCAGGAGCTGTGATGTGTCAACATGCACAGAGGTACTGTAGAGATATAAGGACATGACATGTTTGCTGTTGTTTGAGTTTCAGACTGAGTTGTTCAAGACTTGGATTTTAAAGTACAGAAATCCTCAAAAAGGACTCAGAAAGTCAAAATGTCAAATCAGACCGGACCAGGATTGCAAAGCCATGGTCTACATGGGACTTGATTTGTGCTTCAGACAACTGTAACCTCAGGTGATAAAGTCAAACACAGTCAGAGAGCAATATTAAACTCAAATATTTTATTTCTATGCTTTCCTCTTACAAGAAGTCATCTATGCAGGGAACAAGTTTCATTTGACATGAATAAAGCTGAAGTGAAACGTTCAGAAAATACTATATTCTCAGCTTTAGTTTTCTTTTTTCTTTTTCAGATTTTTCATCAAGATTCAAGATCAGATTCACTTGTATTTTTTTTTCCATTTTAATGCTATTTGTATTTTTTCAATCAATATCAAACATCTAAAGTGAAACCTTTAGACAGTATTTATTTGCAATAATTTTTAAAGATTTTTTTTTTTGTCATTGTTAAATTTCTAAAGTGAAACCTTTAGAGCATTAAGACAATTCTGGAAAGTGGGAAACATTTCCGCTGATTGCAACTGTTGTCGTGTTGCTCAGCAAAGAGGACGTCTTTAAAAAGTCCCTTTTTAAGAGCGCCTCTTTCTCAGCACCGCTTCTTCTCCTGCTGCGCGTGCTTCAAGATGCGACATTTGCTCTGTGGAGACCACAGGACGCAGAATTCGCTTCTCCTTCCTCTCCAAACCTCATCCGCACAAAGAATGAGGGTCGATGTGTCGCTCTTGTGGCATACCTGACCTCATTCACATAAAGAATGAGAGTCATCTTGGCATGGACGGGACAAGAGGCGACGGTTCACGGGGGCCCCTCGGGCCGGCGCCGTGCTGCCTGGACGGGAATCCTCCTCAGGAGTATCCAGGGATGAGCAGAAACAGGGTCATCCTGTTCATCAGGATGAGTATTTCCAGATAAGAAGCTTCACAGCATCTGAGCAAGAGAGGAGCCGAGGCCCAGATCAGCGCTCGGGGAGGCTGATCTCGGGAACCCAGTCGTTCAGACGGCGGCTCTCCTCACAGAACAGGTGCAGCTTCTCCAGAGCAGGGTCCTCCCAAGACCCGTCAGCTGGGTTCTGTTCAGACAGAGAGAGGAAAGAGGCTTTAGTCACACGGTTCTTTCCAAAAGCATCACACACAGACTTCAGGAGTAATTGAACAGAATAGATTCTCGTCAGCTGAGCTCTACATACCGTGATGAGGACGCAGTGGGCATCTTCAAGCTGCTCTGCCTTGTCGCCAACGATCTCAGCCAGACGCTGCATGTCGCTCACTCTGACGATGCTAATGTCGTTGTCAAAGCAGAAGGACTGGATGAGGGTGAAGTGGATCTGCAGAGCGATGTCACACTCAAACTCCTCATCCATAGCCAGGACGCAGAAAGACACACTGTCCGGGTCACTGAAAGAAAAGTCACCTTTTGTTAGCTGCTGCTGTTCATTCTTCATCATGTTGGTTTTCAGAGAGAATGCCACAGTTGTAGTTATGTCATGTTCAGTTCACTTACTCTGTCATAATTTTAGCGCTCTCGTAGACTCCAACAGTGAGTCGATCCTCGGTCTGAGCACAGACCAGAGCTTCTTTCAGAGATTTTCCAGGAGACTGCATAGTGACGTTTGAGCTTACAGTTCAGCTGATGTGATCAGAAAGTCCAGAGAAGAGGGTTTGTGCTACCCCCCAAAATCTGCCAGCATTTATACCGCAGACCCGGCACACGCTCACTCTTTGATTGGCTGTTCCGGGCACAATGGCTACAACAGGCCTTCAGCCCCCTCCCACCCTCAGGGACGCGTGCCTATAGAAAAGTTTTAGAAAGTTGGGGGCAGCTTTGGGTGAAAGGATCAGATGTAGAAACTCTCTGACCTTTAAATGATTCTTTCAGCTGACAGAGATAATGAAACTACACCGGAAGACCAGACTGTTGTTGTCCATGTCCTCAAAGTTCAGGAAGAATCAGAAGCAACCAATAACTTGCATTCAAACAAGGACCATACAAAGGCTTTCCATGTTCACGTCTACAGTACTTTACATCACAGCTGAATATTCAATGAATATATCACCACACTGTGTTTTAGATTTTCTTATGCAATTTTGTGATATTCCAGGCAGCCATTGATTTCCATTCATTTCTGCACGTTATGAAGATCTATTAGCTGAAATCACTGTCAACATCTGCATTACCTTCTGCCAATTGACATTCTTATTATAAAGTACTTCAGTTCAGACTTTTCAAATCAAATCTGCATTTAAAACTTAAAAAATGTAAAACTTTTAACTACATTAATGTGCAATGATAATCTAACTTCAACCAACGTGTCTGCAGATTTGGTGTTCACTGGATTACACACCTCAAGCAACTTTCATGAGTTTGATTTTCACACCTCCTGGAGCGGTTTGAAAAACCTGGAGTGAAACCCTCAACTAGTGCTATATTTTTTTGTTATGTTATTGATTTCTGTGTTGTTTCAGGTGTCATGATTAAGCTTTTTAAACATATTTTCCCAACTAGTCCAGTCAGTCATTGGCTTCCACTCTGCAACATGACAATAAATCATCAAGCAGCTTGAACTGTGTAATGCATAACATCAAATCTGCATTCATTTTGGTCACAGTTGAAACGTGTATGCGGTAATACAGTGCAAACTTTTTAAATCAATCTGCACTTAAAATGCATTAGCTTAGGTTTTAACATAAACTGTAGTACCACACAATTAATGTAATTAATTGTTAACATTTGAAAATCTAACTGAGACAAGAAATACAGTCACAATTGTAAAAAGTTTCAAGAGCCTGCTGATTGATTTTCATCGATTAATTTGAATCAAAATTATTGGAAGCTACTGGCTGACTGGACTGGTCCAGAAGTACATCTCCAAACGTGACCTTGAATCTTGAAATATTAAAAAATAACTACACAGAAAATTGAACACTTTACTGATTTCACTGTTCACATCAATAGAAACAACTTTTCCATGCATTGAATTTTTTGTGTAAAACCTCCAAAATCAAAGTCTGAATTCCATATTGCTCTAAACATTATGCTGGAGTTTGATATGACCTTTTACTTTCACTGGATGTCAGACAGACTTTCGTGACTCATGACCAATTTACTGCATGAGTTTTTTGTAGATTAGGCAGTGGCACGCGCCACTGCTTTACATACGTAAAGCCTGGCCTCACTTGAGGCGCGTGGCATCTGGAGATGCCTGCATGTTTTATCTCTCTGTCTGCATCACTCTCCACAGCAACCGAGAGATACCATCTGTCCCCAGGGGCAGGTGAAGGGAGGGGTGGACAAAGGAAGTCAGGCAGCACCTGCTGGGCGTGATGGCCGTTCTTCATTCAAGTATATAAGTTTTCAGGTTAAACAAAATACGAACGCAGAGGTTGAGCTAAATCCCACATAACTACATTGAGTTTGCCTGTTTTCTAACTCAAAAACACACATTTGATCAATCCAAAATAAAGAAATATTGTACTTTTTCGATATCTATTAAAATATTCTCCTGTTTCCCTAACCCCAAGTCATATTTGCACACACCAGATGCTAAATATCTACCATCAAAATCCTCATATCCTGCAGCTTTAGACAGTGTCTACCTTTACAAAGAAGTCTAGGGCTTTACTGAATCGCCGCAGGTCACCAGAAAAGAGCTTTGACCACCAACACCTGTCGCGCGCTGCCGGGAGACCTCCATCTGGCAGATGTACACACAAAAGGTCGGTATCGATTTGCACGCGCCTACCCCGTGGCAATGCAAGCAGATCCTTCTTAAAATAGCTCAGAGTTTGAGTCTCTATCAGCTGGATCCAAATCAAACTTTGACCCAAACGCGAGCCTGTCGGCCAGCTGACGAGGTTGCAGAAACTGAAAGCGGTTTGAAAATAAACAAATGACTGTTTCTGCCGTAATGTGCAGATAAGAGTTTTGTTGTGGGACAAAACACACTTTGAGCATTCTTTCACGTGTTTACAGCTCAAACTGAAAGTGATTTTTATCTGCCTACATACATGTCTGGCCTCTTTTGGAGATAACACCTTTCATTTTGAAAGTTTAGACCATAAGCTCGTCTCTTTGGCATTCAAATTTAATCAAAACTCAGACAACAGACCGGCGAACGTGGAGACTTGTAGACAAAAGAACGGCGCACCCTGGGGTCGGGGTTGACCTGGGTTTAGGAGCGAGGATGGGGCGAGCGGGGGGGCTCATAGCGACAGTTCTCCATCTGCCGCTCTGCCTTCCGCTAAACAATAGCGCTGAATCAATCACCGCCAACCTGTGTCTCCTGCACCGCCTCTCCTCTCCAGCCCCCTTCCACTATTTACGCAGCAGTGGCAGCAGGCCTGACCTGATGCGAAATGTGTTTTGAATTATTATGCAGATAAAATAGTACCAAAGAAGCACGAGCTATTGAGGAGAACATGCTCTATTAGCGGAGTAGATGCAATAGAGTCGTGCGTAAAAGTTTTGTCGTGCTTAAAAGTGATAGGAAACTACTAGACGGCTATCAGAAACAAGTTTATTGAAGACCACAGACCAAACATTTAGTGGATCAACAAGCCAAATTCTAAATATAAGCAAATAAGGAGAGTGGAGAGACAGCTCTGTCCGTGAAATTGATAAAATGGAGTTGTGTGTAGAAGTTTAGTTTAGTTGATCGGAAATCAACATAAAGTTGTTGAAAATAGGTTTAAATAAAATCACACTTGGAGACATTTGGTGAATCCACGCACCAAATACCAAACAAAAGTGCAAAAAAAAAAACAAAAAAACAAAAAAAAAACCGCAAGTTTTCCTTTAGAATTCAGTCTGTGTGGCCCCCGAACTCCCCAGAGTAAATAAATAAAAACCAAGCAAAGATTTTCTGGACAGCTGATGGCCACGTGGTCCGCATGGGCCAGCAGTGCAGATTGCGCAGCACGCACAGCGTTCTGGCACGCGCTGGTCATTTGCATTTGTATGGGGTCCGTAATAATAGAGGGTTTCTGTGCGCACAATGAGGCCGTTTTATGGCCAGCCTCTAGTCCACAGATGGCATCATCCACCTGCCCTTTCTCTCTGCTCGGGGAGAGCGCAGAGGGGGAGGGGGCGCCTCACACTTTCTCCATGTTGCTGCTGAAACAATGTTACCAAAAGTCTAAAATGCATGAAACAATATTCAAAGTTTGTTGAGTTTTCTTGAAGTGGAGTTCCTATTTCATTTCTTCAGTCTGAGAGGTGGCTTATGGGGCCAAAACTGGTCTGTCAGTAGTTTCTGTGCTTCCAGAAAGGACAGTATGCAGCTTCTGTGCATGTTTAAGGGTTCTTATGAAGGCATGTAAAAGTGCAGTTGATGCTGAGCGTGCATCTCTGCACTTCGTATCACTGCTGTTTTCTTCCATTTGCACAAAAGTATTGCTGAGGGATCAAACTTCTTTTTTTAATGAAGCTATTTTTAGTTCCAGGCCGGGCTGCTGCTCAGAGGGGGAGCGTGCGTGGCTCGATGACCCCCATCAATCTGCCACGAGCCAGAGTGTGACAATAGTATTATCATACCAATACACCATTGAGCTTTAGCCAATCAGGGCGCAGCGCTTTCACTGCGCCGCACGAGCTGCAGAGTATAAAAGAGGGAGTCTGCCGGACTGAAAGCACTCTGCTACCTTTCGGATTTACTCTCCGACCAAACTCTCTAAAGCTCTCCCCTTGCGGAATATCTTCATCATCTTCATCATGACTCTTGAGGAGGTTCTGATCCAGAAACCCACCGAACGTGCTCAGTGCACCGGCCAAGCCCTGGAGGAGGTCCTGGTGTCTGCTAAAGACAACGACTCCATCACCGTCGGTGTCTACGAGTGCGCAAAAGTTATGAATCTGTAAGTATGAGACTCACAGCTGAAAGATTTCGGCTTGCTACATTTTTCTCAGTCATATCAGGCAGTTTGGGTACTCTTGGGATGAAATCTCATGAGCTTTTTGTCTTTGTTTTGTCTCCACAGTGACCCGGACAGTGTGTCTTTCTGCGTCCTGGCTATGGATGAGGAGTTTGAGTGTGACATCGCTCTGCAGATCCACTTCACCCTCATCCAGTCCTTCTGCTTTGACAACGACATCAGCATCGTCAGAGTGAGCGACATGCAGCGTCTGGCTGAGATCGTTGGCGACAAGGCAGAGCAGCTTGAAGATGCCCACTGCGTCCTCATCACGGTATGTAGAGCTCAGCTGACGAGAATCTATTCTGTTCAATTACTCCTGAAGTCTGTGTGTGATGCTTTTGGAAAGAACCGTGTGACTAAAGCCTCTTTCCTCTCTCTGTCTGAACAGAACCCAGCTGACGGGTCTTGGGAGGACCCTGCTCTGGAGAAGCTGCACCTGTTCTGTGAGGAGAGCCGCCGTCTGAACGACTGGGTTCCCGAGATCAGCCTCCCCGAGCGCTGATCTGGGCCTCGGCTCCTCTCTTGCTCAGATGCTGTGAAGCTTCTTATCTGGAAATACTCATCCTGATGAACAGGATGACCCTGTTTCTGCTCATCCCTGGATACTCCTGAGGAGGATTCCCGTCCAGGCAGCACGGCGCCGGCCCGAGGGGCCCCCGTGAACCGTCGCCTCTTGTCCCGTCCATGCCAAGATGACTCTCATTCTTTATGTGAATGAGGTCAGGTATGCCACAAGAGCGACACATCGACCCTCATTCTTTGTGCGGATGAGGTTTGGAGAGGAAGGAGAAGCGAATTCTGCGTCCTGTGGTCTCCACAGAGCAAATGTCGCATCTTGAAGCACGCGCAGCAGGAGAAGAAGCGGTGCTGAGAAAGAGGCGCTCTTAAAAAGGGACTTTTTAAAGACGTCCTCTTTGCTGAGCAACACGACAACAGTTGCAATCAGCGGAAATGTTTCCCACTTTCCAGAATTGTCTTAATGCTCTAAAGGTTTCACTTTAGAAATTTAACAATGACAAAAAAAATAAATCTTTAAAAAGTATTGGAAATAAATACTGTCTAAAGGTTTCACTTTAGATGTTTAACGACGAAAATATTCTAAAACATAAAAAAGTCTATTGTCTTTCACTTTAGAAAATGGCTAAATTAAGTTAATGTTTAAAATGCTGAGAATTTGAAAGATTTTCTTATAGATTTCCAACATGTACTGAAGACATAAATGTTAACAAAAATAAAATATTTGTCTGAAGATGCTGTGATCCTGTTGGAAAATGTTGGAAACAAAATCATTTATGGCATAACAGCAGTTTCACGTGAGCAACTGTTGGGAACTGTAAGTGGAAAATGTTGAATAAAATACAAAAAAAAGTCAGATTTCTGTCGTGGTGTTTTCACTTTCTCTGTGGGGTTCTATGCTTCAGATGTGTGTATTGTGTGTGTTTGGGTGGAGGAGGTGGTGAGGGGCAGACAGGAGGGAGGGTGGTTATGAAACTAACAAAAGTTTTAAACTCAGCAGATTTGCATGGAAGGCGCTAAGGCCTGTCATCTGCCCCTGCACTATTAAAACAACCTGCGGTCCCTCCTCCAGCAGACCTCATCTGCATGTGTATGGCGCAGCGCACAATAGCGGAGCTCTGGGCCTGTCAGCTCCAGCGGTCCGCACAGAGCGCCTATTGTCTGGCCTGCAGATGTCTCCGCAGCCACGCCGCGCCATCTGCCGCTTCCTGCAGGTGGGGGTCGGGCAGGGCTGGGAGGAGCGGGGGGTTAGTCAGCTTTCAGTGCCAGAGAGGGCAGCCGGGTTGGGTCCTGCCGGTTTGGGCCGGTTGTGGAGACGGAGAGGGGTCCTGAGTATCATCTGGTGTCCTGCCAGCTGCCGTCCCGACTATTATTTACTCGCACGCACTTAGTGAAACTTTGGTAAACAGGCCACCAAGACGCGAGATGAGCTCTGTTTGGGTGCAGCAGCAGCCACCTGCTCCGCCTCAACAATGAAATCTGCGTGACGCATCATTTTTTTCACCACTTTATTTAGGTTTTCATTGACAATAGGAATCTTTTCAGGAAAGCTTTAAGTGTTTTTTTTGTTTGTTTTGTTTTGTTTTTTACAGCTTTCTCTTTAACAAACTTACAATCACTAATGCTCCTCTGTGCACAACAAAGTAGATGCAATAGACAAAGTGCACAAATAGATTTTGCATCAAAGATCTACGTGATCAGTTGATAAACAGAAAATGAAGCTTTAAGTAATGCAGCTTTTTTTGTTTAATATCTTTGTAAACTGTTACTCTTTTTTTTGTTTGGCTCCGGGAACTCGGAAAAAGAATTTGTGACTATTTTCTAAATCTGAGAGGTCCCAAGGTGGAAAAAAGTTACACAAAATGACTCCATTCATTTTTCCTAACTTTTCTCTACTCTTCCACATCTTCAGATCTCTAAAACCCTTCAGATCAAATCCTTTGAGAAGGGACAAAAACACTCTTAAACTGAATATAAGCGGATGATGTCACAACTTTTAGTTTCATTTCATCAGGCACTTTTACATATACCTTAAGCTATCCATAAAGATGCACTGGAAGGAGTGAAACAAATGTATCAAAAGCCACAGACTGCCAAAAAGTATTTCTCAGTAAAAACTACAATCACCAACGTGTTTGTGTAAAAGAAGTCTGTATAAAAACTGCTGTCAGTCTGTTATGAAAGCACACACAATTTGGAGGTGTGTCTGAGGCCCCTGTAGGCCCGGAGCCCCTCCCTCTTGGGGTCCCTGACCATCCCTCGGACCACTGGGGGACAGTCGTAGCCCCTCCTCTTCTGGGCTCGGTGCAGCAGGATTCGATAAACCCCAGTGATGGGGCTGCGGCTGTCTTTGAGCGGATTGTTCCGGAGGTGGTCCGCAGTAAAGCCGAGCTCCTCCAGTGAGCTCCTGACCTCCTCCTCCTCCTCCAGGTCCTCACGCTCCATGTCCAACAGGCTCTGCAGAGGGCTCCCTGGATCAGAAGGCACCAATGACCAGGGAAACTCCACAGGTAAGAGCCAATCGCATCCCAGCATCTGGTCAACGGCGTAACGCTCAGCAGGGACCCCCTTCAAGATACCCTTGATAAGCCTCTGGCAGGGGCCAGGCACCCAGGGAGGGACGGTGTAGGCGCATTCAATGATGCTGCGCCTCAGCTTCCCCATGGTCTCAGCGCGGAACGGCATGGTCCCGGTCACCATGAAGAAAAGGAGGACCCCCATGGCCCAGACGTCCACTGGGGGGCCCAGATAGCACTCATCCCTGAAGAGCTCTGGGGCAGCGTAGGGCGGCGAGCCGCAGAAGGTGTCGAGGCTGTCGTTGCGGTTTGAAACCCGTGTGCTGAATCCAAAGTCCGCCACCTTCACGCAGCCGCTGCTGGTGAACAGAACGTTCTCCGCCTTCAGGTCCCGGTGGATGATGTTGATGTTGTGCTGTGTAGAAAAAGACAAGATGCTGGGTTATTTCTGAATATTCCAAAAATCTGAGACGACAGAATTTCTGTGGGACTTTTAAAATAATCATTTTTAAAAGACGTGAAACTCAGGGCGTTTTTTGTCTTTTTTTTTGTCATCAAAGCCGCTGCTGTCTAAGCCTGGTGTGTCCCAAAAATGCTGTTTTAATGTGACTTATTAGGATTAATAAATAAAACTGAACGATAGAAAAAATGAACCAAAAAATGGAGCTCAGAAATGTTTCGATATAACTAACCATGTATTTGATGGCAGAGAGGATCTGGGCAAAGGTGATCTTGCTGGTGTTGTCGGACAGTTTTCCTTCATTGCAGATCTTGTTGTGGAGGTCTCCTCCTCCCGCGTACTCCAGCACCAGGTAGAGGCGGCTCGGCGTCTCCACCACCTCGTACAGATGGACCACGTTGGGGTGCTGGAGGCACTCCATGCTGCTGATCTCCCTGGAGAGCAGACGCTGGGCCTGACTGTCTAACCTGGTCTTGTCCAGGACCTTCAGGGCCACTTTGTCTATGAGGAGGACAGATGAAAGGACATGGAGACAATCTGACCGTCAACAAGGAATCGTGGTAAAAATGACTCCACTACAAAACATTAGCTGGTTCAAGTTTACTTAAAACTGTTTCATTTTATTGTAAACTGGATTGTTGGTGAGACAATGGAAGTAGTTTGAAGACCACAGAAGATTATTAATCATCAACAGCTGTGATAATTCATTAATCACTGAAGTCATTTATCAAGCAAAATTGCAAACACTGTGGTTTCAGCTTCTCAAATGTGAGAAATTCCTCTGTTTCACATCATTGTTAATTAAATAACTCTGGGTTTTCATGTGCTGGTCGGACAAGACATTTGAAAACATCAACTTGGAATCTGGAAACTTGTAAAGGGCCGTTTCACTATTTTCTAATGTTTAAGAGATGATTGGCACATCAGTGGATAATGAAAATTCTGGTCAGTTACGACTGCATTACTTTCATAATGCACTCATGCATTTCATGTCAAGTACACATGCTATGCCCACGAGAGAAGAACAGAGAGCGTGCGTACACAATGTGTTGCACAATGACTGATGAAATGAAGCAAGCTCTATAGCTTTCAGTCTTTGGTAGGGTTTGGTTCTCCACATTTGCAGCATCTGTCAGGTTCAGTAATGTCCAGCCTGCAGAAAATGTTTTCGGGCTGAGCTCGTCACTCAGTTTTAGGTTTGTGAGGGCACACTGATCACAGTGAAGGAAATGGGACTCTATAACAGAGGCATGAGGGCCACACAGTTAGAGGTGCTTTGTTGTCAGTCAGACAGCATGTACACCTACCTTTAGTCAAAGCATGGAAAGCTAATTTGACCCTGGAGAAGGTCCCACAGCCAATCTCCCCGCGGACCTTGTAGAAGCCCACCCTGCGACCTATGATCAGCTCCTTGATAGTGTGCTCGTCCTTGCACATGTCGGTGGTGAGCTTCTGCAGAGGGGTGAGGCGCAGAGAAGCATCGGCCTCCTCATCCTCTGGGCCAACATCCGAGCTGTCCGTCAGGTTGTAGATACTGTGGCGAAGCTTGGTGTTCGTCACCTGGTACTGGCCTCCAGGCATTTCTGCAGCAGGCTGGAGGTGAGGTCATCTTCAAAGATAATGATAATGTCATTAAGACTTTGCCAGCTCATGGTTTTTACATGCAGTTTTATATGTGTGTGTGTGTGGGTGTGTGTGTGTGTATGTATATGTATTTTCCCTGAAATTGCTAGTAGGATGTTAAATACACCATGTAGTGCTTCATTTGGTCAAAAAACATCCAAACATCTGTAAATTTATCAGTAACAACACAACTAAAAACGGTGTTAAAGTGTAAATAAAGTGTTAACTTGTGGGAGCAGCTGCATCAATCACAGCTCCCCATTACCACTTGAAACCTAATTTCTTTGACATTCCCTTTAAATGTCCCCTTAACATCACATATAAATATTCTACACACCATTCTACAATTCAATACTCCCGTGCTTCACTGAAACCATATTTAGATTTTCAGACTACACCAATGTCAAAGTCTCACGTCTTATGCAGCATTTACATATTACACTACATATTACTGTATCAAAAAAGATGATGGAAAATAGGATTCTTTTCTTACCAAGTTTCCTAATTGCTGCTCTGCATCAGAACACAGCTGTAGAATCCATTGAAAGCAGCAACGCAAAAACAAACGGTTGTGTTGGTCCAGTGGGACCAAGAAAAAGGAATTTTCTTCACTTACATGCTGGATTTTGTGCCAAAATCAATGCAGAAAGTCCTCTCCTACTGAGAACAGTGCTGGCATGGCCTCCACCTCCGTGCTCTCTAACTGTGCACTGATGGCCAAGAACAGGGGAGGGGAGGGGGCGCATGTGTTTGAGCCACCAGTCCAGTGGACAGACAGCATGGGTTTCCCTGGCCACACCCCTCACAGCTCACCTCTTCCTCACTGAGGGACGAAAGATTAAGGTGGTGTCATGAACTCTAATCCTGTTTTAGTTTAGGTCTGTCCCAATCCCTTCAAATGACTAACACCAGTTCAGGGCGGCAAAAATGAGGCCAGAAAGGATGCAATAGATGACACGTGCACAAGTGTTTGTACCTACATCCCATATATAACCAGAGTGCTTTACTTTGCAGGTTTAGCAGAACACACTTCTAACATCTGCGTTGTGCAGCTAAGGTTGATCTCCTCGCCTCTGTGAAGATGAAACGTTATGCAACGGCATTACCCAATGTTCTCATAGAGATTAGCTTTCTGTCCCCCTTTAGATGCTGGCTGAGCAGCACAGATAAAGAGATTACAAAGCATGAGGTTAACACTTCAGCGGGCCGATCGTCCTCATTCAGGTGTTTTGTCCCTGTGAGGAGCAGTGGAGGGACAACAGGGTGGAAACTACAGTCAAATCACATCAGCATTTTTCAAGAGTAAATTCAAGTCTGCTTTCTTCGATGTGATGCAAGTGTAGTTCAGGTATTACGACCTGATCGGTACAACGTTTACATCACCACAGATGTATCGGTAGACGTCAAGGTCTGGATCTTGGTATTGAGCTCAAATTAGTAAGGCAGGAGTAATGCTCAGGGGGAATTCAAGTCCAGAATGACTATATTAATACTGACATTCTCACTGAACAATTCACTGTGATAGTAAAGCTGATCAATAGAAAGACACAGACTCTTACTTAATTATTCAGGTAAATGGAAAAGTTTTAGACTACTGAGAAAAGCAGACCTTGACAGACTTTTGCTTCCCTAAACGTCAATAATGGGAAAGGTGGAGTTTAAGAGATATATGGTTTCAAAATGACTAAAAAGAGTATTACAACATGTTCGAAGTGGAATACATAAGATTGACTACAAGGAATCTGAAAAAACAGAAGAAATTCATTAAACGATTTCCTTTTTTCTGAATGAAATGAAAGCTATCTGATTCAATCTGAAGTACACCTAAGCCTAACCCTCCCTCCCTCCCTCCCTCTCCCTCCCTCCCGTGCAGGCGTCTGATTGGATTAAACCTTAGACAGGAATACAGCCTGTGTTTAAACATGCTCTCTGCACATTAGTCACCTGCAAGCATGGCAGAGAAACTGCAGATCTCAGCAAGTATGACACAAAAAGCATCACTGTTTACAAAAAACGCAAAACAAATAATAAAAAAAAACATCTGTAAAATAACTCAACAGCTCTCTCAGGACTTTGCACAGCTGAGAGGTCAACAGCTTTTTAGCCTCTGAACAAATTAGATCCTTCGCTTCCTCTGACGGCTATCATTGAGGCCACAGGTACGCTGGTTCTCTTCCAGCTCTCTGATTCTCTGACGCAGAGCCACAAGCTCCTTGTTTTTCTCCTCCTGGAAGGACTGCAGCTTCTGAGGATACACACGAACAGTTAATCCACACACACAGACACACACACACACACACACACACACACATACTAGAAAGAAGCAATATAAACAAGACATACAACATATTTCTCAGAAAAGCACAGCTGACAGTGATGTCCCACAAA
The DNA here is from genome assembly GCF_039877785.1 of Chaetodon trifascialis. Taxonomy (NCBI): domain Eukaryota; kingdom Metazoa; phylum Chordata; class Actinopteri; order Chaetodontiformes; family Chaetodontidae; genus Chaetodon; species Chaetodon trifascialis. The sequence goes on from NC_092075.1 coordinate 18,707,289, forward strand.
AACACCAGCAGCTAATTATAAACTGGTTATTCATTGGTTCTTGTGAATGGCTGCACCAGATAAATGACAGTCTGCTGTGTGCTTTTCACTGTATTTAGTGACTGCTAACCTCATTCTTTCTAGGGTTGGAACTAATTATTGTTTTCATTATCACTGAACACCTCTGAAGTTATTATTATTTAGGAGTTTCTGGCAAGTTTTGTGAGCACACTCAACAAACACATGTTTGTGTATGTTTCTAGCTAGCTACAGCTTGTCTCTGCACAGCCACCATATTGGCTGTTTGAGGTGAGTTAATACAGACAGCAAAAACACTACTGTGGTCGAATCAGTAAGAGTCACGAAAGGTGAAAATGATGTCTGAATGCCCATTAAAGCTATCTCTCTCAAACCTTTGTCTGTCAGACAAATAACAAAGCTGATGGGGCATGCTGGGAAGTAGCCTGATGCTACTTAGAAGGTGGGGACTAACAAGATGAGACATCCAGGCCAAATCTAATACAGTTAGCTCTGCTCTCAGCTGAGCTTTGCATGCCAAGGACACAGACAGACCTAAACCATCTTGCACCAAGTCTTTGAGTTAGAGATTCATTACCCCTTAAATTTGGAATTTACCTTGTCAGTTAACTTCTATAATGAACAGAGAGGATGTAAAAGGTCTTGTGTGGGCTGCTCACCCTCTTGAAGACACTCTGTGGAATAAGGTTGGAGCTGTGCTGCTGCTGCTGCTGTTGGCTCCACTGAGCTGTACTCTGAACTCTGGCTAACTTTGCACCAAACTGCCAAAACACACAGAGCAAAACACAGACGATCTTGCAGAGAATCTGAAACTGGCTGCGCGAGACTAAAGCAGAGTTGCACTTAATCTTGACACTTTCTCAAAACTTCTGCTCGTTTCACAAAGCTTTCCGGAAAATATTCAAAACTGACATGAACTGTGTCATGTTGCCCACACATGAAACCAAATTTCAACTGTTCCCTCCTCCAGACAGAACTCTTGAACATCCGTCAAGTCACACTTGTTCCCACTGACAGGTTGCTTACAGAGATCATTCACCTGCTGCAGCTAAAAAATCAGCTGATAAATATCAACAAAGCAATTATCAGTCTATTCCTATGAAAACCGGATTATCATCAGGGATGCACATGAATTTTTAAGTCAGGTACTCAGGTGGGATGGTGGAGATGATGTTCGGTGTTCACCTGCTACATACTGCAGCATGGTCTTAATGATTACAATCTTCATCGCTGTCCTCAGTGTCTCTCTCACTGCACTCCTCTTCAGCTTCCTGCATGGTAGATGATGAAGATGCACCTCCCAGTCGCTGCCTGAGGCTCAGATTAGCTGTCTCCATCCTCAGGCCAACAGCTGGCTTTGAGTCAAATGTCTCCGGGTCGTCTCTGACAGGTGAATGTGCATCAGGGCTGAGAGACGAGTGTGTGACAGACGAGATCTGGACTTGGTTTTTATTGTGCTGAGATGTGAGAATCCCCTCTCACATGCTGCACTGCTCAAAGGCAGTGGAAGAGACAGTTTAACCACCTTGTTGATGCTGCAGTAACAGTCTGGATCGCTTGGATTTACTGTTTGGATCAAGTCACACACAGAGGACGCTGCAGAGTGTTTTCCTGCTCGCTTTAAGTGCGTCCATCCTCTCACAGTGGAGTCTCTGTGTAGTTGCAGGGTGCGTTTTGTGATGTCCTTCAATCCATCAAAGAGCAGCCCCCAAAACTCAGCCCACTGCAACTTTGCTCTTAACCCCCCACTGACAGTTTTTGTGAATTGCTCTGCATTATCTGTGTCCCCCTTCACATTAATATGCACCTTTTCAATGAAGTTCATTCTCAGCGTAGTGACACATAGGCTGTGTCTGTTCAGCTTATGAAACGCTAAGTGAAAAACATTTGGAGTCCTGTCACAGGAGGTCACTTCACTGGCTCAAATGTGTTGACAAGAGACACGTGTAGACTGTGTATTGATGATGGCCAATGACGGCTGCTGCCATTTTCTTCTTCTGTTTTATGGTGGCTGACATCTGTACGTATTGAATTACCACTATCTGCTGAACTGTAACATGGTTAATCCAGCAGTACTGCTGGATGTGAAATGTAGCTTTTAATTCACCTCCATCTGTAACTTCAGGAGCTCGCTCTGCCTCTCCCTCTCCTGGTCCTTCAGCCTCTTCTTCATCTCCTCCAGCTCGAGGTCCTTCTCTTCCAGCAGCTTCTTTACTTCAGTGTCTTTAGCTTCCACTGTTAGGAAATGAACCAACAGCACGCACCAGCCAAATACAGATTAATCTTTAAGATACTTGTTTTTTTTCCTCCTCTAATTGTTTCTGTTCTGCTGTTTTTCTCTGCTGCTGCTGGCTGATATCAAGACAAACCTTTCAGGAGTTATTGTTATGAAACATCTTATCACATCAACAGTGTCACTGTGTCAGTGTATCGAGTGTTTGTGAGGTCTTACACTGACTGAGACCCTGCCTGTGGGTATCTTCTATCTCTCTCCTGCACTGCAGCCTGACAGTCTCTAGCTCCCTCTTGTGTCTCTCTGCTTTTGCTCTCATTTCACTGACTAGCTGCTGAACCACAGCCTCTCCATCCTGAGACAACACACAGGCCACACAAACCACATCAGTGACAGAGACGAGCGTTGAAATTACTACTGAACAAACATTTGGGATTGCGCCAATGAGCTTTAAAATATTAGTAAGAATGGAGAGAATCAACTGATCACGATGATGTCAAATTGAAGATTTGAGGTAAAGCTACAATGGAGATAAACCTTAAAAATTCACCTCAACATTACACAGTGTACACCTTTCAATTAAACTTGATTTACTGCCGTAGTTCCTTTATTTACTGCTAAATGCTATCAGTGTCCACTCCTGACTCAGTTCTTACCTCTGCTGTCCTCTCATTTTGTTGTCTCAGGTCAGCCATATCACTCTTCAGTCTCTCATTCTCCACTACAACACGAACAGTTTGAGAATAGTCATATGATGGAAATCCTTTCAAAGAACATCATCTGTAAATCGACTATACATACGTAGAGCACAGTGGTGCATTTTGGAAATATAAGTGTCATACTAAATGGATATCACACAGTAAATAAAATTTTCACTTCATAGCAACACTATTAAATATAAAACCATTTATTTGTTAGACACCAAATCTTCTTAAACTTTCATTAAACCTGTGCTATATGAGTGCTCAGGTTGGCCCTGTGCATATTTCTTCATGTCTGAGTATTTTAAATATCCAGGAATGTGTCCAGTGGATTATTCCTGTTACCTCTGAGGTTGCATTGCTCCTGTAGAGTCTGCTGTAGTTTGTTCACAGAGACAAGAAGACTGTCTCTCTCTGCAACAAGTAGATCGATAGAATTAGCGACTTTTCATGCTTTGTTTCATGGTTTTTAAGTGCCACACACACATACAAGTTCCAGTATAAAAAAACTCAGTGAGGGACATAAGGTTTCTAAACCACTGAAATGGGTTTGGTCTATTGTTGTGAAAAGCAATGACTGTCAGATTTTTATCTTTTTTTTGTGAGGAGCGATTTAAAATAATTTGGAGTTCTGTAAATTCTGCATCATAGATGAGTTTTCCTGATATTTTTTGGGAACTTGTTATACAATTCTGCGTCTGCATTGTGTGTTTCTTAATCTTTAAGAATCACACATGCTGAACAGGCTCCTTCTTTGAGTAATTTTGTGTTCTTCACCTCGACGTTAGCCACTATAAGCTCGTTGATTGTTTTAATTGTGAACTTTTCTAACACGGGATGGGGCTGTTTCGCACAGAGTGAAGAATCTGTGAATATAGCTTGTGTTCAGGTCTTCATGTGATCTTATCCTGTGAGAGTTTTTTATACTTAAAAAATAATCTAAACTTTAAAATAATCATTTTCATTTTGTTTTCATCACAGAAATGAATTTAATTTTGAGATACTGGCCAACTGTATATTTTAAAAAGGTTTTCTTACACCTCTTCAAAATGAAGAAGCCCTCTTTACCACCCATTACGATTTAGTGACCCCTAGTGGGGGTTGGGACGCCCAGGTTGGGAACCAGTGCCTGATATATCAGTCATATTTTGGAATTTTAACAAAAGCAGGGGAGACACAAATCAAGCTCCACAGGGATCTCAAATTTTAGAAAAACAAACACTGATGTAAAAAACTAAAATAACTGCTCCAGCTTTGAAACGAAAGTCAAAAACTCACCCTCAATCAGAACTTTCTCCTTGGTCAGATAGAATTTCTTGAGTCTGTTGGCATCCTCCAACATAATCTCCAACATGTGGTTTTTGCCATTAACCTCTGTAATTGTCTGTTTGACAAAAACAAACGCCAGTGGAAATCCTCTGAAATTCAGACTTCAATCTTTTTTTTTACTCCACAATGTCCCCACGAGCAGGTACATGGGTTAAGTTACTAATGCACGACTAATGTACACTGTGTATTACTGGGCACTATGATTTTGACTAAGATTCGATATACCAAAGAGTATGGTTGAAGATTGAGTTCAGTGGGCTGAAACCCTAATTATTATCTATCTATCAAGAAAACAGAAACTTACTACAGACAAGCACTGTACAATATACTGTACAATAGAATGTAGAGGAAACACAGCACAAGCAACCAAAGGACAGAATTAGCTATTTTCTTAGGAATAAGGTTTGTCAAATTATGACCATAACCTTGCAGGACAGCCTGTAATTTCCCAGCAATGTGTTATTCTCCAATTCGTTCTCATACTTCTGTTTAGTCTAGCTAATAAAGCAGCAAAGACAGAAAAACAGACAAGAAACCAAATGGCAGAGACGTCCATTATTAGCCATCAGTGAGTTTGCTTACGCTATCTTACCTGTTCCAGCTGAATAAACTTGTCCATAAACGTGTCGAGATTAACACAGTTTGACATTTTACTATTCTAAGGAAGACCAGGCAACTGTAAAAAAAAAAAAAAAGTAATGGCATCGGATTAGTGTGTCCCTTTCATTAAAACTTCACTGACGTTAAACGACATCAACAGAAATCCTCCTGTTACGCTTTACCTGCTACCAACGAAGTTCAGGCTATGTTGCTACAGCTAGCTGCTAACTGCGCGCGCTGGTGGACAGCCGCGCTCACGGTGAGTGTCAGGCTCGCGCACAGAGTAGATACTGATTTCTGTAAAGACCAGAGGTGGGAAGCGCATCTCATTTGTTGACCACGTCTATTAAGTATGTTATGTTGACATTTCTCAGGTATTTTAGCAACGTTGACGTCATATGCTTTTGTTGCAGTTAATATTTTCACTTCACATTTCAGAGTAAAGTGTGTCTGTACGTGTAATGTTAGATCTACATGTATGTGCGTCAGACAAAGCTGTTACACAAACTTCATATTCAGTTTTACTTCAATAATTTTTTAATGCAAGACCTTTATTTTTGAATTTAGTATACAAAGGCACAAGTAAGAAATTTGTTTGTGACTACCACTTTTGAACAGTTAATGTGAAATAACTGTACAAATTCAACAATGACAACCATGTACCTCCACCTTTTAATCTGCATTCAAATGCACTGTTAAACAGCAACAAATGACAAATAAAAAGCTTTGTTATATTCCATGCATTCAAAAACAAATACTGACTGAGCATGAGACAGAATTCTATTATCTGTCAGCTCTGAAAACATTTCAGTTTTGACCATAAATGACGAACATAGTATGCAATGGCGTCAAAGTAAGATAAGAATCTAATATTATATGCTCCAGTTGATCCTTTTACATACAGCTCATGCTTTATTTTACTTTCATGTGATAGCAACAACATGATATATGAACCCCAACAAGGCTGACTATCAAATAAGCAATGGGTTACTTTTTTTTAATCTGATTTACACATTTCTGTTATGATAGTATTTGTCTTAAAGCATATAAAGGACTGAATGAAAAGCTTATTTATGGAACTTATGGAAAGCATAAAACTGCTGGTTTCATAAAAAGAGGTCAGATGATTAATTCATTTTTACAGACATTTTTCACATAGCATACTAATTACATATGACCCAATTTTATCAAAAAGAAAGCTTTTGATATAAACAAAAAGTCAAAGACTCACCCTCAATCATTTCACATGTGAAATGTGTTATTAGTACTGACAAAACCACAACTCTGCAGCTCTACAAAGCTCTTTAGCTCATAGCACCCAACAGCAGAGACAACATGAGTGACAAGCTGGTGAAGAATGTCCATCATTTAGCAGCTCCAGATACTTTTCTGAGGATTCTGGATTGAAACATGAGTCCAAATGAATGACCAAGCTGGCTAACACCTTAACCAAAACACTTTTCTAATTAAAGCACTGGGGTTGTGTGTTCTCTCAGTTTGCTGTGGAGTTCCTCTGCCCTCTAGTGGTCAAACATGTGATCAATGCAACTTCAGCAAAGTGTTATATACCTGTTTTCAAGTGAGTATTGAGTTTTTGAGGCAATTTCGAGCACCAGTTTGTGTTATCTTCCATCAAAAAGTTCCTTTTCCATGACTGCAATCAGCCACATTCTTGTGTGCTCTTACTCGGTCATGCCAAATGTCCAACCGTGCTGACTTCACAGCCCTGTCAGAGGGAGCAGTGGGAGGCCAGAGGAGGTAGAGGTGTTGGCAGGACAGGCCCAGATGCCTCCCCTCGACTATTTTAGGTGAGCTGACATTTATCACTCAACGTCGGGACCCTCCATAGTCAATCTCCAAGACTGTTTCTAAGCTAACAGTATCTCTGCCCTTGATTGAACAGTCTTTGCACAGTTCACCGCTGATCTATGGTGTGATGGTTCCCAAAAGGTCAGGGGTCAGGTAGCCGTCTGGTGTGGGCATGGTCTTTGGGATTATCAGCTGGGGAGCAGGTGTCGAGTTTGGTGTCAGTAAGAGGCTGTTCTGCCTGTCAACACCCTCTACCACTGTGTAGACAGGAGCAGGGGGAAGAGGGGATGTGGGGGTGCTATCTGATTCATGGTGAGATGATGGGGACAAAGAACCTGAGTCTCCCTCTGTCTGGCAGGGCTCACTCATGTCTCCTGTGGACAATCTCGGGCTCATTTTTCCTGCGCTGAGCTCTGAGGTGTAACCGCCATGATCTGAATTCACCACCAGCAGCTGAAACTCTTTCTTTTCTTTCTGCTTCTCTGCCATGATGTCGCTCTCTGTGTCTTTGCTAGTGGATTTCTCCACCTCAGTCTGTTCCTCAGGAGACAGCAGCACCTTCCCAGACGACCTTACTTCACTAACCTGGGTGTACAAGGTCTCTCTGCCTGGTTCTACCAAAGGAGGCACCCCAGTGACAGGGCTCTGGGGCTGGCAGCTTGGCTCACAGGCTGTTAGGCACGACGTTTCCTTGCTGAGGATTTCATTTTGGGTGAGAGGATGCAAAGGCGATGCTTCCTGGTCGCTGGGAAGATCTGGGTCGCAGCAGCTGGCCCGGCCCGAGTCATCGTCTCTGAAGCTGATGGAAAGGGGAGTGCAGTTGGACGACAGGGAGCGGTGCATGAGACAGTCCGTGTCCAGGTCTGTCAGTCTGTCATTCTGCTCCTCAATGTCCAAATCGATGAATTCCACCCAGGGGTCACTGTTGTATAGCTCCGGCCTCAGATCAGGGGGGCCATCCAGGATGGACGTCAACTCCCTCAGCTTCCCTTTCTGTGAGGTAAAGAAAAGAGAGTCGATACACTCTAGAGGCCACATTCAGCTGCTGAGCTAGGTCTGTTCCTTTAGTGATAATTCCTGTTTATTATGACATGGGTTATATTTTTGTAGCATACACCATCATTTCTATCAGAAATATAACCTTTGTCTCCTCAAGGTAATTGCTAGGAATTGGGAATGCTGTGACATTGCTAAAAAGACGTCAGACAGGTTAAGAAACACGAGCAGTGAGGCAATCAGACAGGTTTTAAACAAGCCCAGCCAAACTTCTTTGGAAATTTCTGCTTAAGCTTTGACCTACCGTACTAACCATAGTTGTGAGCACACAGTTATACTCAATTTTGTTTTTAGCTCAAAATAAAGTGATATACCTTCAGCAGCTCTGGGTCAATTCCTCTTATTTTAGGTCCAGGAACAGGAGGCAAAAGAATAACCATCAACCTTTCGGGAGGATAAAAGGGAAACATGTTGAATTTGACATAACACATGAACAATAGAGAATAAAAACATGTCTTCAGACCTCAGTACAAACATTGAAGAGAGGATATACAGAATGTCTCTGTGTCGGTAATACCACCCTTGATAAAAGACATTGAGTTCTTCCAAGGTTAAGTAGCACATGCATTGTGCTGGTCACTGCATAGCATACTGCACTTTCTCATTTCTCTGAGCTTTTCAAAACCATTAATCCATACTCAGAAATCCTGATGGCTGCACTGTACTTACTTTTCCTGCTGCGATATGATGAATAACATCAGGATGGCCACTAAACACAAGGCACCAAAGATGAGCAAGGCCACCACTGGGAATCTCGACACTGGGAAAAGACATGCACACGACTTTATGTAGATAATATTGTGCATTAAAAAAATGAAATACATTATATTGCTGACTTTATCTTGCTGTTAATGTAACGTCTCTGTCTATCAGAAATACAATGCTCCTTATTGTTCAGAGAATCCAGGGCTGTTATGGAAAAAGTCATACAGCTGTCAAGAAAAAGACTGGCGTTCCCATCAGCCTCAGCTGTACAAATGTTAGCATGCAGATGTTAACATTTAGCTCAAAGTACAGCTGTGCATAACTACAGCCTCACAGAGCTGCTAGCATGGCCGCAGATGCTCACTTTTGTTGTATTTGTAATTATGATTACATCAAAGGTCCAGTGTGTTTGGTTTAGTGGCATCTAGCAGTGAGGTGACCAATTGCAACCAACTGAGCACTCTTCATCTCGTGTGTGTAAAATGCTAAATTCTGAGCTACTTCTGGGTTCTGGGCTGCTGTAGAAACATGGCAGAATCTGTGGAAAGGACCTGCTCCCTCTCTAGATATAAAGAGCTCATTCTAATGTAACATAAACACAATGATTCTCATTTTCAGGTGATTGTACACTAATGTCAATTATAAGTGAATATTCCATTTCTGCCAATAGATCCCCCTGAATCCTACACACTGGACCTTCAGAGCTACAGAAACACAGTGCTGTCTTTGTCTAGAATAACTAATACTAAGAATAACTTAGGACAGCAAGTCCTTTAACGCAGTAAGCAGCTTTCATTTCTGACTGACATCTTTGTTTGGGTAAAGAAACGGAGGTGCGCCTTGTGCAATGGATCAACAGTCTTAAAGCTCTCTCTTCAAGTACAAATGTAAATATTAAGATGTGTGCTGACAAATACAATGGCCTACTTCTCAACTATCTAGACTATATTTAATTTGGGGCTGCATTCACGCATGGCTACAGGAAATCACAGCATTAGGGAGATCAAACAGGCAACTACTGGAATATCATTTAGTTTTCATATAGTGATGCAAGCTACTGATGCTCAGTGACAGGAGGGTGAGCTGTCAGGGGAAGTGTAGGCAGAAATACTGAGAGGTTTCTTTATAATGACGAGGACATTCAGCTGCAGCCTCCATAGGCTGAATGTAAAGCTGAAAAACATTTAGAAAAGCATTTGTAACATCTTTGCCTATCCATCCTGTGAGCAGTGCAGTGAGTGTTTACCTTTAGAGGGCATGTGGACAAAGACAGAGTCACTAAATCCTCCAAACTCTTTCCCACCGAACATTTTGCACCGCACCCGAACCTCATAATTCATGTTAGTTTGAAGTCCAAAAAGGGAGCGATGGGTGCTTTTCACAAGGTCGACCTGTGGTAAAGCAAATACGGTTCAAGTAGGAGAAAAAGTGCTATAGCATCAGTGTTCTCCACATTCACGTTTCTTTTGACAATACTACAATTCAACTCAACTGAAGTTGCAATTTAGCACACTGAAATAAATCTCAGAAGACACCCACCACTTCCCACAGGTGAGAGCTGACATCACGGTACTGGACCTCATACTGCAGTGTCATCCACCCCATCTCCACATCTGCAGACTGAGGCGGTTTCCAGCTCAGCATGACATCGTAGTGAGAGCTGGTCAAGCTCACATTCAGCAGCGTCCAGTTCAGGCTAACTGGAGGATCCGGTTGCACTGCAGAACAGAAAATCATTTTAGTGTAAAGTTTACACTCATCTATTTATGGACTCATTCTATAATATGAGTCAGGGAATTCTCCATTGGACTAAATTAATTAGCCCAATAAACTAATAGAAAGAGAACGAGAAATCGAGAAAGAGAAACGAGCTTCTCTTGGAAGCACATTATTGTCTAAAATATTCTCATAAGCTGCGGCATTAATAATTTCCTTGAACTGAAGAGGGCGTAAACCATAAAAAGAGGACAATATGAGGACAGGGGTCATATCATGTATTATATATTTGCTATGCTTCCCTATGTCTCTGCGGTACTTACTTTCTATGAGTACCTGTATTTTGGTTACTTTTTGTGCATATATACATATGCAAGTTGGCATCAAAGCTAATTTATCATACAGCTGGCATGTTGATGTTTCCCAGACATAATGTCCAAATGTTAACATGCTAACATTTGCTAATGGGAATGTCATTATATTGCAGTTATTTCAAAAATAAACTTTGACCTGATCAACAAAGTCAGTCAGATTTCTCCTTTAGGGAACTTGAATGCCTGAAGCCAAATTCCTGGCACTAGAGGAAAAGTAACAACATGAATGTTAAAATATTATGGTAATCCACTGACGGACCAACATTGCCATCCCTAGAGCTATTTTTAACAGCCAACAACTACAGCTGCTGTGAGGCCTTGACAGTGTGCAAATGGCTAAGACTCATGGGATATTTTATGAAGGAAGAGCTACCCATTTTACAGAGAATATGCACAAAAAGTACATGTTTAGGTCTTTCAGAAAGACTGATGCTAGTGGAACAATGGCTAATCTGGAAATTGTGGAAGAACATTGGTACTTTTTTACACCATAAGGCCACTCTGAGTGAAGGAGGCAGGATTTGTTTATAACCTGAGAGATGCAATTCAGAATAAAGAGCCCCCACAGGGCCCTGTGATGCTCATTAAACCTTTGGATGGAAAGTAACAGGGAATATGGGGAAACTTCACATGACCATACAAGGGTTTTTAATCCGCTTTTTATCAACTTTCTCTAATCTGGATCCTGGCAGACAGGGCAGTGAGGCGGTAAACTCACCGATGTCTTGAACGTTGAAGAGGTTCTCGTCATAGAGGGTGGCTTGATCCCTCGAGCGGAGCTGGACTCTGTAAGCTGTCCAGATGGATGTGTGGTTCTCATTGAAGAAGCACTCATTTGGCCTGTCGGTGCTGTAGTGAGGACACTCACTCCACTCTTTAGGAGGGGCATGGGGGGGACTGCAAGCGGGAGAAGATAACATGTCTAAAACATATTATGAACTAGAGGAAGGAGATCTCTACCTCTGCCCTGAAACACGGCCTGAAGGCAGTGGTAGAGGAATGTTTATGGAGTACGCTTACTCTGCCAGTGGATTAAATTGTGATTCAGAAAGTCCTGATTTGATTCACTTCAATTCAGTCTTTGAGTCTTTTAGATTCTTCATGATAAAAAAAAATCAGATGAACCCCAATACTACATAAATGTGAAACTGCTTCTCAGAATTTATCTAGAAACTTAAATGTCTTTTTTTCCTACAAGTTTTCCAAATAATCCCAAAGTATCACATGTCAGTTCTGGACCTCACAGTTCTCAACAAGTGCACTGTTTGCTCTTGTTTAACTGATGTTTGCTGAAAAGTACAATGGCCATCTGTTTTTAAAGATCAAACTATAGAAATGTGAGCTGTTTTTCACAATGCATGTCTTCAGTAGGAGCTTGGGGCTCAACACCAGACAGGGCGAGGCGGTCATAAAGTTCTGAAAGACAGACTAACACATTGTCGGGTTTGAAAGAAAAAATATCAGGCTTATCCTTTAAACCGACAACTTTAAGAAATCCTGTGACCTTTTGGTGTGCATTTGTGAATTACTTTACCAAAGTTCTCTAACTGTTCGATAAGGGAGAAACATTACTATGCTCCAGAAGAAAAATCTCACTGCCAAGTGTCATCCTGAACTGGACTTTTGCCTTGTGTGTGCAGGTGCGCCACATGCCAGATAAGGTTCAGACACAACAATGTATACATTTGAGTTGTAAAAGCAGTGACCATGCAAATGAGCAGTTGAGTAAGAAAGGCTGATAATGTGGGTTAAGAGGCAGCTCTGTTCTACATTCATTTACACCTACATGCTTTTTCTGACACCTCTTTCTTTATATGTACATACATACAAACTAACTTCACATGCCATCCATTTTTTTCTCTTTTTGTTTCTTTCTTTCTTCCCCTATGATTCTTCTTTCTTGTTTTTGTTTTGTCTATTCTCTGCATCACACGTAATTATTGTCATTCGAATCTTCCTCTGTGTGTTTTATATATAGTATTTGAAGACAACTGGAAACTAAAAGAGGAAAAGCTGAAATGTTGAAATGTAAACTGTAGTTTAGGTCCATCATTAATTTAATGGTTGTTTTTTCTTTTCTTTTTTTTTTGCAGTTCTATTCATTGAGTTGGTTTCTTTTATTATGCACTATTACTATTTTGTAATTTTTTAAAATTCTATTACAAACTTTGTTTCAATTGTTTTGTTTCTATTACAGTAATTGGCATCTTTTTCTTTCACGCATGCTGTTTCCAGCTGCCTCACTCTTTTGTTGTAATGACAACATAATCTGCAGTCTGGCTACTCATCCAAAATGGAAAGTGAATAATTAAAACAAAAAACTACAGGCTACTTCCCTTTTTCATCTGCTACCCTGATTCCCTTGAAAGCGCAGAAAGAAATGCAAATTTCTGTCAGTAAAGACAAAGTTTTTCCACCCTTACTTTTTGTTGATGTAGAATAAGCGGAGGCTTCTTGGCTCAGACAGCTCCTGGAAACTGCTGACATTCCATCGGCAGATGAAGGTCTCCATGTTGGCGGAAACACAGCCAGTGAGGTGTGGGTGTCTCTTAGGGGGCACTGCAGGGAAACAGAGAAGGGGGGGAGATTACATACCTAATCATTTTTGATGCTGGTAACTTCTGTTTTGCTGTCTTTTCTTTGTTGCAATGGCTGTGTCTTTTAGGTTGGACAGGATAATTACTGTAACCTAACTCCAGTGAGCAGCCACAGGGTGAGTGTCTGCTTTTTCCTGGAAGTCATTTCAACTTCCAGCAAAAGCCAAAGCTGGCAGGTTTACTGCCAGGGCTGTCGTGGAACGCTATTTGCTCTCTCTGTACACAGAAAAGCACATGCAAAGAAAATACTTGGATCCTGGTTTACTGGCTGCGTAAACACACAGAGCAGCAGACCTTACCTGCCTGTTTTACATTCCTGCCTGCAGCGTGTTCACTGCATTTAAGCATACCCAAAACAGTCACTATGCAAACTAAATACTGCTTTATTTTGGAGTGTCTTATAGATCTAGAAAAAAACAAAAAAAGTTGTAGTATTATATCTTTGGAAAATCGTTTTGCTTTTATTTGTTGTACAATAGGTTCTGTGTTTCCAGAGGGCCCTGTGCGAACTCTGATCAATTGCCTCAAACGAATTCAAACGAGTGTAAGTTTGAAAATGAAAAAACTAAAAAGCTAAAAAACTGAACTGAACTGAAGATTTTCTTTCCCGCCACAGTACACTGTACTGTATGGTATACTCGTATCCAGTATAGAACACCATCAGAACCTGAGCTCTGCTCCCAAATTCAAGTAGTGAACAACACAGGGGAAGATGCCCGGAAACAGACTGCCGGCAGATCTTCACCCATTAGGTACTGTGCACACCTGAATGCAGAGGAGCTCCAGTGGTGAGCACCGCCTTCATGGTGCTACAGGTAAATGTATAGCGGTTTCTATTTGCCAGTTGCCAAAGGACTTTTCCAAGATTTCTTGGGCATAATCAAAGAGGCAGCAGATCTGATCGTGAGGCTGGTAGAACAACCTGCACTTGCTTGCTGCCTCTTAGGCAAGAACATTTATGACCAGGAGCCACCAGCCAAACATATCCCACTGTAACTGTAACTGTGCTTTATGTAGCTCCAGGGTGCGAGAGGCCCTTCATCAATTAAGCCTACATTGTAGCAGGAGTGGAACTTCCAAAGGGCACCTGGGTGCACTCCACAACAGCCTTATCTTTGCCTATGGCCCTCCTTAGATGGATGACAGTGACAGACATCTGCGCACTTTCATCCATTTGTATCTGGCGATGTGTTCCCTGATTCATTCAATTTTAAACGTGAGACGGCGGATGATGCATTGTCAGATCTAGTGCTTCTACACACACGTCGAACAATATGCCTCTAATCCCATCATCACAGAGTAGTTGCATACACAGGGAACCATTACGGTACATAATGTTCCACCATTCTGCAGCAGTTCTGTGTGGAAGGAGCATAATATCACTTGACGCCTTTTTTCCACACACAAGGCTGACGTGATGTTATCCAAGGCACAGCCAGTGTTTCCTTGTCTTATTATGCTTCACATTCACAGGGTTGTGAATTGTGTATGTCCTCTGTGGACCTTGGTGACACAGTAGGCATTGAATCCATCAGCTTCGCTCTGAACCCAATAGTGACAGCTCTTTAAGGGCAAAGCTTGTATGAAACAAAAGGTCCTGTGTTGCACACTGAACATGAGGACCTCAGAGAAGCATCTGTACAGTGTGCAATCTTCAGTAGTAAATAAACCCAACAACGACAGCCCTTAGAGGGCTGCACTTCTGCTCACAGAATGTGGAGTTACAATACTTAACTAATGATATCTCTGGTTTTGCTGCATTGACTTTTTTAACTGTGCATTGTGACATTGTGACTGACAGTGCTGTAGGAGTGCACAGGGGTACTCTGTCAAGTTTAACTGGCTGTGTCATTACAAAGGTGCAGTTCGATTGACATCTGTCCGTGCAGCATTGCATCATTTCTTGTTAGTAAAATACTTAAATTTTCTAGGTTCAAGGTTCATTTATCTGTCATTCTAAAACACAGGGTTGCAAAAAAAAATTCAAGTTGTAGTCCCTTTGTGCTACACAAAAATGATCTTGTGTACACAACCTGCAAAAAACAGCATATGCACTAATTGCAATGCATTGCATTTGCTCCTGAAAATAGAGACATGTTTCAATGCATACTGTAGTCTATCAGTCCTGTCAATCTCATTCATGAGCCTATCAGCTTCATGCTTTCTGTTTAATTGCAACATGTCACCCACTTAAAGGCTTGTTTCACCCAGTGGCTAGTGGTATCTAGCCATGCAGATAGGTTTGTTTTATTTGGGTTATAGATTATAAGATATTCTTCTCATATAATGGACTTGCTTTTGTGGTGGTCACAACATTGAAAAATGGCTTAAAGACATAATTCTGGTTACTCTGGGTAATCCACAGAACACACTATTTTCATGTTTTAGGTAGAAAGTAGTTCTAATGAAAAGAGGTGACTGTGGGGTCTGTGGACCATCCAGAGTCAATGAGACAATATCTTAAAGCTAGAGGCCGACTGATGAGGCAGGCTGACATTACTGACAATTACTTCAGCATAAAACTAACATGTATTTGCAGTAGAGAAAACACAAATTCAGAGAGAAATGCCAAAGTTTTATATTACAAACTCAAATGTGTCTTGTTTGCGTTCACATTGAAAGTGAATGTCGGTCGATAAACTCTTTCGAAGTGTCAAATATCATCAGCCTATGAATTCCAGTATCAAGATATACTTACAACTTGTTTCAACAGTGTTCATGAGTGGATATAGTTTGCTTTGAAAACTATCTGCAAGGCTAGTTACTATGAGGTGATTTTTTTCCTTTATGTGGATCAAGTGGCTCTTTAAACAAAGAGCTGAGGGAGCATTTTTTTTTTTTTTTTACATTCGTTAAGTAAACACTGCTGACCATATTACCAGGAGGCTTTGTGATCAATGATTCTGGGGACAGCAGTCAGACGACCACATCAACATTTCAGAGAGGAACACACAAGCTCAGGCTGGCTGAGTACCGGGAAGCGTGAGGACAGGATGGTTTCGTCGCAGCAGAGAGGCACCACTAGGAGCAGGTGATGAATACCTCTGGCCTGCTTAGGGCGCTTCAGGGAAGGGGAGCTACAGGCTAAAAATAACCTGTTTACCAGATCCTCCACTCCTCCTCGGAACTGTGCTTAGCTCAGGACTTAGAGAAAAATCAATTTGACACTCAGCTATGCAGAGCATTTTGGTGGCTCACTTCATCCCGATAAATGATGACGAGTGTGTGGTTTGAAAGTTGTATGCGTGTTTGTGTGTGAGCGTGTGTGTGGGAAGGTGTATTATGCATGTTGTGGGGACGTAAATCCATTTAGGTTTGGGTTAAGCAAGTAGCAGTTATGATTAGGCTAAGTCTCCAGGAAATATATATATATGTGTGTGTGTGTGTGTGTGTGTGTGTGTGTGTGTGTGTCAGAGAGAGTGACAGGGAACATGTGTTGAAACAATAGTTTTGCCATATTGATTTATATTTCTTTGTGGGTGTGTGTGAGGTATATGCCTGATTTTGTTTCTATAATTTTTATTTTACATTATTAAGATTAAACATCAGAATAAAGATCACATTCAAAGAGTGAGGGCAGCAAACTTGCTCAAGTAATGGCCAACTACTGTAATAAATGCAATTTTGACATACTTAGATTTGGACCATATGACAATACACGCAGGAGAAGAGCTTTATGGCACTTTGTTGCATCAAAGTGATGAAATAGCTAGATTGATGGCCTTGGGAATGGAATAACAGAAAAACCTTAACACAAATGCCCATTACCTTTTAGTTATCAAATAACTAGTTTGTTAGGCATTTTATATATTCAGACCAACCACAGATATTCAGATTTAAATGGCCTCTCAAACAAGTTTCCAGGAAATTTACAGTATTAAAAAATAATGCAAAAATGTGATATAAAATGGGAAAACCAGAAAACACTGTACTTTATGCTCCATTGCATTTATTTGTAACCCTGTCTCCAGCAAACAATATGCCTCTAATCCCATCATCACAGATTAGTTAGATACACAGGGAACCATTACAGTACGTAATCACTGTTTTACCATTCTGCAGCAGCAGTTCTGTGTGGAAGGAGTGTAATATCACTTGACCCCTTTTTTCCACACACAGGGCTGACAGGATGTTATCCAAGGCACAGCAAGTGCTTCCTTGTCTTATTGTGCTTTACATTCACAGGGTTGTGAACTGGTGTATGTCCTCTGTGGACAGTAGGCATTGAATACATCAGCTTTGCTCTTCACTAGTGTTGTTTTTAGCAGCCTGCTTTAATTTTAGTCTTAGTCTAGTCTTTGTGTCAAGCTGTCATTTTAGTTTTTATTAGTTTTAGTCACGTTCACACTCTTTTCAGTCTAGTCAAGTTTCAGTCGACCAAAAGTCTGATCATTTTAGTCTTATTTTAGTCAGAATTATCCGTGACTGTTTTCGTCTAGTTTTAGTCAACGAAAATTGTGTTTTAGTCTCTTTTTAGTAATGCAATTCTATTTAACCCAGTCAATATAGTATAAGTACCTAGTAGTATAAACAAAACCAAAATTTTCTTTTAGCCAAACCCATTTCACAATTCAAACAAGATTGTCTTATTATTATATTATTTTTATCTTATACACTCAAGAATACATCCATTCCAGATACAGAAGGATTTGAATTTACAAGGTATTTATTTTACCAACCAAAGCCAGCTGGCCGGCCATCGATCCTGTTCTCTGTGTCAGTTGTCTGTCGTTAACGTTAACCTACCGCAGCTGCGTCTTCTAAATAACGCCGTGAGTGGGGACTAATGCCGTGACGTCGCCTGCAACTGCACAGTGCGACCTGATGCAGCCGCTGAAGTGAGACACAGGAAACAGAAATACTGCAAAATAATAATAACAACACGACTAAACGAGAGGAAATAACATTTCGTCTTGTCTCGTTTTAGTCAACGAAAATGAGAGTTTTTATTTTGTAAACCACATTTAGTCTCATTTTTATTTGTCAAAAATATTGCATTATACATAATATTATAATTATAGTTATTGTCACATGACAAGCATTACGTTGCATCTTGTTTTCGTGACATGAT
Source organism: Chaetodon trifascialis (assembly GCF_039877785.1). NCBI lineage: Eukaryota > Metazoa > Chordata > Actinopteri > Chaetodontiformes > Chaetodontidae > Chaetodon > Chaetodon trifascialis. The sequence continues at coordinate 18,725,498 of NC_092075.1, forward strand.
AAAGGTTCATTGACCACGATATTTAGTCATAATTTTTGTTGACGAAAGCAACACTATTAACCCAATAGCAACAGCTCTTGAAGGGCAAAGCTTATATTAAATAAAATGTTAGTTACCTATCATAACTCCAGATTCTATGAGTGGAGACGTAGCCCTCTAAAACTTAGGCCCCCTGCTCCACCAGCATTCACCTATGAAAATACTGACTTTTTAGTTCAGGTCCTGTGTTGCATACTGCACATGAGGACATGAGAGAGGCATCTGTACAGTGTGCAATCTTCAGTAGTAAATAAACCCAATAGCAACAGCCCTTAGAGGGCAAATTCTGTTTAAATATTGCTAATTTATATTGACGTACATGTTTTGAGGGAAAGCGTTTTCTCAGTTGAATAATGTCCTCTGTTTATTTATTGCAAAGTGCAGGGATTCACATCCCATCCCACTGTGAGGTTAGGACAAGGGAGCAAAAGCACATTGATTTAGGGAAGTATTGTGGTTTTTGGTCAGGCCATGTTCAAAAAGTAAACACAACATGTCTTGAGGTTGGAGTCAGTGTTGACGTTTTTTGTGTTAAACCACAATCTTTCACTAACCTTAACCGACACATAATTATAAAGACGTTTAATAAGTCCTCAGTTGATACAAGCACATACTGTTCTGCAGCAGCGGATACTGTAGGAAAACAAATAAATTATATATTAAAAAGTGTATTGCTCCACGATGACTAATCCACCTTAACACACTGTGTACATCAGGTCCATACTGGCGAAGTGTGTAACTAGATCAACTTGCAAACAGGCTTCAGTTTTGTGCTCATGTGCTTGTCAAACAAAGTGCTGCTGTGTTTGCTCAACAGCTGCCAGGCAGAGTTCACCTACGGTTTGAGTAAACACATGAGCAGTAGTTTAAGAGCTCTTTCTGAGCTCAGTCAGCTGAGCCACAAAACACAGACAATATACAAGATGCTTATATCAATTCACAACATATTCACAAATAACATACTGTATTCTCATTGCAGGACTCTGTCTGAGGCAAACTGCCACAGCCCTATGAGGTAAACATGTTTACAGCATGATTTCCCTCTGCTGACAGTCTATTTCGGGGTGAAACATAACATCCGCACTCAATCGCAGCGCAGATGCTTTTCCTTTCAGCCATGATTTCAAAGAGAGCAGGAAATAGCAGCTAGCATTAATTTCCTTTACAGGACTCACTCACACCTTCAGCACATTTCATAAATTATTAGGCAGAACAGTGCTTATTGTTTGTCTTTATTTACACAACCCCTTGATGATAACTGTGTTTTTCCAATCACAGCATCTATTAACATCTGCACAGTGACTTGGTAGGAAGCAATCTTTAATGTCTTTCCTGTGAGCACACAGGGCAAAGGGTTATTTAGAGAATGACATGTTCAGGCATCAATCAGTGCACTCTCAGGAGGAAATACCTAATCCTCTGCATCTAGAAAAGCCATTTCCTTTCTTGGCAAAGGGCCACCATGGTCACATCAGTGATTACTGAAGCTTTTACGCACCTAACAAGCCTTAGGAGAGAACGTGTACAGAAAAAAAGCTTGCGTATGCTCAAAGTTAAGAGTGTCACCTCTCCAGCCATGAAACATAATCATATTAACAGCCAATGTCCTGATTCCTGTGTGATATAAACAGTGCTGCTCAAGTGGTGACGACGAAAAAACTCTTGTTCTCCTCAACGGGGACCATTCAGTTTCTCAGAGTAGTACCTCTGGCAGCTGGTGCTCCAATAAAATTGGGAAGCTATTCTGGATGGCTGGTGTTTCTGAACGGAAAAGTCCCTGTGATTTGCTCACAGACAGGCAGTTGACTGACTGAGTACAGACGCAAGGCTTCAATAGACATGAAACTCTCCTTGTTGAATCATAAAAACACTAAAATGAGTAACTGAGTTAAAGAATGCCTAGTGTTCGATAAAAAAATAAAAATCTGTGAGCACTAGGGTTGGGCGATAATCCGGTAATAAGGTATCCCGCGGTATCTAAAAATAGCAACAGTATCAGTTTCATTACCGTCATTAAAAAAATGCTGCGCATATAGGTCTATAAGGGTCGAACATAACTGTAGCATCGTCATAAGAAAAATGAAGTCCACTCCGTTCAATGTATCTGGTTGAATTTTTACTCGAGAAAAAGGTGACTGTGCAAAAGTACATGCTAAAAAATTAACCTGAGCAGTTTTACAGATGTTATTACACAGGTATGTCCAGGCGCTCATATGGGCGCGTCTGGGCAGAGTACCGTTATCTCGTCCAAGCATACAGAGAAACTCCTCTGTTGAAAACACCTTTTCAGCATTTTTTCTGCTTGCTATTGTTCTTAGCTCTCATAAAAAGACGAAATACAAATAAAACAGTAAAATAACACTTCGGGCTGCTCAGCAGAGTCCTCTGTGAGAGCTCTCCTCCTTCATGAACGGAACGGTGAAACTAACAGCGTAGTTACGCCGATCAATAGCTCAGCGACCCGCCCACATTCACCATAGAAACACCAATGACGATCCAGCAGGAAGTAATCCCAGAGATAGGTTATTGCATGAAGAGCGCTCCCTCCATTCTAGAAACCCCCTCCTCTTTATGTAAATAAGCAGGACCTTCGTGATTGATCTCAAACTAACGCAGAGTCATAGGAGGAGACATTAGCAGCGTGTTTTGGGGCTGGAATATAACTTTTGACCTCAAAACAGAAAAGGTAAAACATACTTTATGATTTAGCAAAGTTTTTTTCTGCTACTCTTTGGCTGCTAGCTCGCCGAGTTTTCGTCGCACAGTGTGGAGGGAGACATCTTCGTGATCATCAGACTCTCTGCTTTCATATGATACCGGGCTTTTGTGGTTTGCGTGAAGTGGTGAAATCAGCAGATGCCGTAAGTTTGATGTGAGCAATTTTTGTGTTTTCGTTACATGCGCATATAATTTTGTGCGGTATGAATTATGTTTCGTTAGGGTGGCAATGCTTGGTAGAGTTTCTCCCCGTCAGTCTGGTATGCTACAAGTTACGATTGGTGCTTCTGAGCGTGAGCATTGACTGTCTGAACTGCACGCATGTCACGCTGCCCTGCAAAGTGATTTTTAATTAGTCACGGTAATACTGTATACTGTACTGGGAAAATGTGGGGAAAGTTTGGCGGTATCAAAATTATGTATATTGTATACCGTCCAACTCTAGTGAGCACCAGTATGTAAGGAAAGAGGTGCACTTCAGTAAGAAACAGCCAATCACAAAGCTTTAAATCCAGTTGCCTGCACCACTGCCAAGTTAAAGCTGCAGTTACACTTCATAGAAAGTTGATAAGAAATTCAGCAGTTAAAATCGGTTGACGTTCAGATTCTCGGCCATTTGGATGATTAAAATAAGCATAATTATCCGGTTTGGGCCAACGTGGCTAAGCTAATCGTCCTATATTGCTAACCATTCCCTCCACCCCGAGCTGCAAACAGCTTGTGCTATGAGATAACGTGAGTAGAAGTACTCCAGGTGAAGGAGCCAGCCAGCATAGCTAGGCTGTCTTTTATAGCCTGTGTCTGCCAATAGCTGTTGGCCTGCGTCTACATACCTCCCCTAGAAATACTGAGATCATGGACGTTTCATTTGCATTTGGTCTTCAGTATGTAGTTTTTTCTCCCACGTGGTGAGCGGCCATTCACCACAGTCACACAAGACCGATTTGAATCACACAACAAAACATGAGATGAGGGCAGCGGTTCAGAGATGTGGAGGTTATTGAAGGTTGTAAAATTGTTACTGCAGACTGCATTAAAAAAATACACTTGGCTGAGGCAAAAAAAAAGTTTTCAATTTCAAGTTAGCTCTCACTGCCATATTTTGCTACAGGGGAGAAAAGACCTGTCAGAACGCAGCATCTCTGTTCAATCCCACATCAAGACATGAAACAAAAACAGATTAAAGATAAGCAGCATGGGAACGGGAACAGAGGGGAGCAAGTCCTCTGTCGACACCCCCACAAAGTTACTCAAAGTGTTATGTAACAGGACAAAGCACAAGATGTCCGTGCATGACTTTAATGGTCAGTCCAAACCTAGTTTATATCTGTGGATAAAACACGAGCCATGTATGCAAATAGACGGCCTTTCCGCTGCCACTGAGGGGCTACTTAGTAGAAATGGGGGGGGCTTTGGCACACTAAACAGCTTCCCATTGTTCAGCAGTGGAGTACGCTCTGCTCTCGAGAATTCCTGGGAAGCCACTTCACTAGAAATCTGCTGGCTGTTCCATGTGGCTGTCTGTGGAGGGCTTCACTGTTGTGCAACACAGTTCACATTCATTTGAATGCCAAAGCAGCGCAGTCACTGAGCAATTACAAATGTTTTATACCGTCCTGTCGGCCATTACAAGCAGATTCATCTCAAAAATTAGTTCCATCTGTTGTTGTGTAATCGTTGATTCCAAACCCAATGGATCAACAGGAAGTGAAAATCTGTGCATCAGAAAGCACCAGATTGCAAAGAAAGCATCGTCAATGCCAAGCCTAAATGTGTCAATTAACACGAAACAATATGTTAATGTCTGTTATGTAATAAACATGATTTCAAGCCTGTGCTCAAGTTTTCTAATTCCACTCTACTTATGTTAGACAAGTGAACAAAGACACTGCTGGTACCCAGACAAACACTAATACTCATAAACATACCTTGCTCTGGGGCTGATTCCTGCACTGCAGCAGTGAACATGTGAAGGGAGAGGAAGAGGAGCACGGTGAGAGCAGCAGCCATGGTGTTGAGCTGTGGAGGAAACATGTGGTGCACGTTAGTTTCCCAGTGCAGTCCACCCAGCTGAAACGCAGCACACGAAGGCCCAGCCCACTACCACCAATAAAAAGGGCCTTAACCTCCCGACTTTTTTTAAACCAGGAGAGGCTGCGTACACCCATCATAAAAATGTGTAGAGTCATAGCATTGGCAAGTAAAACCCATTCCAGTGCATACATAGCAGCTATCTATTAGGTGATTTTCTATCCTAACATTCAGGTGGATGAACTCTGTGCCCACTGGGCAAATATAGTGCTAAGCTCTTGAAATTTGAACTCTTTAGGACAGGAACTTTTCATTTCTGTAGGATTTGACTCCTACACTGTTTTAGAAGGACCCCATTTCTGATCTTCATGCAGGTCATTTAGATGAGTGACACTGATATCTGCTCTGTGCTTTTACACTTGAACCGATTCCCTTAAGTACTTCACACTGATACTTTCAGATACTTTTATTACTTACACTACAACTGACATTTCAGCTCCTTTCATTGTTTATACTTTGCCACTTCAGCTTCTTTCAGAAACCTTCCTTCAGTTTTTGCATTTGAACTGACACTATTTCCCTCCAGGACGTCACTAAAAGTGCCTCCTCCATTTCTATTATCACTTACACTCCAGCAAACATTTCATGCTTACGCTTCATCTAACACTTCACGCCCTTTCAGCACTGTCACTACAACTTATACTGTGCTTCAACTTCAGTCAGTTCTTACTCTTGAACGTCATTTAGCGCTCGCTAAACTGAAAGTGTCTCAAAAGTGATTCTGTTCAAACTGTCAATTCAACATTCAACAAGACTCAACGTGTTAACACACAACAATGACAACATGTGTTAAAACTGCATTTTTTGTAATTTGAATGGACAAGAAAAATAAAATCATGAAAAAATAAAAAATCCAAGTGATGAATCATCGTTCACCGCAGTTACTGGAGAGCAGGCAGGACCAGCAGGTCTTAATCAGAAGCTGAGCATGTTTTATTCATTACACACTTCGTGGTATTCACACTATTTATCTTTCCTGGAAAGCCACATTTCAAAACAGTACACTGGTTTACGCTGGGTTCCTGACAACACTTGTGAAATCCATCCCTACTATATTCTGGCCCTCATTAAGATCTTGTTTAGTGATACTTGCAAAGAGATTTATAAATATTATTTCATAATATTCATCTTGTACTGCAGAGTTTTTTAATCTTGAAGCTGGGGCCCTTGGTGAGTTTGTGATTAAGATTCCCAACACATATTTTAGCCTGATTGATTTATCATTTAAAATATCATAATCTATCTGGAGATGCCTCCTTACTCATAAAATAGCAATGTCATTTCCAGATTTTGATGGCAATTTAACAGTAAAGGAATTTGTGAAGACAGGCCATGAGGGCGAGTACACCCAGTGTCCATGAAATGTTTTCGACTTCACTGAACAATGGATTTTTGGGCCAAATAAAAGATCATTATCACATATGACTGGAGTGAATGAGACTTAATAGGGAATCAAAAGTGCTAAATCTTACTCAGGAGCACTGATGCCAAACACTGGCTTTGCTGGCTCGCACACGTGTTGCTTTCAAGTGCGATGTGACACCTGAAGTGCACTTGACTTCACACTGTGTATACATACTCACACAGAATCAAACAAGGGATTAATGATTTACTGCTCACCTTTCTGTTTTCCTCTCCTCACACCTACTCATGCAGACTCATGCTTCGATGGAGTCTCCTGTCTTGTTAGTTCAGCATCTTTGCTCTCAGTTTCGCAGCTCTATGTTGCAGTGCAGGTACAGTCATTTTGCTACAGTGACATAGACGTGGCACACCCTGATCGCTTCCGACAGTATGAAGCAGCTACTGTACTATATTTCTGGTCCAGCTTGACTCATTCACTGGCAGTGAGGTTAAAACGTTTGTGCAGGATTTGTGTTTGCTCTTAAGATGTGCTGGATAATAACTGATGAACCAGTCTGTAAATACAATATATAATGTTTCTGTGGTGCTCACACAGTGTAAATTATCATGCCTAATCTTTGTGACAACTCTAAAATAGTCAAATATGAAGGCAGCTTGGCAAAAAGTTCTGTAAATTAGAATACTGGCCGATTATCTGCCTCAGTGTAGCATCAGTCAGCCTCTGTGTTCGGCTCACATATATGCTAAAAATAATTACAGTTACATAATCTTTCCCTGCTTGTGTTGGATCAAGTGGAGGCAGAATACCTTGAAAAGTGTTATCATACGTATCTCCGATGCCAGTGCCAGGAGTGAGAGCGACAATGTTCATTCTCACTTCAATAAACTCCACTGCAGTCACGGCATTATGAATCTCTGTTCATCACTGTCTGTCTGAACACGCTGAGGACAAGCTTTCACGCTCTCAGATTTCTCATGCTGATAAGACAGACTGAGAAAAAAATACCCTCACAGCTGCAGATAGCACAACCTGTGCTTTGATGAGCAGTTGTGGACTTCACAAACATAGTCAAGGTCATGGCGTTATATCTGGGAGACCCTGATGGGACATTTCTATGTATTTTACTGCCATTTAGTCCCTATTTCCTCATACATGTTACTCACAGACTTTATTTTGAAGGTTTTCAGCTCAGTTGCTGAGAGAGTGGGAGGTTTCTGAGATTTCTACAACGAAATTTATAAGACAAACAGTCCATTTTGATTACTTCAGTCCATCATAATTCGGTCAGCATGTTTGGATAAAAAATCTTAATCATTTTCATGATTGATTAATTGACCATTTATTTATTTGGTTGACTGATAATGGCTTATTCAATAAAATATTAGATAATATGAAAATACAATGTCTTCAACCCCAAAGTTATGACCTTTCAGATTGTTTTTTTTGTCTGAACTACTAAAGATATTCAGTTTATCACTGCATGAGAGAAAGGAATAGAGCAAATCCTCGCAATAAACAAGCTGGACGAAGGAAAGATTTGACATTTTGATTGGTTATTAACTGACAATTAATGTTATTGATTCATTATTAATATCAACTTAAAATACACTTATAAATTGAGTAATTGTTTTTTATTGACAAATCAGTTGTAAATATTTTTTTTTTTAACATCCGTCCTTTCAAAGACATAAACAAAGCAACATTAAACAGCATTTCCTTCACAATTATATCATTAATGTAACTTAAGTCCCTCAAAACTTCATGGAGTCCATAATACTTCAAATATAATTACTTCCCACCTTTCCAAACCTGAGGACTTGACATATATTTGCCACCTTTAAGCCCTGACAAGCTGCCTCTGCTGACTTTAAGTGGACAGTAGTTGCAATTTAATGACATCTCCAGCTTGTTTTCCAGCCGCCTCACTGTTTCCCCCAGTCTGCCCTCTGAGATTGAGCAAGATTCATGGAAAAAAAATGTACTTTAAACACGACAACACACAACAATTAGGGACTACACCTGCTGAACAGCCCGAGACACGCTTCAGGTCCTGACTGGCAGGTCAAATACTCACTGTAGATCCAGTAGTTTTGCGTCCAGCTGCGCAAACACATAAACATGCAGGACGGACATGAGAAGCAGCTCACCGCTGAGCTGAAGCGTCCTCAGCTCCACTCCGAGATAAACAGCAGCGACGGCGGAACTCTCACACACACAGTAAACTCCAGAGTCCCTGAAAAGAGACGGGACGGCCTCTGAAAAACACACAGGACCGCGTTAAAGCGAGCTCCATGCAGGCTGCCAACGCTGTCGAAGAAACGCTGCCGCACTGGCGGGCGGTCTGAGTGTGTTTGGGGCAGTGGCACAGCTGTGAGAATCCCTCTGTCTGTCAGGCACAGGGGAGGGCGCCATCTGTCGGTGGAGTCTGGGTACAGCAGGAAAACAAACCAGAACAGGAGGGCTGTGGTGGAAAGTCAGAGCAGGCGTCGACTCCACTTTTTGTGATATGATTCACAGAGGCCCAACAATTCCGACCATGAGCAAGCACTTGACTGTGGCAAGGAAAAACCCTCCTTTAACAGGCAGAAACCTCCAGCAGAAGCAGGCTCTGGGTGGACGTATACCTGCCTCGCAAGAGGAGAGGTAGAAGGATAGAGCGGGAGGAAGGAGAACATATGTAGCAAGTCACACATAGAGATGTTGAGTAATAGTAGCCTAATAATGATAATAATAATAATTATAATACTAGCAGTAGGAATGTGGGGGCAGGAGGTGGCTTGCAATCACAGATCTTACTCTACAGCTCTGGAGGCAGAAATACCTGCAGAAAGCATCAGGAGGAGCAACGAGAAAGCAAAAAACTATGGGAGAGAAACGAGTTAGTAGCATGCACTAATGGGATAAGAATGTATGCAGATGGAGAGGGACAGGAGAAGGGAGGAGCTCAGTGCATCATGGGAAGTCTCCCAGCAGTCTGGGCCTACAGAAGCATTACTGAGGGATGATTAATAGCTCACATGAGGCAGCTCTATGAGCAGGCTTAAAATGAAGCCTGCTTTTAAATGTGGGGAGTCTGCTTCCTGAACAAAAACTGGAGCTGGTTCCTCCGGAGAGGAGCTTGATTGCAGACGGGTCTCTATCTATGACGGAAAGTAGCTTGAGTATTTCTATTTTAAACTTTCTATTTTAAACTAAAGAAACCTTTAATGATACTTTGGCAGTTGAAATTAACTTAATAGTAATGTTACAGTAATCTGATTCATACTTAAAAACTAAATGTAGAAGTACTCTTGTACCTTTCCCCTTGTGTACCCCACATACTAAACCACACCTGGCTTGCATTTCGCTCTGTGTTTGTTTTTCTCCTTTTACTGCTGCACATGGAAAGAATAACATATCTTAATGGTGATGTAATTTTTAATTAATAGCAATAAATGAGGGACCCTTTTCAAGACTAAGGCCTTTCGTATGGTTGGAAAAGCACAAGTGTAAATGATAATACGCATGATGGCTGAATTCCATCTAGGGGCTTCAGTTTCGGGGTCCTGCTTTTGTGAATGCTGACTCACTCTCACACTGTTTTGGCTCACTGGGACACTTGAAAATAACAGAGCCATTGTTGAGCTTAGTAGTAACACCTGTGCTGTTCTTCCTATTACAAGTCACAATGTCTGCTGTGTAGAGGGTCTACATAGCAAAAATCATAACATTAAGGAGCTGTATCAAGCATAAATCATTTGTTAATCCTTTCAGACATACTCAGTTTGACATCAACAACTTCACTGATTTTTGTAAATATCTGCTTATTCTGAATTTGGTGCAGCAACATGTTTTAAACAAGTTGGGACAGGAGCAGCTAAAGACTGGAGAAGTTGTGGAATGTTCCAAAAAAAACACCTGTTTGGAACATTCCACGGGTAAACAGGTTCATTGGTAACAGGTGAGAGTATGATTGGGTATGAAAGGGGCATCGTGGAAAGGCTCAGACAAGCGAGGATGAAGAGGGGTTCACCACTTTGTGAACACATGATTGTATAAAGGATATCAGTACATGGGCATGTACATATACTGTTACTCCAGTAAGCATGTTACTTGCTCTTGTGCTGTTCAGTGAAAGTTCTTTTTTTCCCGTGCTGAAGTGTTTTTAAACTATGGTCCACACCACAAAGGGTAAATAAAAACCACTTCAAACTGAATGAAACTGAACTAGCACATCTTTCTTCTGAAAAACGTGAACTAGCTTGTCTGCATGTAACAGAACTCCCCCTCAGCAGTTTCAGAGCAGTATTTGTCAGCCTGTGGTGTCACAATCCAGGTCATGCTCAGTCTCTCCCACTCACGTTAGGAACAACTTGTTGTTGAGTGTGTGCGAGACCGTAGGGACCACCCACACACTCTCCACATACTTTACATAGCACACGCAAACAGACAGAGACTCGTGCACACACATAGTGTTTGAAAAAGGCCATTACAACAGTCAGTGTGAGTGTCGTATAATACTATAGTGAACAGCAGTGTGAGCCGGCCGTCTTGTCTGTTGTCCACCTCTTTTCTCAGTGCACCGCTGTGGTCAGGATATAATGTTCACTGTCAAACTGTGACATATGGTGGGTGTAGTGTATTATGCACTTGAAAAAACACACTGCTGCTACTGGTGAAGAGTGTAGTCATAGAGGATTGAGCACATGGCCGAAGTTAAAATGAAAATGATGCCATTGGTTAGAACTGATGATTTTTTTTTTCTTTAAAAAGACTGCCAGACGGTGCTGATGGTTATCACAGCTGATGATCATTTTGATGTATGAGTATGGATTTCTACACCTATTAACCCTCAAAGTTAATCATTTTGTATTTTTGTCCGTCTTCTGTCTCCTGAGCTGAATTGCTATTGAATAAACCAGTGAAAGGATGTTTTTTCCAATTGGTGCAGTGCAGCAAAGTAAAAGAAGTCAGTCGTAAACAATGGTACAAGTGTCACATTATATGGACATAAAGGCAGAGCTGCACAACAGAAGTGACACAGTATAGTTAGAGTTAAGGTGTGGAAGGCTGCAAGCTGAGTTCATCAAGCGCTAAATAAATGACAGTGTGTATGTGAGGTGTGTGTCGTGACTCGTGTGTGTTTGGTATGTGTGGAGTGGATCCATATGTGTGCGTACGCATCTGTGTGAGGGGGGAATTAACACGTTTAAAAAAAAGAAAAGTAAAAAAGTTAGAAAATAAAGAAGAGTAGGAATGGATAGGGAAAATGGGACACGGAGGCAAGCTGGGTCTTGAGAGGTAGCAATTAACAGAACACACCCCGGGCTGACAATCTGTTCCACAGCTCAGCTCCTGCCACCGGAGGGGAAGGTGTTTCTGAATGTCCCAGGACAAGAAATGATATGCTTCATCTGTGATTTAAAAAACAGATAGGCCTACGGTGGAGCAACAACAGTCTGTGTCTTGGTGCTCAGCACCAGACAAGAAAATATATGACCACCAGATGGCAAACACTACTATGTTTGCAGGTCAGCGACGGCCCAGGTGGTGGCTTTCTAATTGGGTAAGATCCAGATGTGGTGAGGGTGGACTAAATGTGAGCTTCATCACTGTCCTCTGGTGTGAACTGCATTTTCTCATGTTTTATCTATTGAAGTCATCTGGACATGCCACCTGCGGCAATATGTATTTGAATGCACAGTATTTTTTGATGATAGTACGTGTGCTGATGGAGCAAGGGGACATTTTTGCTTTATCTATGGAACTGATTTTATATTCACTAATATGAAACAGATAAAACAATAAAAACTAAAATGACAACAAACAGGACTTAGCAACTGTCTTGGATTGAGATACTGTGCTTCTAGTGACTATACGCATACTGGCAGAAATAAAAAATCAGTATAACAGATGAAGATGTGGATGTTATTTCCACATGCATTTTGTGTTTACAGAGCGAGAGCCAAGCCGTTCATATATGGGCCAAATGGGAATTTTTGTGACCTTTGTCCAAATCCTGCAACCAGCTGCTAAAGGCAGGATCACCAATTGTGACGCAACTCCTCATGTCGCAATCCAGTGAGGCAAAACAGTGTTTGTTGGAAACATTTCAGTTCATATAAAAAAGAAAAACATGCCCAACTGGCTTTAAACTGCAGCTGTGGAAAAGAACACTGGGTCTCTGTTCATGACTCATCGTGTGAGGAGAGGTAAAAATTTGGCAGTTCAGATTTGATGGATGAGTGTTTCTTCACTGTGGGAATTCCTGAACTCGGGGATCTGTTGAGTAATACCCCCACCATACACACACAACTCATTATATGACCCTGATTGTTACAGCTGGACCAGAAGAGACGGCTGAACTGTGAGGAGCACATCATGAAGGTACCACCAACTCCACAACCCAGTTACCATTCAGACTAGGTGCTGCGATCATAACACTGGATACTATAGATTTTGGTTCTGCCAGAAAGGAAAAAGTTGAAAAACGTTCAACTTCAAGGCAACAAATTTTAATCAAATGTTTTTGTTTGGAGATGTAACTTCATTAGTTTTTAGTTTAGACTCTGAGTTTATTCAATTTAGAATTCAGAATTAAAAAAATAAATGTGTAACATTTATGTCTCTTAATTTACAGGTAGAATAACTTTAACTTTAAATAATCTAATCTTGGAGGAACTAGGACCTTTATTCCTGGCAAAACTGCCAAAATGGGGGGTTGAATGTTACAATGACGACTGCTATTGATAATTGTTTTTTTTGTTTTGTTTGGTTTTGACATAATTAAGATTCATTTTTCCTGAAAAGCAGTTTTCTTGCTCTCTGTGCAGTTGGATTTGAATGCAGTTCTGTCTTCTTTGGCACCGTTGTTCATCTTTCTGTCTTCAGTTTGGTGGGTGCGCACACCTACCACACGAGCTGTCCACACATCTTACTTCATCATAATAAGATAATAATGAATGATGTGGATATTAGCCATGCTTTGTTGTCAAACAACTGTGGTGTTTAATATCAGTGTACATTCCTCTCAGCTGTGAGCAGCCTGTAAACTGCAGATGGGGGCCTTATGGATACTGGTCTGAGTGCGATGGCTGCTCCAGGACAAAGGTAATTCAGAACACACATGTACTTCTATTGTACTTGTAAGGACATTGTATAGACTTAAATTCACTGGCTGAAGATGCGGTCAAAAGGCAACCGTGACTATGAAACCAAGTCTTAACTCGTAAACTCTGAAAGGCTAACCTTGTTGAGACTCCGGTTTTGTCCCCAGATGGAAGGCGAGTCTCCACAATGTGGTGGTTTTGTCCTCACAACGTGGTGTACTGAACACAGAGCACACACCAGTGCTGTCTGACGCTCACAGTATGGACCCTGTTATGTAATCCATTATGCAGTTTGTGAATCATACTGTATGTAATCTGAAGGTCTGGACGCACAGTCAAATTTATCTGCGTGTCCTCACAAAGTAAGTGTTGCTGGATGCTTGGTGACACAGTGGCTACTTGCATGGCTTGTTGGTGAGCTGCTGTAGCCGGCAAACTAGCTGGGAGCTCACTTACACTTGTCAGTTGCAATCGCTTTCTCAACTAGTGCACGTCAGGTAACTCACTCAGTGAAAATAATAGATTAAAAAATGTTACTTACATGGAGCAGTCAGATGGGGAGAGGAGAGCCTCCTCTGTTTTGACTCTCTGATTTTCTGTTTTCTCAAATGTCAGCACTGTTTAGACGGCTCGCTGTTGGTTAGTTGCACTAATTTGCGTGTCCAAGCACACCAAAGTTGAACTTTGACCCCGCAAGCATATCAACTGATCATAGTGGAAAATGATTTTTGCTGCCACACTTTGTGTGACTGAGCCAATACACAGCGTTTCTCAGCTTGCGGGATCGCATGATATGTAGACAAGGTCACTTAGAATTCATCACTGTCGGTGATTTATGTTTGTTATATTTTAATCCAAATTACATTTGACATTTTTATTAGATGTTTATAATCCAGCAGGGGCTGTCTGTCTGTTGAAAACAAAACACAAATTTAGTATGTCATGACTCAAAACCGGAAAGGCCAGAAAGAGTGCATTAACCCTGGTCTTCCACTGTGCTTCTGAACTGATGTCAGAATAAATAAAACCAGTAAATAAATGCTAATAATTCACCTCTTCAAGTCATTTCCTGTTTATGATCATTTCCTCCTCAGGTGCGGACTCGCCATGTGGCTGTGTATGCCCAGTTTGGGGGGATACCATGTTCAGGAGGAGCCACACAAACACAACCATGTGTCCCACAGAAAAGATGTCCCCTGGAAACGGGCTGCGGGGAGAGGTTCCGCTGCACATCTGGTACGTTGCAACATACATCATATTTCTTAAGATGTGCTTATTTTTTCATAACATGACTGTTAATTCCATTTTGATGAAATCAAAGAAAGTGCTATGATGTGTTTGTTTATTCATTTACAGCTTTGGACTTCAGTATTTCAGGGTCAAAGTTAAGTTAACTGGGTTAAAGTTTGACTTTTGACGTCAATATGTCTGAGTTGTCACCATTACTCGGAGTTACCACTCCCACACGATATTTCATTTCATATATGATTCAAAAAGACTTAATAAAAAAATATTTTTTTTCCAAATGATGCCTCTTGCCATGTGGACTGAAAGCTGTTTATTGGAACCCTCATGCAGGTCTGTGTATCAGCCAGTCTCTAGTGTGTAACGGGGACCAGGACTGTGATGATGGTCTGGATGAGAGAGGCTGTGATCAAGACAGCAGCCATGACTCATGTGATTTTGACAAAACACCTCCCAACTCTGACTTTACAGGCAGAGGGTGAGTGCCTCCAGCTCTAACACCAGGAAACTGGGTCTTTACTGTTACTAGCGAGTTTAGATGACTTAAATAAAAAAAGTACATAAAATGGATTTGTTGTGTCATCTTTTACAGGTACGATGTGCTTACAGGCAAACTAAAAGCAGGCGTGATCAACACACTGAGCTTTGGAGGCCAGTGCAGGAAGGTGTTCAGTGGTGACCATAAAGTCTATTACAGACTGCCACAGAGCATCCTCAGGTACAGCTTTGAGGTAAGACCAACAAGAAAACTATGTTTAGTGGTCATGTTCACAGAGAAGGAGCATCTCTGCAGCGTTTAAAAAAGATTTGAAATACTATTTTATATAAATATTATGAGCCATTAAATGATTTACCAAGCTTTAGATTTTCATGCTGAAGTAGCCTTTTGTTACTGATTATATGTTCTGATAACAGTTTTATAATCATTTGTATTCTAATCTATTTATCAGTTCATCAAACCATGCAGTCAGCATGGCAGAGATTGATGAGCTGTTTTCACAGCAGCTGCTCTAATGAAACCAAATGGTGTCTTGTTGCCTGTTTGTGCCGAAGGTGAAAGTAGACAATGAAGAGAGCGATGAATCCTTCGAGAGTTCCTGGTCCTACATGCAGCACATCCAGTCCAACGCCCTGGTGGGACACGATCGTCGAACCTTCCACAAAGAGCTCACTGACAATAAAGTAATGACAGAATCTGATCTGCTTCACAGTAACTTATGTTAGTGTTTGACAAGCTGACAGATTTGCCTGATGTTCTGTCCTTGGGCTCTTCCTATCTATTGTTCAGGCCTACAGACTTATAATCTTGAAGAATAGGGTGGAGCTGGCCCAGTTCCAGAACTCTGCTCCTCAGTATCTGACTCTGGCTGAAGGTTTCTGGAAGGCCTTGTCCTCGCTGCCTCTCACATACGATTACTCAGTTTACCGCCAGCTGTTTCAGACATACGGCACACACTACCTCTCTGAGGGCACACTCGGAGGCGAATATCAAGCCGTGTTGGAGTTTGACCATCAGGCGCTCTCATCGACCAGTGAGTAGTTTCTTGTATTGGTCATATTAGACAGTATGAGCCTTTCATTTTCACACTGCACTTAGATTTTCGGTTCCCCTGCCACATCAGCAAGTAGAAAAGTAAGCCAAAAACAGTAGATACACTTGTTAAAGACAATTTTTATCAAATATAGATTTGCTAAATTTTAAGTATAAAGTATATTGAATAAAAGAACAGTTTAATACCAAAAAAAGTTTTAAAATGTCTCATTTTGTGTCCCATGTCAGTCACTTCTCTATGTACTAATATTTGGTGTCTGTCAGCTGATAATTTGAGGATGCTAACTGATATCTCTTTCTCCTGCCTTGTCTGCGTAAAGGTACAACAGATATAGAGTACAAGAGGTGTTGGAGGAAGGTGAAACGCCGTCTCTTCAGGAAAAAAGTCACGACCACTTGTGAAAAAGTGGCAAAGTCTTTGTCATTCAGCAATGGTGAGTGAAAGCTTTCTTATTTAGACTGTCAAACAACACAGTGCAACGTGGAGGGTCACAGAAATCAGTTAAGCACAGTTTAATTTTGTCTGAATCAAACTTGACTATCACAGCCTGAGCTCTGATGTAATTTGTCTGCAGGACACACTGTTAACAAGATGCCCATTAAGGTCAACTTGTTTGGAGGAAATCCAGCCTTTATAGGTGCTCTGGCTGTTCTGGATCTGGAAAACCCAGAAGCTAACGGAGAGATCTACGACAACTGGGCCTCATCTGTCAAAGATTTCCCTGAAGTCACAGACCAGAAGGTACAAAAGTCAGCACAGCTGGTTGGATCTTATTGATATAGCTTTTTTTTTGTATTCCTTCTACCTTTGAAAAAAATTCACTTCAGAGCTATACATGATGTACCAAAGGACTGCATGTTAATTCAGGATTTTGACAAATCCCGTCATCATCAACATTCATTATTTCATTTGGGAGATACTGCTTCAACAGACTTTGCTTGGGTATCCCCTCAATACCAAAACATTTGAAAAAAAAAAAGAATGTCTGAGCTTCTGGAGGGCCTGGATGGAGTCGTTTGCCAGATGGATGACGAGGAGCACCAAGACAGACAATGTGCTGAAACAGGTGGAACAATACTGTACGAGTGGTTGGCCAGATATAAGTAACATAACAGGCCTGTGTTAGCCTTACTAGCTAAATCTGACAGTTGAAAATAGTCTGCTGCAAAAAGGCATAACAAAAGGACATTAAGGGTAGGCTGCACACAGGTCCTCAGGGCAAACAGCAGCTTCATCAGATGGTGGAGGAGTGGGAGACGTGCAAAAGAAAGACGGAATACTTCTCCAATCAAATTTCCAGCCAGACCCTCTAAAATAGTTGGTGCAGATCTGTTTGACTGGAGCAATAACTAGTATCTGGCCATTGTGAATTACTTCTCCAGGCAGGGGCGAGGCTTGAGGACAGGCAAGCCAGGCAGTTGTTTGGAGCCCCCGGCCACTAGGGGGGCCCTGGCCACTTATTTACAACAAAGATTATTGATAAACCTGGGCTTTCAGGGACCTCTGTTGGTCCCTGGACCTCACTTTGAGAAACACTAATCTATTTTTTCAATATTCATCTCAAATGTCCCAGAAATTGTGCATTATTGTGTGCAAAAACCAAATTTTTGCAGCATGAATGGGTGGGATGTGGGCCTTAGGGATTTCTTGCTTGGAGCTGCAAGAGACCCTAGCAACGCCAGTCTCCAGGTACACTGAGATTGCTAAATTGACCTCTAGCACAGCAGCTGCAGTAACTGAACAGTTCAAGTCAATATTTGCATACTATGGCATACAAGCCGAGGTCAGGACAGATAATGGACATTCCCTTCAGAGTGGACATTTGTTCCAGATATCCTCAGTACAATGGAGAGGCAGGACGAGCAGTGACGACAGTGAAAAGTCTTCTGCAGAAAGAGAAAACCCAGGATGGACAAATGTCACAAAACTGAGAGAAAGAACAGAAGGAAAGTGAGACACAAAGCTTATGACAAGGCAATGCTGAACACAGGAGACCGTGTTTGGGTCAGCTTGGGCTGAACCTGTGGACTCGCAGAATCCTGCCTCACCAGAGGACATCACACCCACCTACAATTCAGCTCCACAAGCTTCTCCACCTCCAAAGAGTCAAGCTACAGAGAGGCAGTGCCCAACTGGGGAGAGAAATCCCCTGAGGTACCTTGAGGACTTTGAATTAGAGAGGAGGTGCTCTGAGTGACCTGCACAGGGCAGAATGACCCCTGAGTGATTTACCTTATCATTTTTTGGATGTTCTCAAATGTCTAGTTCCTTTTCTATATACATGCATTAATAAACTGTAAACTTGTTTTCCAGCTACGTCCTCTGTATGAGCTGGTGAAGGAAGTGCAGTGTGCCGGTTTGAGGAAGCTCCACCTAAAACGAGCCACAGAGGAGTACATGGCAGAGGAGCATCCCTGTCACTGCCGTCCCTGCCGGAACAACGGTCAGCCGCTGCTGACGGGCTCCGAGTGTCGCTGCGTCTGCCGGCCGGGAACGTCAGGAAAAGCCTGCGAGAGGGGAGCTGTGATAGGAGAACAAGCAGGTAAACAAAAGACTCTGAAGGGGTAATGGATTGGTTAAAATATTTAGTTTTGGTTAAAAGTATAAAACCTGTTTAAGATCAGAATGTCAAAGATAAATGCTATCAGTATAGTGTCATCAAAAAATGGTAATGACAAAGAATTAGCCCTTAATGGAGACATTTGCTTTTAACTATTACATCCATTACATACACATCACCTAAACAATAAATACTAAGATATCAACAGAAAAAATGAACTTAAACTGTGTTTTGATATTTGTGTCAGAAGAAATTCTAGCTTGCAGTGAGGCTCAAAATACTTTTCCTTCAGCAGCCACAACTTTAGAACTATATAAACTACAACTAAACTACCTGCCACAGCTGTCAATTTGAAATGAATCAGTGACATTAGAGTTCAAAGTTTCACCGTCATAAAGCTCAGATCATATCATCACATCATAAAGTCGGTATGGCTAACGAGTTAGCAAAGCGCTGCCTTTTGCAGGGCAAAAACGAAGGCTTATGTTACCACGGGGTCCCTCACAAACAGGACAAAGCAGCATTGAGAATCTTTCTTCTTCTCTCTCAGGAGTGATTCATGGCAGCTGGAGCTGCTGGTCCTCCTGGGGATCCTGCTCTGGAAGTCAAAGGTCAAGGACCCGAAGCTGCAACAACCCCACCCCCAGCAGAGGTGGTCAACACTGCATCGGACTGCCGGTGGAGCACAAGCCTTGTGAGGACGCAGACATCCAGTACTTACAGTGAGGACACGTGCAAGCACACAGACTTGTCCTTAGCCAACACCAGGTTTTAACCCTAAAATTCAAGGATTCATCATGTTGGAACCAGATTTGGGTCAAATAAAAGGGAGATTTTCCAGTACATGTTTGTAATATTTGCTTTCATCTTGAGGACCACAGAGGAAATATGACTTTTCTGTGATGTTCTTGATGATTTGACAGAAATAGCACACATGGTTAAGGAGCAAGCATCTTAAATATTTAAGGTTTCTCACTGTTTGTTTGTGTGCAGGATGATGGAGCCTCAGTGCTTCAGTCTCTCTGTGACTCCCCCAAAGACATGTGGGCCACCTCCAAACCTCAGGAACGGATTCATTCGGGTGAGTTTGCTTCAGTGATGCTGTATTTTTAGTTAAGGAAACTTTGCAGACCAGTTGTCTCTTTGCTTTCCAAAAAAAAGTGGCAGAAAAGTTTTGATTGAAGATTTGAAAATGATCTTTTCTTTAATTCTTGTGTCTTGTTTATTGTTACTGTATGGAGGGGATGATCAGCACAGCATAAGTGTGGCCACCATTGTAATATTTTTTCCTCAGAATCCCAGAGATTTTTACCTGGTTGGAAACACAGTGGAGTACTCCTGCATAGACGGTCATTACCTGACTGGAGACGCTTCTGCTGAATGCACTGAAAACCAGAAGTGGAGGATAGGAGCGATGGTTTGTAAAAGTACGTCTGCACTTCATCAACTCTGCCAGGGAGGTTGTGTGTTTTGTCTAAAGTTTGTTCATTAGCAGGATGTCTCAGGAACGGATTACTGTCACGCATTTCAATTAAAAAATTTCAAATGTGGATGTGGATCAAGATTGAAGTTGAATATTTCTGGAGATTTTGTACATTTCACTCAATCAAAACGCCTTTTATCTCACTTTGTGTTTCTCAAAATCCCTCTCCTCTTGTCTCAGGTTCCACATGTAGCATTCCCCCACTCAACAGTGAGCTTATAGCCACACCCACCAAAACAACCTATCAGATTGGAGAGAGAGTGTCCCTGTCCTGCCCTGCAGGGTCAGTGCTGGACGGAGAGATGGCAGAGATCATTTGCAGCCCCAGTCTGCAGTGGTCTCCTTCTCCAGCCAGCGCACACTGTAAAGCTGGTACAGTGCATTTATTCTTAGTACCAACGTCATTGTTGTAAAGCTTCATACCGCCAAAGCTTTTGAACTTGTTCACTGTAAACTGCTGCCTGCTGCAGCCAAAAACAACAGAACAGAAGATGGTGCACGTGTTATGGTTTCATAACGAGTGACGCCTCTCACATACATGTAGTCATGTGACCTATTGTTGTAATAAAAATACTGATTCTAGGTTTCTGAAGCATACACACATCAACCTGCTTTCTGTGTTTCCTCTCAGAGCCCACAGCTCCCTCTCCTCCATCTGGCCTGAAGTGTAAGCTGTGGGAGAATGTAGGCAAAACTGAGTGTGTGTGTAAGATGCCATTTCAGTGTTCGTGAGTATGATTTTTGATCATGATTTCTGCATGACACACAGAGAAATGCCTGCTGTAATGTTTAAAAGAAGAAAAAAATACAGCATCCTTCCACATATTGTCTTCATGTAGGACCTCTCTGCAGTTGTGTGCCAAACTTGGCTCAAGCCAAACCCGTTTACTTGAAGTTTGCCAGCTTGGAGCTCTGCGGTGCATGGGGCGGGACTTCACGCTGGCCAGTGATAGCGACTGTGACTGGCCTGACAAGACGGCCACGTCCTGCGAGGCCTGCAATCCAGGGACAATCTGTCAGGGTGAGTCTGCTGGATGTTTTTTAAAGGATCATTCCCATTTAGTACAACTTGAGTTTTATTTTTGTAGTCTTTACCATTGTTTCAATTATTCATATTGTACTAATCTCTACATCAAAGTCCAATGAGGCCAGAAACATGTCAGACAACAAGGTAGAACAAGGTTAGCCATTAGCCAAAGAGAAAGTGATTATCAGGCAAGCTGAAAGTGTAAAAACCCATCTGGGCATCAGAATGCATGTGTTTCTTGCTCAGTTTTTAGTACCACTGTATTCCCCGATCTAAAGAAGCCTCAGGAATGATGGCGATTCTTTAATTCTTCAATATGAGCATGTTTCTTATTGCATCATTATTTTTCAATTTTAGAATCGACGGGAAAATGCATATGTCACAATGTGTCAGAATGCCCCAAAGACTCTGCGCCCCTGTGCGCCAGCTCGGGTGTTGGTAGCGTTGCCATGACGATGACCGAATGCGAGGTTGGGGCCAGACGGTGCGCTGGGGAGGAGGTCAATGTGATCAGTATTGAGGCTTGTCCAGAATAAAGATGGCTGTTGTATTTTGCTGAGCAGGCTCACAATGTACAGACAAGAGGAACTTGTGTGTTTTCAGTGGCTGAATTGTAAATAGAAACAAACTATTTGAATGATGTAAATTCTGTAGTGTCATGGAGGACTGGTGATGAACAACTTTGAATGTAAAGTAGACATAAAATCATGAATAAATGCTATTGTTCTAACAGACTGTTTTTGTTAAAGAAAGTTAATAAAGCACTTTTCAGAATACACTTTTTGTTCTCTTGGTTTTGTTAAATTGATTAATTTAATTAAATTGATTTTCTAATTACGTGGTCTCCCATCAGATTTATGAACCAGATAATTTTTGCTGATTTCAATAGACCTTATGTGGCCCTCCCAGCCACCGTACTCACTTATACTCATTAGTATGTACTCACTTGCTGTACATGAAATGAAATATTACAGCAAGCCATGGGAGGAGCTATGGTTGGATGTACCAATAATATGCCTGCTCCTCAGGTGACCACAGGGATTTCAGATTGTAGCTATACTGTACCAGGAATACAACCTTCATGCAGCAAAACATTTGCTCTTGAGCCTCCGCTCTAAATACTTACACTCAGAGACATGTATATATATATATATATATATATATAAAAAGAACATTTATATGAATGAAATGTTTTACCTACTCCTACAAGGATAAACTCCACTTTAACTACATTAAGTTGATAATGCACACTTTTGTTATAAATATATGTTTCACTTTAAATATAACATAATATGCATTTATTCAACAGAAAAAGACAACAGACATTTCACCCTCATCACACGTGTTTCCATCAAGTGTTCTTGTGCCTATTGTTAAGTATCGTCATTGAAAAAGTTGACAGAAACAGCAACAGAAAAGAGATAAGATGCTGAATGGGAGATGGAAACACCTTTTCTGAATGAAGCAAACATTTAACTCTCTCCATTTTTCTCTCGCAGATGGCCAAGGTGACTGGTTTTGTTACTTCTCCTTGCCTGCAGTCGTTTGTTACAGTTGTGAATGAGGCCCTTTATTTACTTAGGTTACAAAACTGTTCATTCTTCTTAGCAAAAAGCCCCCAGGTCCTGTAAATTCTTGGGCTGTCTTGTGTGAAATGCACATTTGAGATCTCCCCAAAGGGACTAAGTGGTATTGAGGTCAGGATACTCCAGAAACTTCACTTTTTTCTGCTGTAGCCACTGAAGGGTCATGTTTTGGAACATTGTCATGTTGGAAAGTCCCTGTGTCTCTGCAGCTCACACACGCACCAGGGATCCACCTCCATGCTTCGCAGTATGAATGCAGTGCTTTCATCACAGGCCTTGCTGACTCCTCTCCAAACATGTTTATGGTTGTGACCATAAGTTCGCTTTTGGTCTCATCACTCCTAATGACTTTGTTCTGGAAGTTTTGAGGCTTGTCCTGTGCTGTTTAGTAAGTTGTAAAGGCATTGTGGAACAGGTTTGTTCTGGCAACTTGGCCATAAAGCCCACTTTTGCTCAAGTTCCCTCTTGCTTCTTTACATTCCATCAAATTTTCCTCGCAGTTGTGTCAAAAAACATTCATTGGTCTATCTGACTGTGTCTTGGTATTAACAGAGCCCCTATTTTTCCACTTCTTTATCAGAGTTTGAACAGTGCGTATTGGCATCAAATCTCTGGATATCGTTTTATGTCCTTTTCCTGATTTATAAAGTTGAGCTACCTTTTCTCTCAGGTACTTTGACAGTTCTTTTGCTTTCCCTTTGGCTCAGTATTCAGTATTCAGCATAGTCAGTGCTGCCCTGGGTGAAGTGCAGGGGTCTCTCAAGAGCTAAGAAACTCAATGACTATTAATACACAGACACTAATTACAAACAAGTCACAGGTGGGGAAACTTACCTTAAATAGCCATTTAAAACTGTGAGTGTCAATGTGTGTGTGTATATCATTATATTAGAAACATTCAAGGGTATGAAAACTTTTAATCAGGGTCATTTGGGTGATTTTAGTTATCATTATCATTATTATATGATTTCAAAAGGGCACAAACAATTGTGTGATAAGTAAAGTAAGTAAGTAAACAGCTTCATCTGACCGCTATCTTTAAATAAAAGAATCTTCCTCTGCATGACGTACCTGCCCCAAAAAGGCCAGTATTTCACAAATTTGACTGCGGTATGTAAATTTCTAAGCACAGCTGTGCAACATTAATCTACTGTCCATGGTCTCCTGCTGCCATCTAGTGCCTTTTTTAGAAAACAGCACAGAAAACAACACAGTGCATGATGACCTAGTCTATAATTTGTCTAAATCACCGGTTCTAGTGCACAGAGCAGTTGAAAAAGAAACAGACATTTGTTGATCGTTAGTGTAAATCATATATATTTTAAACCACCTAGATACTTTGAGGTGGTGGAGAATTATTTGGAACACTACTGTTAGATGAGTTTAACATCACAAGAAAACTTTAGACCGATCATCTGGCCTCACAGACGCCTTCATTGACAATCTCAAACTGATAGCTGGCACATTTGAGGGCAGCCATAGAACAAAGGTCCATGCTTCGCGTCCTCTGGGTCCTTGTCAGCTTCACACAGAACATGTGCTCTTCAACTCTGGGGCAGTCCCGAGCAGCTTTGCAATCACACTTCTTAGATGCTGAGGATAGATGTGATTTCACGTTAGGAAAATCAGTTGATATAATATGTGAAGTCCTCACACAAGTTTTCTAGTGTCTGGGTTGCATTCACTTAAACCAGCAACATGAATGGAAAGATGGCTTCCTGTCAGACAAACTCACCAGAGCAGGTCTCCCATTCGTAACAGGTGTCAAGATCGCAGGGCTCCTGAACGGAGCTCTTCGAAGACATCCTGGCTCTGAACTTGGCCCACTCCAGTTTACCCGAATCCACTGCATCACACGAACCGTCGCTGACAAAGAAGAGCGGATCATTGTGGCAACGTCCGGCATGGAAGGAGCAGAGGGACATTGGCACGGTGACATCGATGTCTGTGTTCAGGATACAGAGATTCTCTGGCTGTGAACTGCACACACACATGCACACACACACACACACACACACACACACACACACAGGAAGCTCTATTAAATTCCCCATATATTCAAGAACATTTTACAGAGGGTAGTTTTATGATGATGATGATGATGATGATGATGATTAGTATTATTATTATTATTATTATTAATAATAATAATAATAATAATAATAATAAGAATAATAAGAATAACACACCAAAAGTCATTACATTGTGTATAAAATAAATATACATCTGAAAGTGTATAACTTAAAAATTCCTTACTAAACTGATAAAAATGTCATGATGATAAGAAAAATTACAATAAATGAATTCCTAAACACCTACAGGCAGCTCTCCCGTTGAATACAGACACACTGAGAGTCCTGTCGCTTCTCTCCTGGACGACACTGAGCATCAGGCACAAACGGCTCCTCTGCATGCAACAGATACAGAGAACCAAGAGACGCCTTTCCTTTATTCACAGTATTTTTCACAAGAAACTTTACACAACACTGAGAAAGTAGAAATCTCAACTCTTTGTCACTTGACAAAAATTTGCTTTGTGTGAATCCGCTTGTTGCTGCCCCCTGTGGCCGACTGGGGAAAACACACACAACAACAGCAGTTCTCAGAGATGGAAAGAGTGTGCCTGCTAGAATATTATACACAAGTGAAGTACTGTTACTTCTAAGAAATACATTCAGTTCATATTATAACCAGTCCACACAGCTTCTCTGTCCCACTATAACCAGTTCACCTCTCTGTGACAGAAACTGTCAGACACAGCACAGCGGCCTCACACACTCACTCTTCTCGGCTCATTTAGCGTCTTTCTTTTGTTCGTTTCTCGCACAGTTTATCAGGACTATTTCACGTGACCTTTGCTTTTGCTCTGTAACAGATATACATTGAAATGTAGCAAATTGCAACAGTTACTATAAAAAGTAGAGGTAAAATTAAAATGACTGATGTAAGAAAATACTCAAAACATACAAGTACACACACAAAAAAGACTGACAAATATGTCTGCATCTAACACATGAAATTTAGAAATTAAGTTGTGTTCTTAGTCTGTTTCTAGTCTGGACTGATACAGACTGATGTATTCATTGAAAATGTAATTTTTGTATTGTAATGCAAGTCTTTCATAGTTTCCAATGACAGTTGGAGCTCAAAATGAGTAATCTACTGTACCATCAGTGCAGCGTAGGTCAGCCGGTAGTGGAGGCTCCCAGGTGAGACTGTTGCCGCATTTGTAGAGGCCTGGTGGCTGTGGTGTCAGGCCTGAGTCATGGCAGTTCATGCCCACTGATTCCCCCACTTTGTACTCCTCCTTGTAGGGGAACAGCATCATGCCATCAGGGATTTCAGGAGGAAGGCACACTTTTCCTAAAGGTACAGGAATAATTAAGTTAATCTTAGCAGTCAGTTATGTTTGTAAAGAATGACGTTACATAGACATGTTCACTGAATTGAGTTTGGAGATTATTGTTGATTTGTCTGGTTAAAAAACTGACTTACTGATGCATTTTCCACTTGGTTGGCTCCACGTCCCATCAGGAAGACAGCTGATGTACTGAAAACCCTCCAGCTCAAATCCAGTGTAGCATTGGAACTCCTCATCCTCACCAAAGTTATAATACTGCTTTGCTTTCTGTAAGAAGGGGAAGTTAATTAATACAAGAGAAGTTAGGAAGGAGACAAAAACAAACCCTCCTGGGCATGTTGCTTTAGTTTTCATAGTACTTGTCATCCTCCTTCCACTCTTCTACAACTCTGACTCTCTTTCCTTTTTTCTTAATCTCTTCCTGCCATTTGTTGCTTCCTTTTTCCTGATTTCTGTTGCTGCCTCTTTATTCCTCCCTCCTTCTATAATGAGCTAAAAAAAAAAAAATTAAGTTATGAAGGAAAAAAAAGTTTTAGTGCACTTGATAGCAATATCTCCTTGTTTATGAAACAATTTGTGAATGTATTAAATAAATAAAAAATCAACAATGCCAGCAGCGTCTGTTGGTGCCAGTTATAACAACAACAACAACAACAACAACAACAACAACAACAACAACGATAATATGTTATTAACTTGAACACAGAAAATTATCTGAAAATGAATAATGTGTGTCTGCAGACATTTATTTTTTAACTGCCTTGTGAAGGCAGGCCCATGCCCATTCTCTCAAGATATTGGCTTCATTGGCTGACTGACTAATTGGTTTACTTCTACATTTCAGTCACTAACTACAGGCTGGAGAGTTAGTCTTTACCAGGAGGAAGCTGTTGTCCGGGATCTGTGGCCTCAGACAGCCCTGCATACCAGGAGGCAGCTCGTTAATCCAGCCCACAGTGAAGTCATCATCGTTGTCACACGTCTCCTGTCTGGACAGAAAAATACGAATCAGATCATTGCTTAAATCCAGTGTTATATGCATGAAAACCAAACACAACCTAAACATTTTGAATTTGAGTTTGTCTGCAATGTCTATTGCAGCAACATTAACAATTCAGTGAGAAAAAACAATGTCAAGATGTTTGACGCAAACAGTTCATCTTACTTTCTGAAGATGGAGATGTGACACGGATCCTCCTGTCTGTCAGCACCTTTGCAGGGCTGGCCTCCGCTGAGCGGTGCGGGATTATCACAGCGCCTCCTTCGGTACCTCTTCATTGAGGATCCACAGCTACTCCACGGCCCCCAGCAGCTCCAGTAACCATCCACTGCCTCTGTGTAAAAGACTCTTGACAATCAGCTTGATAGAGTTTGATTCTGCGCAAATTCTGGCCTCATGGTACCGATACAGGAAAGGTCAGGAGGTAACAAAAATGATAAGTGTTCTCAGAAAATAAAGATATCTTGCTCTGGACCAAAGATTTAGACAAACACAAGGATGGAAAAGCAACCTAGGCACAACAAGTACATATGCAGCTATTGATGGGCGCAATGTGCAAACTAATCTGCAGGAAACAAGTCAAACCTGGTGCACCTTCACCAATGGTAAAGGTTAAACCAGTTTTCATTTTCTAATGCCATTTTTGTTTATGGCAGTTACAAAGTTGGAGGAGTTATTTCAGGCACCACTAGTTCCTGCTGTAAAAGTCATGTTCCTTTCCTTTATAGACTGTATTGGTGACTGACAGTTCAAGCACTTCAAGGCTTGAATTGACGTGAAACATCAGTACAAAACATTAGAAGTGTTTGGTTCTTTGATAAAAAGTCAAAGTAAGACCTGTGTACTTAAAACTGAAAGTGAGGAGAAAGCTAAGACTCCCAAGGTGAATTTTGGTATGAAATATCCAATCACAAAGCTAAAAAAAATTCTCTTGCATCTACTGCCATCATAAAAGCTCAAGGCAAAACCTAAAGCTTGTGTTTTTAAGCCAGTGGTGATTCTATGGATAAAAACGTAGTTCTGTTGGTCTTCCGGTCAACCAGGGTAAAATACCTTGACAACTTTTGGATGGATTGCCATGAAATTTTGTGCAGACACTTGTGATCCCCAGAGGATGAATCCTAGTGACTTTGGTGATCCTCTGATTTTCCCTTTAGCGCCATGATGTTGACATTTGTGGCTTAGAGTCAAATGTCTCAAAAACTAGTGACTACCATGAAACTTGACACAGACAATCACGCTCCCCTCACCCAGAAACAGTCATCTCAACACTTAACTTGAACCCTAAGCATACCGTGGTCTGCAGCAGTGCTGCTGTACCTGAGGTATAATCGGGAGCTCGTTTCTCACAGTTGGTGCCAAATGTGCCGGTTTGGCAAACACACTTGCACTCTGTGCCGGAGAGAACTGGCCTGGCGTTGTTGGGGCAGGGAGCACACTTGCAAGTATCGAACTCATCTAAGTACTGCAGGAAGGCCTTCCTCAGGTGTCTCCTCTTTGTGACCGCACATGGGATCCCCCGAACCAGATCTATAATGGGAAGCACCTGCACAAACACACACATACATGAACGCAGCATCAGCTTCTTGTAGGCTTAAAGATAGTTTTGTTGTTGTTTTCAGTAGTACTTGAAATAACCTTGCTCTCAATCACAACAGGGTTTTCAAGGACAGACTTGGCCCAGTTCTTGTAGGATGTGCGGTCTGGAGCTGGGCCCTGCCTCTCCCAGGCCAAAGCTGCTGCCTCTCTGACCCGACCTCCTTTCACCATCGAGAAAGATTTCTCAGCTGCCTGAACGTACGAGCCTGGACAAAGAAATGTTTTAGGACAGAGAGAAGGAAAGGATGGTGATACTGAGCCAGTAAGCCATGAACAGTAGAGTCGGGATAAACAAGGTGTGCTTCCTGTCAGATTTTAAAAGAAACCTTGATATTTCTGAGTCATCCTGTTGTCAGAGCATCGGGTTACACTGCTGTGTTCAGTGTAAAGGATGATGGTCCAGGTGGTCTCTCGGGCCAGGCAGCCTTTGATGCGCTCTTCTGTTTGAGCTGTTGCAGAGGAAGAGCATAGAGCATTGTGATGCAGACACAAAGAAGCTGACAACAAAATGTTATGCAGCACTCTATGGGTGGTCTTCTTTCCAGTGAATAAGTCATATTTAAAAATTACTGGTAAACTACATTTTCCTCTTGCTCTGTTCATTCAGTGACAGATTCATCTGGGGTTTCTTCTCGGTTTCTGCTTGTCTAAAAATGTTGTAGGAATGTCAAACACGATTTTATAATCACAGAAAAAAAGGACTTTCACATGATGAGAACATTTAGCCTCATCTGTGTACAGTGTCATAGAACCTGCTGCTGCTAGAAAACAGGCAAAAAAACCCCAAAACATAGAAATGTGTCCACTGATGTTTGTGGAGGGAATGCTAAGTGACCCAGTCACCCGATAACATACAGAGATGGAGGAAGGGAACATTATAGTTGTGCACGAGAGTGTAACAGGTGTCCACCCTGCTGTGCTGTACCTGAACTGGTGAGTTCCTCTCGGCTGTACTGGTACAACAGGTCATAGTGGCCTCCCAGCTTCCCTGAGCTGTAGTAGTGTGTCCCGAAGCGCTGGAAGATGTCCCTGTAGAGGGCGTAGTTGTACTCAAGAGGAAGTGCGTGAAGGAATTGGAGGAAAGGCTGTGATAGGACAAGGTCCTCCGGGTCCCTCACCTTGAACGTGGACACGGGAAGAACCTGGTGCACCCGGAAAAACTTGGAGTCCTACAGAAGGAAAGACTGGAAATGACTAAGAAGAAGGAAAAGATGGAGTATAGCTGCAACCAGTGATGGGAACAGATACATGCATGTGTGTGCTCTTTGTTGGGATGTTTTAGACCTTCAGATTTTTTGTCTGGTCCTCACCTCTTAATGTTAGAGGATCAGGGAAGCATTAGGTCAGTGAAGGCTCTCACAAGTGGCCTTTATCACTGTAAATGTGTGTGTGTGTGTGTGTTGTTGTTTGAGTCACTCACTGATTTCTTTGAAGCTTCAAAAGCCTCCTTGTTCGAGCTAACTTGTGTCATAGATCTCCCACTGTAGAAAAAGATGGGGAGAAAAAAGATGGGGAAGAAAAAGTCGTCTGCATCCTGTTGGTTGCTACTAGACGAAGAGGACCTCTTCAGGTCGATGGACTCAGCATGCAGGGGGTGGGGCTCGGTGCTGAAGTCCTCCAGTACTCCAACCTTTAAAACCACAACCACATCTGTAAGGATCTATAATAACAAAGCGCTAACTACAAAAACTAAAGTCTGTGTTTCCTGAAGTGTTCATCTGTGGTGGTATAACCAAGGCTGAAAAGAGATTCTCTGCAAACTATGACCATTTTTCTAATTATTAGGTCTCTGCATGCTGGATGATTTAGTCGATTCATTTCTCAATTTTTTGCCCAAACTCATTGATTTCTAAACGCTTTTCTTACAGTTTGTTATGCATTTCTGAGTCATTATGCAAATGAGGGGTTGTCACCGAAATTGTGTCATGGGGTCCACTTTCATCTATCTAATTCATTTTTGTCAGAAAAGCAGCAGCAGCAACAAAGGAGCAATAGCATTTGTTCCTCTGACCAACACTCGGTCACTCGGTCATTCATCTTGACTGATGTTGATGTTACTTCAGCATGCTATTGGCTGCTCGGAGTAGCACAAACATCAGCTTAATTAGGCAGCTCCTACTCTGCACTCAGCAGCGGTTGGGTAGGATTTGAAACTCATTGTTCAGCTCTTATTGTTTGTGTTACCTTAAGGAGCAAAGGTTTACATTAATGTAATGTTGCTAACATTGTTGAGGCCATTTTTTCTGTCACTATTATTCTGGCTGTGGCTCAGAAAAATGGCATATCTCTATAGAATCACTGAACAAGTCTGAGATATGGGTGGTAATTCAGAGGTCTGGAACCAGGCCGGCTTCACAGAAGGACTGTACAATGTGATATTACAAATAATTACTCCACCTTGATGTCAAAGCTTTCAAAGTTGTGAGGGATTCGGTGGTAGAGCAGAGTGCTCTGGGGCCTCTTGATGTTGCAGCTTCCTCCCATGAACATGTTGTCCAGCACCGCTCCCCTTTGCTCCTCTGCCAGAACATCAAACCTTCAAATGCAAATCAGTGAAGAATTAAATGAATCATGGACTTTTCTTTACAATGAGCACTAAAGACCAACAATATGTTAATTGTTCATAATCGATCTTATATTTACTGTAATTTCAAAAAATATTTCATTTTTCAACTGTAATATCTTAAATTATATACAAATACATTATTTTTTATGTTTATGTAAGATATCAATTGCTAATCCTTTCTGACATAAATTGAATTAAAAACAGTACAACAATATATATACATGTTTGATCTCAACAACTTCATTGATTTTTATAAATATCTGCTTATTCTGAATTTGACGCAGCAACACGTTTCAAACAAGTTGAGACAGGAGCAACTAAAGACTGGGAAAGACACCTGTTGGATCATTCCACAGGTAAACAGGTTCATTTGTAACAGATGAAAGTATCATGATTGGGTATGAAAGCATCCTGGAAAGATTCAGTCATTCACAAGCGAGGACGGAGAGAGGTTCACCACTTTGTGAACACATGATATTAGAACATGGGCTCATGCAGGAACACTTTGGAAAACTGTTGTAGGTAAAGGGTTCATTCTATTTTTATATGCGTTTTACACAGTACAAGACTAGAAATGTTTTAAGAGGAGGAACATGACAGAAGAGAGGATGTAATTTATGAGCACAGCAGCGAGGAATGTGGGCTGTTCACATTAAAACTAAAGTTCCTAACTCAGCAGTGACTTTTTGACCTTGAGCTCACCCGTTTCCCACCAGGTCAGCCCCGGGGGCCACTCTCTTCTCTGCTGGACACACAATTTTGTGGTCGACACAGTCTTTCTCATCAGAGTTATCTACACAGTCGTTCTGTCTGTTGCATGTTAACGTGGAGTTGATGCAGCGTCCTGCAGCAGAAAGGATGACGAGAAAAAGTTGATCTGTGGACGTGTGTGTGTGAAAAGGATTGCACATTTCTTCATTTATGGAAAAACAACTACTTGCCATTATCACACTTAAAGTCCTCTTTGCAGTCGATGGGTGGTAATTTGCACTCTGTGGAGGGGTGACAGGGTCTCTCCTCTGTCAGCTCCGCACTGCAGGCTGATCCACCAAACTGGGACGGCCTCTGGACAGACCGTGTCCGAAACTGAGGCAAAAACATGTGAGAGAGAGTGATTCAGAATTTAATTCATTTCATCCAACAGAGGTTTGAGAAGACAGAAGAATGGACAGAATGGAAGAAACAGAGGTAGAGACAGATGTGCTTTTTCTTTTCTGAAAATGTTCTTCCATGTGAAACAGTTCATTTGGCAGAAGTGGCAGGAGGATATGGAACTGCTGTTATAAGAAGACATACTGTCAAAGCTCCGCCATGCACACACTACACGCCTACTTTAACCATTGTTTTATTTTCCATAATACACAGAACTTTTCTTTTTTTCTTCATCTGACAATCTCAGCAGGGCTGACTTAAGACATGTCCGTGGGATTGTTTCTGGGAGTGTTCTGCAATTATAGACAAATTACAAATGACAGATTTTTAAGGCTGATTCTCATATTAGAGTCAATTAGAGTCAAGTATTTAAGATAAATGCAGACTTCTTCTGTATTATTAACCTTTAAAGTGCTGCCAGTGCCCAAACAGAACCGTAAAAAGATGATTAATGCAATGCATACAGTCAATACAAGCTGATATCGTGTTGCAAGATCAAATATTTTGTAGGAAAACAAATGAAATAGGTTGCACGGGAACATTTTACTGATACTTTCAATATCAAAATTTTGTGGCTTGGAAAATACATGAAATAACAACGCTTCCTCATCACAAAAATTAATGTGTGCAACAACCTAACAACTAAGAAATGTCTCTTTAACCAAACTCATCATTAGTACAAAACAAAAATGCTGTGTACTATTACACACGTACTGTCACTACTTTTCAAGCCAACCATGTTATTCTGTACCAACGGAAAATTATTCATTACATACTGTAGTGTGCATCAGTAGACAAGAATCAAAGTGAGACTTTGGGAGGATACTGCCAATTAAACCTCCAAGTGAAAAACAAAGCTCTGTTCACTGAATGAAGACAATGAGATGAGATTTAAGATCAGAGCGCTGGAAAGTGGACCTTTGAAGTTAGATTCATTTGTTCATTTGTTAGATTCATTTGTTAAAATATTTTCTGGAAGATGAAATACTTAGTTTTTGTTTTCTAAGATAATCCTGAGCCGTCTGTACAACACACTCTTCTATCAGTGTGTTGTACAGCAGGGTTCATCAACATTCAAGGACTGCTTTGAATACTGTATATGTCATTTTGTCACCACATCCTCAAAACCTGAGAATTTGTGTGCAGCATGGAATGAACACGCAGCTAACAGGGGATACGTTTGCAGTGTGATTTATGTTTCTTGCCTGTTTCTTGGCACAGGGTGAGCAGTCAGACCAAGACCCAAACTCAGTGAGCAGGCAGTTGACTGGACAGAGCTGTTCGTTACAAGCTCTTGAGTCCTCTCGCTTACACAGCTGATGGCAGCTGCTCATCCAGTAGTAGTCATCATACTGAAAGTTCCTGCCAAAAAAGTGAAAGTTTTTACATACAGCAGCTGTTTTCATCATCTGCATTAGACAAGTAACAATAATAATAATTCTGGATTACAGTATTTCACAATAGATTTGGCTCTATTTTCACAGCAGTTTCAATTTGCTGTGCCACCTGTGTCTGTGGCGCCATGTCTGTTTCTTCTGTGTCACCTGTGTCTGCTCTGTGTCACCCGTGGCTGTGGTGTTAAGTGTCTGTGGTGTGTCACCTGTGTTTGTGGTGTTTCATCTGTGTCTGTGCTGTCACCTGTGTCTATGGTGTCATGTGTGTCTGTGTTGTGTCATGTGTATCTGTGTTGTATCACCTGTGTCTGTGCTGTGTCACCTATGTCTGTGCTGTCACGTGTGTCTGTCCTGTGTCACGTGTCTGTGCTGTCACCTTTGTCTGTTCCTGTGTCACCTGTGTCTGTGCTGTCAGCTGTGTCTGTACTGTGTCACCTGTGGCTGTGCTGTCAGCTGTGTCTGTACTGTGTCACCTGTGGCTGTGCTGTCATGTGCGTCTTTGCCATTTCACCTGTGTCTGTATTGTGTCATCTTTGTCTGTGCTGCCATGTCTCATTTGGCTGATCTGTGTCTATGCTGTGTATGTTCTGTGTCTCACTTGTGTGTTCCGTCTCACCTTTGTCTTAACTGTCTCATGCGTACCTTTGCTGTCTCAACTTTGTCTACGATGTCTCACCTGTAACAATGTGTCTCACCTCACTCTGCTCTGTGTACCATGGTTGCAGGTCCTGGAGCAGGCAGACCAGGATCCCCAGGGGTAGCGCTCACAGAAACAGGCCAGGCCAGCTGACACCCAGCTGAGGAGCTGCAGCAGCAGGACCAGCTGACTGTGAGGAGCCATCAGGAAGTTCAAACTGGTCTCACCTATTGAAATGAATTTGATGGCCAGACCAGAATCAACATCTGTCTAAAACGGGTTATTTATTGATTTTTTAATTTCTACATCATGTGTTTTAGATTTGTTTCAATTACATGGACGTCATTTATTGTACTTTGAATAAACACTATTAAATATCAGCTTTATTAAAAGGAATCAAAGAGGACTTAAAAGTCAAGCAACATTTCCCCACTGAACATCTCAACATCAATAAACTACTGAAAATTGAAGATGCCTTGATGCTCCCCCTTACTGTATTCTCCACAGAGGATCATCCTAACACACCTTTCGCGATGTGTGACCATGATGATTGGACTGTGAAGACATCTATTAAAACAAACCCTACAATCTGATCTACTGTTCTCTGCTCGAGGTGGTTCATAATGCTGCAGCACATCCCTGCAGTGCAGCCTGCTGTAATTGCTACTTTCTCTTTCAAGGGTTTTGTTGTCAAACATATTAAAGTGATTCATTAGGCTCTGTCTCTGCAGTTTTAATGCCATGCCAAATGTTTTACATTGAGACTTAATGTTCTTTTGATGCAAATAAAATGCCTTTTAGGCAAGGAAGGTAATGCATAAAAAGGCATTTAACAAGAAAATGACACAAACGAATGAATGCACTTTTACAAAGCAGCAAAGGGTTGTGGTGCAGTTTTAAGTAGGCATATTAAATGTTAAGTTGATGTGGATTATTTATTCAATATTTAAGTTTATAAAGTTCCATCAAAATACATTAAAAAGTAAAAGCAGACTCACCACATATACTGATGTCCTCTTCAGCAGATATTAAGGCATATGCTTCAGCAGCTCCTGTGTGTGACTGTATACTTGGAGAACTGCAGGCAGAGCTGAAACTGACTTGAGGTCTGTGTCTGATTGGCCAGCAGCAATATAAAACCCCCCCTTTCATGGGAAACCATTTGTTTTTTGACTTAGATTGCCCAATCTGGTGTTCAAAAACATCTCAAACTGAAATCTAGTTAATAATAATAATAATCAGAAAACACAGCAGTGCATAAAGATCTTACATAACCCTTTTGTCCCTCACTGTTACGGGAAGCAAGAGTTCTGGAGTTTCCCGGCTGCAGAGACATAAACCAGATGTTCTGCGTTAGTTAGAGATCTTGAGGGGGAGAAAACTTCTTTTCGTCAGTTATCCAAGTGTTTGTGCAATCTGGCACCAACACGACTGCAATTGGTTCATGTTAAGGTGCATAAGTGAATTCTACTATTGTGCAAAACTGCAACGCTGTAAATGAAGCAAAATGTGAGTACATGGAAAAATGAACAGGTTGTTGCACTCTGAATGATTTGAACTTTTTTGATATTAAACAAAAAATTGTTATTTAATTATTTATTTTTAGTTAGTGCTCAAGTTTTCAAGACTAGAAAACACATAAGAAGAGGAAAAGGTATGTGTTCCAAAAGATATGCAGACATGAAATACCAAAAGTCATGCATTCATTTTGGAATTTAACAGATAAACGGTGCAAATGACTGGTGAAAATACTAATGGCATAAAATTTTTAAGATACAGACAAAGTGAAACCTAGAGTGAGTCATGGAAAAACTGATGTGAACTTTGCAACTGGGCAAAATGGAAATCCATCATCATTTGAAAGTCAAAGACTGAATTATTAGAAAGATTGTCAGAAAACTTACATCTAAATTTAATTTATATTTGATTATACTGCTATAGCATATCATAATTGCATATGGTTTTTGAATGATTAATTAAAGGAATAGTTCAACATTTTGGGAAATACTCTTACTTGCTTTCTTCCCAGGACTCAGATGAGGAGATCAGTATCAGTCTCGCGTCCGTGTGTTGAGTACGGAGCTGGATGGAAGGCACAGTTAGCCTAGCTGAGCATAGGGACTGGAGGCAGGGGACACAGCCGGCCTTGTTCACAATTACACATTATTGTTAAATGGCAACACAAACCTCACTTGTTAACGAGTTGTATCTCATTTCTTTAATTCACACACAAAAATGTATAGATATATAAAAGCAACAATTTGTGGTTTTAGAGGGAATTTCATGCTGGAACTGCTTCTTGGTGAATGACAGCTGGGCTCTGTGTCAGGAGCTTAGAAATCTTGTTGTTACTCTTGGAAAGAACATTAATGAGTGTGTTTCAAAATGTTTTAGACAAAAAAACAAAACAAAACCCTGAAATATCATCATATTTGTATATAAAACTTTATTCACATTATAAAATGTCCTAAGCTGTACATCGGTTTAGCTGTGGATTCTCTACACTGCAGGACATACTAACAACACATGGCCTACTCTACTCATATACATGCCAAAACAAAGAATTTAGCAATTTAGACATCACTACTTTAGATTACATTAAAGGGGGGGGGACCTCCACAAACACAAATTTACAAATTACATTGCACTGACATTCAATGGGAAAATGGCTCTAGTACAACGCTTCAGATTAACAACTGTTTAAGTGGATTTCAATTGTTTTTTTTTTTTGTGTGTGTGGCTTTTTCCATTCTGCTGTTTCTTTATGTGGAGCATCTGAAAAGCCCTTGTGATGGAAAACTGAAGCTGAAATTAAAAAAAAGTACTATTTCAGGGAAGACTGCCAATGACATGCTGCACATTTGTAGAAAATAAGAACGCAATAGAGGCTGCAATGATCATCACACCCCATAATATGAAGGTGTCAGACCAGCAGGAACATACTGATGATTCAGCTATTCTTTATGAAGGAGCACTACAGCAGATGTAAGATCATGAGGGGCAATTTTATAAGAAAAAGTCTTGTTATTATGATAACAAAGTTACAGAAAAAGGGTCATATTTCAGTTAGGTTGGGAAGATTACCGACATGCCCTCACTTGTTCTGATCATGTTCAACATGTTCCAACTTTTTCTTGTTAAATGACTTTTTCTCATATCTCACTGTTTGTTTGTTTTTTTCATGAGGTCATGATGCTGATCAAGTCAAAGGGGTTTATGCTCTGGGGAGCAGCCTCGTGATTGCTCAATTTTATGTTCAATCTGCCCACTTTGATATTTTCTTGATATTAATGTTAGCTTTTGATATTTCCTCGCTACAAATGGAAGTTGATGAAGCTAATGGGAGTAAAATTGTTAGCATTTATCCTCTGGGGACCATAATAGTCACAGCAAATGAAAATACTGTATATCACATACAGCCAATAGTTTTAAAGGTTCCCTACTATGGACTAAAGTGTTACTTAAAAGGCAATTTTGACCTTTAATCATTGCTGGAGAAACATTTAGGGTGTCACCTAAATGATTAGAAATCATCTTTCATCAATATACTGGAGAGGTCTAAGAGGCAAAGATTTGGCCAAGCTTTGTAAAAGCTTTTAAGAATCTGGCATAAAGTTTATTTTACACAGTTACTGTTGAATAAATTCAAAATACATTTTTTTTCTATAGAGAAAGAAACATCCTAATTATAGGCCAATTAAGTATAAGCATCATTACAGTGTAGATGAATTGCTTTGTCTACAAGGTGTCACACCAAGCAGCCAAGTAGAGACTCACCTGGCTAGAGCCTCTACTGAATGATGATGAAGTACATTGTTGGGACGACAACTTCTCACATTGTGACACATTCAAACATGGAGGCAAGACACAAGCACAGTGAGACAGCTTCGAACTAAAAACGCCAGTGCATAGCCTGAATATGTACATTTTGATACTCTTTCATGGTAAAAAAAAAAAAAAAAAAGGTCCAAAAAATAAAGGAGGTGGCTGAATAGGCAAGAAAAAAGGAAAGAAAATGCAAAGATGCCACACTGAAAAGAGTTCTGCAAGGGTCGAAAACTGACACCCAAACCCAGCCTGTGCCTGTCTTTAAGGTCTCACCCAGCAGAACGTGCAGAACCTGCACTAGATTTTTGGTTTATATCATTTTATTGTATCCTTTACTGTCTGCTGGCTTCCCCTCTGTTACTGCCTGTGTGCTAAACACATTTGAAAATAAGTAAAGCCAAACTGAAACGCAATGTTACACATCCAAACAGCTGAACCTGAACGAGCTGAGTGGCAGAACTCAAGAACCAACCAGCAAAGAAAATAAACATCCAGATGAAAAAGACAAATGGGACATAATCAGATAAGCCTCTACAAGATTACAATTTCAGATAATATGAAAACCCCACTGAATCTAACTAAAGAATCAAATGGAATAGGATTCATGAATCTCTTATTTAATATACGTCACAAAATCTGATAAAATAGAAGTTCTCTCCCGTGTGTGTGTGTGTGTGTGTGTGTGTGCGTGTGTGTGCATGTGCGTGTGCGTGTGGTGTGTGTGGACTGCTGCCTTCAGGCTCTCAGCCAGACACCATGCAGCAGAGTCCAGGGAAGCGTCTCTTCCTCTGTCGGATCAGCGGGTGTGGAGTCAGGTTCAACAAGCTGCTGTCATCTGGAACACACACACACACACACACACACACACACACACACACACACACACACACACACACACACACACACACCTCGTCACACTTTGTGCAGTGCAGCTCATTTCACTCATCACTTCCGTCATTTTATTTTTTTATTCACTTCCTTTTTAATTCATTTTGGGCTTTTGTCAGACTGGTTGTCATATTGCTTTGCTTCCTGATTGTCACCTGTGACAAATAATTACTCCACTGTGCACAATACAGTACAAATCCCTAAATAATAAATAATAAAAAAGTGTGCTGTTTCTACAACTGTATTATGACTTTTGCATGCTAAGATAAGCTAACTGTTTGTTGCCTGTATTGTAATATTTAGCATGTGCTGTGTAGGAAACAAGAGTGTATCAATCCTGTCATCTAACTCTGGTCAAGAAAGGGAATAAACAGATTTCCCAGTCTGACGACCCCTCATTACAGGAGGGTCCAGACCCCCGTGTTGGGCACCACTGCAGTAGAGATGTATTTTATTTTCTCATAGAGGGTTTCTTTCACATCCTTGCACAAAGCATTTTGAAAGAGCATCTTAGTGGACTGAGCAGCTTGTCATTGTCACCAAAATAAAACTACACTTCTGTTCGAAGCATTCTTAAACCACAGCTCTGTCCACTCGCCCTGACAGCAGATGCTGTTGAATTAAATAATGACAGACATTTGTGAGCAAGAAAATAGCTCTTCGCCTCATCAGCTCTCTGGTTCTTTAGACTCACACTGTTGTTTCTAAGTCACTTTGGACTACTCTTTGTACCCAGACTTGATAAACGTCTGACCGAATTAGTTGCACTAATAATAATTAGTTATGAATTTCAACCATCACAGCGTTACATACCTTGGTTTTTCAGTGGCAATGGCATCGTGTCCCTGAGTTTGCTGAGTAGGTTCCGCATCTCTCTCATATCTCTGTGAAAACAAAGGAACGCTGACTCAGCAGGTACTGATTTGCAGCTTTAATCAATTCTGACATTGCAACAGTAGAAGAACACAGTTTAGTGTGATGGCTCAGTTATAATGATCTCTATTAACTTCATTTCCTGTTTTATTTTGCAGTCTTACCTCCATGTATTCCACTTTGTTTCACTTCCTGACAGTTTTACTTTTTTCCTGTTCTCTACTGTCTAACCAGCCTTCCTATAGTACTTATAATCCCGGCTGTCTCTATGACCTCTGCCTGCTTGTGAATTCTGATTCTGTCCTAGTCCTCTGTCAATCCCATGCTTATGACTTCTGGACTGTTTTTGTAAGAGCTATTAAATAAATGTAAGAATGGAATGTAAGAATGAAGCTTAAGAAGCAGACGTGTACCTCTCTATATTTTCAATATCGGTTCCCACCAGCCACTGCTCCTGTAGAAAGTCGATGGGGGAGGACGATCGGTCCTCCAGGATGGCGACGTCTGAGCTTTCATCCATCCTGAAGTCCACCTTTGGCTCTGAGTCCGTTCCTTCAGGTCCGAGCAGAGACAGCAGCCATGAG
This sequence comes from Chaetodon trifascialis, assembly GCF_039877785.1. Classification (NCBI taxonomy): domain Eukaryota; kingdom Metazoa; phylum Chordata; class Actinopteri; order Chaetodontiformes; family Chaetodontidae; genus Chaetodon; species Chaetodon trifascialis. The sequence continues at coordinate 18,766,136 of NC_092075.1, forward strand.
GCACAGCACTTTCAAAAGCACTGCATCTTTAAAGCAACGGATGATTTCTATCCATAGAACAGGAAATTTTAGTGCCCACCACTCAGTATGTCAAAGATGTCATTTTACTGTGACAGTCAAGGTCTTTAGTGAGCTTACAACACATTACTGAAACGTTTGATCTCATTATTTTCTTTTTATAAATGTTACTGAAATGGTTGCTTCTATAAATCAAATAAGACTTGTTTTCATTTTATAGAGCCTAAATATAACAAAAACGAACAAAAGCCATCTGTGGAATAAACTAACAGCTCTCTGCTGCCCTCTGCTGTTTTAACAGTGTGTGACCTGAACTCCCATCTCCACAGATATCATCTGACAGCCCATATAATGCTCATATGTCTTATATAAGTAGACATTTTATGTCCACAATGCATTTAACTTTAACATTTTGACTGTATAGTTTGGGAAAATGCATGAAAAACTGAGCCAAGTGCTCGGAAAGCATTAGATCAAAACTGAGGTACAATAAATAGACTTTAAATAGATTAGAAGAAGTACTGATTGGATTTCAAGGAGAAAAACAGTCGGTGTGCATTTTAAATGACTTATCTAATGGTACTCCTCAAGAAGGTGAATTACTGGGGGTCCTCAGTGTAGAAGACAAGAGGGTCTCTGTTTTTAGGTTATGGAGATGGATTAAAACCAGGCTGTCACATGTTTTTAGGTTGAGAACACTTGATAGTGATTAAGGATTCACTGCAGGGTTTTTTCAGGAGGTTCCCACACTGCTGCCACTGTTACCACCATGCTGTGGAAGTGTTACCTGTGTTAAGGCTCTGACTGATAGCCCACATTATGCTGACTAGTTAGCGATAAAATGTGTCATCCCTTAGACTCTGTATGTCATTTGTGCCTTTTTTTAAATTTAGAATATATTTTTGGGCTTTGACAGGCTGGATAACTGAGTACTGAGATGCAGCCTTCAATCCCAGCACTGCGGTTTAAATACAAGCGGTTTAAAATGTTAAACTGATATGCTACTTTACGACTATAAATTCAGTGTGTGAACATTGCTAGAAAGATTATATTGATTAGACCCATTGTGGTCATGTGATGCACATCAAGGTGGATAAATTAAATCAATCTATGCTTGTTTGCTTTTCATAAATCTCAGAGTACTTCATGAACATCGGCCAAAGATGATCAATTCTTTTGAAACTGGCTTTAAGAGTAACGTGGACTCTTGTATTGTATTTCCTTGAAATGTTTTTTTTTCCGTTGTTATGACGGTACTTTTTCTGTGCAGCTGCAGCACCCCCAGCAGGCACATGGATTTGAGCATCTCTGTTATGAACATCTCCAGGCAGCACTGCAGCTGGATGAAGAGTCGGCAGATCTCAGGGTGGATCTCTCCGTCCTCTGGACTGCAGCATGAAGAGGAGGAGGAGGAGGAGGAGGAGGAGGAGGAGGAGGGGTGAGAGAAGAGAGGGTGACGGGGAGGAAGGGAAGCAGAGAGCGACAGAAACAATCAGACCAACAGAGATGGGTAACGTGTAGTTCACATTCAAGCAGACCAAGTTCCAAAAATGCTGCAGATTCAACTTTTTCACCATGTTTCTCCATCATTTCTCATTCCTTTCATTACAAATGAACTTAACTCACTTGCAGATAAAACCTGACACAGCCATCTCTGCGAGCCTTTGTCAAAGCTACATCAGCAGTGATAACAGAACATTCACTATTACACATTACTTCAGTATGATTGTGGATTTTCCTACCGTTGTTTGAAATATGAAAAGAACAGTATTTCTTTTTATTGCTGGTTTCTAAATTTGTGTGGAAACAGTGGAAGGTTTAAACAGTCCGCTTGAACTGTGTTGTATCTTATTTAGTTGTTATAACTTCGTTTTATTCACCTATTTATTCTCCTGTCTTCTTACCTCATTATGGTGTAATGTCAGTACTTATTGTTTGTTTTAGGCCTGTTCTGTTGTTTTACAGTCAGTCACTTGTTTTGTCAAGTGCAGTATTTATCATTGTTTTAGTCATCCGTCAAAGGAATAACTGGAACATCAATTTCATTTTCTTTTTCTTTTCTTTTTCTTCTTCTTGTTTTTTTTTTTTTTTTTTTTTTTTTTAATAATAATAAAAAATCAGGGCTCAAGAGGTTAAAAGGTGCAAAGCAACAAACAATGATGGACCGCTGCGATGTTTCAGGAGAGCCCAAATCTTTACCTTTAATAACAAATGCAAAGGAAAAATGGCTCTTTGTTTCCTTCTTACCCTGACACGGAGATGACGGCGAGGTCCTGGTGCGCAGCCCGGGCCATGGAGCATCCTTTGGAGCGTGTGTGGTGCATCTGAGCCCGCAGAGACGGACAGTCGGCTGAGATCTCCCCGACGGATATGACCTGCTCCCGGTACAGCGCTACGAGGGTGTTGAATTCCTGGACAGTCTGAGGAAAAGAGACCAGTCTGACTGTTTGTTAAGCCTGAACAAACCGAGAACATGCCATCTTCAAAGGAAGGCAAGACTGTAGTAAAAGGATTCCCTGCGCTTGTACCTCTGGTCCGTTTAGCGCCACTGCTGCACCTGCACATGATCAAATCGGTTTTTATCCACTAAATCCATGAACACGTCCTTTGGTGCAGAGTTACGCTAAATACGGACCTCTCAGCAATCATTAACAGAGACATTGTCTGTGTTTGAGGACTCACCATCCTGCTGCTGTCCACGGCCCCCTCTGTGCTCTCCCGGCGCTCCGGCTCCGTCTGCGCCACTTTACTGACGGGAAAAATGATCCCTGCGGATCTTGGGCGCTTTTTCCGCCCGTACGGTGCAGAACACATGCATGCACACCCAACACCGGAGCCCAGCCAGACGGACACACAGAGAGAGACAGCCCCTCTGTCCTGATCGCTGCGGTGTCCTCTATGAAGAAGAAAAAGAGCGGCTCGGACGCAGCAGGGTCGCGAGTTTGGATGATGCTCGGAGTCCCCGCAGGAGAGCGTCGTTATTCCCGCAGCAGGACCGTGTCGCGGGCCGGACGGACCCCCAGCAGCTCCCTCTGCATCCCAGCCGAGAGGAGAGTCACCTTCAGCCCCTCCTGAAGGCCGAGAGGGAGGCTCCTCCGTCTTCCGCCGCGCGTTCACGTGTGAGGAGGATTCAGAGAGAGCCAACAGCAAAACAAGTCGTCACCCACCGACTGACAATTAACTGTTTAGGAGCATCAGTGGCCCAGAAAACAACTCGGAGACGGCGCAGTGTCAGATCTGGGTGACGGTGCATTAGAGGGACGCTCCTTCAGACGCAGAGACACTTTCAGATCACACTTCTCGCGCTGTTCCGCCACAGGAGCGAAGACATTCAGTGTCACAGGCTTCGGCTGATTTTTCGCGTTTTTTTAAACCTTTATTTTAAAGCTGCATTGACTCTTTTGGCCACGAGGGGGCATCATACCCCCAAAACATGCTGGCAGACACAAACCCCAAATTTGATTACTTTAGAAAGTTGTAGCTCCGCTTTGGTCTCCACCAGCTCTTAAGAAAAATATCAGTTTTTCCTCTAAAGAACTACAGTATTTCAGCTCACAGGTGTCCCTTTGTTCATTTTCACCACAGGCAAAAAGCTAAAAAGAGACACTGTGACAAGTGATTGTAAGTTATTTTAGAAGCATAGTGAAAAAAACAGTCATCATCAGTTTATAAGATTTTTTTTTATTCATAAATCATTTCCATAAACTCGTTCATGGGTCTCAACCTGTAGTTACTTTTAATACTGAGCTACTGAGCGAACAAGAGCACTTGTCAGAAAGATTAAACCACAGAAAATGATGATAAAATCAAATTAAAATGCTAAATCAGACCATGTTCAAATTAAAAAAATAGATGCATAGCTCAAATGAAACACCTTTTTGCCTTAATACATTTTTTTTTTACACAGACAATTAACTCTTTACACAATTTGAATGCTGAGAATTTATTTTCAGACTTTTCAAAGTCTTTTCTTTAAAAAAAGACACAAGTAGTGTTCACCGAGAGCTTCCCATTATTTCAGTTTCTTTCTGGCTTTCTGTGACTGCAGTGTACGTAACACAGTCTGTACCAGAGAGCGAACACTTCCAGCTGCTTGACTCCACTCTCATATTACTCGTTACAGACAGAAGGTACAGACTGAGCAAAGGCACCGTGCTGAAATGGGCATTTCACCCATGCTGCTGTCTTTACTTGTTAGATATTTGAGTCCTGAGCATCCTCTGTTTTGTCAACACAACAACATGGACACACAGAAGCAAAATGTCTCAGTCTAAATAATTTCACTGAGCATCACTCAACAAAACACAAAAGTCTAAACTTCCTCTGATGACACTGGAGCAAAATTACAAACAGGTGCTGACTCCCCCATTACATTTGAAAACTTCTGTGTGCATTTATTAATGACTCTGACAAGTTTTTCAGCAAAGTGCCACTTTGATCCCCAACATCAAATTCTTTCATGTTTTTGGGAAATAAACTTGCTTGTTTAGAGATTTAAATGACAAGCGCCATTACTGACCTCATGTCTGTGCATTCAGTACAGAGCTGCAGTCTGGATGTGCTTAGCATAAAGACTGTGAACAGGAGGGAACAGCTGGCTTGGCTCTGTCAACACTGCTGAGGCTCATCACTGAAAATACTGCATTTATTTTGTCCACATACAAACGGAAACAATTTATGGTTTAAGGGGGAGTTACATTTTCAAAACATTTCTTGACACCAGTCGATCCCTCCGCTCAGGACGTCTTCAGCTACGTGGTTGGTTTTGGTCTCTGTATAGACACAACGGTACCAACCTGGCAACCTCACAGCGAGCACAAACCTGTGCACAGTCACTGCCTCACTCTTCACACAGATACAGCATGTTAATTATTGAGCTTTAGAGCTGTCTGCAGGCCTGGTTATGAACTTTGGACCGAGCCAGGCTAGCTGCTCTCCTCTTCTTCCTCCCAGCTCCTGCACAATACTTGAGGCACAGATGTGGGAGAGGTAGCAATCTTCTGTTTTCTACTATGATCAACACTACCACTGATCCCATATTGTTCTACCGCAAACCAAAGACTTCACTACCAAACAGCACACTTCTGTCGAGGTCTCCCTTATGTGCAAGGTAACAGAAGTAAGAGAAGAAAAACCACTGTCCTTCAAGCAGTGGTGTTTTTTATAGCCTTGCCCAGTATTTCTGTATGTCAGGCCACCTCACAGTGTGTTATTGCACTTATAATATCGCTACTTTGCTCAAAAACTTCGTCAAACCTTAAACTTTTCCAACCATTTGTGCAAATTCAAAACCTGTGACTGTTCAGATTCTATGCACGTCACGACCACCTCTGCTACTTCTCAGAAACTTTCCCACTGAGACAACAGGTCTGCCTTGTGATTCTATCCAACTGGTGAACCCAGAGAAACGCACACTCTCTGTAAAGAAAAAAAACTGCACCGCACTGCAAACTCTCCAGCTCTCGTCAGCGTCTCAAAAGAAGAAGCAGTACATGAGGAAGCAGAGGAACAGGAAAGCCAGGATCCAGTTGACTGAGTGGATGTAGACGATGACCAGGCCGATGTCAAAGAGCCAGCCGCGCATGTCGGTGAGGTCCAGAGCGTCCAGCCTGAAGCCTCCGTGGGCAAAGTGCCAGCGTCTCCCTGGAATCGCTGCCTGCCGCTGCTCTCCTGAAGTTAAGACAGATAAAATGACCATCTGCATTCAAAGTGATCGAACACATTGTATCTTATTGGATTTGTATTACTGCTGCTAGATTGTCTGAAAGGCCGTTTGTTGGACTAAACTGTCAACTGCAGTAAAGATACAGTTTATTACTGCCACTAAATTGTTTGGGGAAAAGCAATAAAATGCTTTCTTAGTGAACAAGGTCATGGCATAACATGAGGACAGCATAGAAATGAGGACAGTCATACAGAGACACAGATTTTCAGATTTTCTCACAAACATCAGGAGGTAAACTGAGCCACGTCTTTTCAGAAACAGCATGCTGGTTACAAATGAACTGTGTTTACTTACAACAGTTTTACACACAAGCCCATGTACTAAGATCTTATATCCAATCATGTGTTGACAAAGTGGTGAACCTCACTTGGTCCTGGCTTGTGAATGACTGAGCATTTCCAGGATGCTCCTTTCATACCAATCATGATCCTCTCACCTGTTACCAATGAACCTGTTTACCTGTGGAATGTTCCAAACAGGTGTTTTTGGAGCTTTCCACATCTTTCCCAGTCTTTGTCTTTTTACTGTTTTCCATCCACTATATGTCAAAAATGATTAGAAAGAGATCACATCTCATTTGTGTGAGTGTCCCGACTTTTCTGCAACTGAAGTTGTATAACTAGTAAAAACACTTTCTCACCCCAGAAGGTACGGAAGCGTTTGCGACAGCTGGGAAGAGGCCATTTTCCACACGAAGCACTCTGGAAAGTCTGCTTACGGGCGAAGTAAACTTTAGGGAAGAAGGTCTTTGCTGTTTGGTTGAGCTCTGAAGAGGAATGAGAGCAGTACCTCCAGTCATTTTTTTCTGAATCAATTTGTTAAAGGCAACATGCCATAATTCCTTATTACTGCACTGTGGGTCATTTCTATCAATGGCTTTGGATTTAGAAAGAAGAGCTAATGTGAGATAACTGCGAAAAATACCATCATCTAAGCTGGAACCAGCAAGTGTATGCATATATTATTCTAAAAATATAATCAAACTTGTGCAAATGAATTTTCTGTCTCTTCACAGGATCCAGTTAACACTAGTGTCAGACATGACAGTCGCTCACCTTTGTGGAAATTGGTGTGCGAGATGAGGGTGCGGCAGAGGGGGCAGGGCGTGTTCGTCGGTCGGTTCTTGGCGATTGTGCGGAGACACGGCTCGCAGAAGACGTGACCGCAGGGCTGACAGCTGTACGGGTTGAAGTAGACGTCGAGACACACGGCACACGTGAGGGACTCTCTGTCCTCCTCCTCACTGTCCATCAGCGAAGCGCTAACACTCTTGGCCTGGAGACAGACAGACAGACAGACAGACAGACAGACAGACAGACAGACAGACAGACACACACACACACACACACACACACACACCTTTTTACAACAATCTCCATCCAATAATCAGGATATTTTTTTCATTGTGCAAGCACGCAAAGCACTTTCATAGCAAAAACACATCAGTAATGTTTAAAATCCTCTGAGGCTGTAAAAGAGCTGCGAGTACATTCTTTCAGTGGTGGCAATTTTGACTTCAACACTGAATACACCCACGATGTCAGCGTGAACTCTGCTCTCCCACCTGCTCCTGCTCCAGCTGACTGTGCAGCCATCGCTCTCTCCTCCTCTGTTTCCTCCGAAGACCCTTCAGACGGTTCCTCTCTCTTTTGCTCAGTCTGCTTGAGGCCAGGGACGCCATGAAGGCTTGAGGCTGAGAAAACAATACACACACAATCATCAAGAATCACTGATTCAACAGCTGAAACAACACAATCCATGAGGAGGGTTCATGCTTGTCAACTGGTTTGTGAAGAGCTGATGTAACCACCACCTCCACCAATGACCTCATCTTCTTCTGAGGTGTTAAGGGTATAAAGGAGCTGCTGATGTTGACCACAGTCGACCTCAGCATGAGGAAAAAGTCCTGCTAGAGGCTACAGTGTTCACTGCATCCCATAACACAAGAGTTGGACAAACCACAGAAAACACCAGGGGCAGTGATAAAGGTTAGACTAGCAGGAAATAAAAGAAAGAAGCGGAGTTTATGGTGAATTCTGACGTCAGCCAAAGTCTTGAGTTGACGCACAAAGGCATACGCAGGTCACTCCCACAGACGCAGCATCTGTCGGTCGCTAGCTTAAAGCTAACGTACAGCTGGTACACTGGCTGTTTGGAGTGAATAAACAAATGGTCCAGTGGGCTTATTCCTGCAAATGAGGCAAAATTTTGTTTCTCATTCTGTCTGAACACAGAGAGGTTTTCCAGTGGTAAGGGGAAAACTGTTAAGTTTGTCCTGAGCCAGAGGAAAGGTCGGGGGGGGGGGTCATTAAAATCTAAAGGGCTCATCCTCTGAGGAGCGTCAATGCGGTGATTACATTTTGGCATTCATGCAGAAGAGCAATTGTGGGTGGATGTTGGCGCTACACAAAAAGGTGAGAAGGTCAGTGTAAACATCAGGATTCATCCTGTGGGGATCAAAACAACACATCACATTTCAAGGTGATTACTGTGTTTATTCTTTTTCTTTCTCATTCTGATTCTAGGAGCACATTCACTGCAATTGTTTGCAGAGGTGTTTTTTGTTTTTGTAGAGTAGTGGTCCCAATTCCACTCAAAAAGACTGTGAGGAACTCTGAATGTATTGGTTTCTGGCCCTATCTGAGCTTATCCGAGCCACTGTTAAAGGAAAACACTCTTTATTCTATATGTTTTTTTTTTCTGGCACTTACCCAACCCTTACCCCTATTATTCTAACTCACTGTAAATACCTGCACTTCCTCGTCCTGCTCGGTTACACTGTCAGAGATGGATCTCCCTCTGAGGAACAGGGCTGAATCAGACACCTCCTCATGGACAGCCGTGGTCTCTGGAGAAGACTCGACATCCTCCACAGTTTGCTGCAGCTGTTGATGCAGCGGTGACCGTGTCCTTCCAGAAACAAACGAACGGCAGACGACAGTGTTGACAGAGGCTTCGCCATCAGTGTCAAACAGCCGACTCGTGGGATACGCCACAGGTGACCGTGCAGACTCCTCTGTCTCTGCCCTCGTCATCTCGACGGCAGGCGAGTCTGGAAGGCCTGCGGTGCAAAAACAAGATGACCTGATGGCGGCGTTGTCTTCCAAACTGCACCGTCTCCTATCAGAGATGCAGTACAGAGGGCTGAAAGAAAAAGACTGGGCATTGTCACTGTCAACCAGTGAATTAGAGGCCTGTGCGGGGCTGCTATGGGACATGACAGCGGCACAGTTAAGCTGTAAACTGTCCAGTGCAGTCCTGTTAAACTCAGGGCTCTGCTCTATGTTCTGACAGCCATCTGTCAGCAGACCAGGCTGATCCTTCCTCGGCCTCGTCCTCCTCGGCTGCACGATGAGAACGTAGTGTTTGTGGTCACGATCCACGCGGCTTTTGTTGAGGTGGACGGTGGCGTCCCGGCCACACGGACACTCACTGCGGTTAATGAAGTTGAAGCCGCCCAAACGAGCAGCACAGTTCTGGCAGTTTAGTTTTCCTACAGTCCACTGGGCCTGCACAGAAATGACGCACACAAATCACAACTGCATGTTAAAATGGTTCTAAAATAAATAAAAGAGCCAGAAAATAAAAAGCTAAATCCATTCACTTTTTTGTATGAGAAAATAAAGAGCTGCCACTATCATTTTTCTTGCTTGTTAAATTACTTAAATGATATATAAATGTAACAAGATCTAAGATAACAGATCTTATTATCAATCAATTCACTGTGAATAGCTAAACAAGTTGACCAGATTTCCAAAAGTCATGAAGTTAAAGATGAAACATTGTGTCCAATATTTTATGCAAGATTAGTGTATCATTTTTGTTTTGTACAATTTGAGAGTAAAAAAAGAAAAAGAACACCATGCGACAGATGTCTGGAGTGGTGGCACACGGTTCTACCTTCACAAATATGACCTTCATGGAAGAGTCATCAGAACCATCACCTCTCCAGTCGTTAAGCACAGGACTGGATTGATCATGCTTTGGGCTTGTTTTGCAGCCAGTGGCATGGGGAACGTTTCACTGGTAAAAGGAAGAATGGATTAATTAAATTACCAGCAAATTCTGTAATGAAACATCACACCCTCTGTAAAAATGCTGAGGATGAAAAGAGGATGGTTTCTGCAACAGTATAATGATCCTCAACACACCTCGCAATCCACAATGGACAACCTCAAGAGGACCAAGCTGAAGGTTTTGCCATGGCCCTCACAGTCCCCTGACCTAAACATCAAATCTGTGGATAGACCTCAAAAGAGCAGTGCATGCAAGACGAGCCAAGAATCTCACAGAACTAGAAGACTTTGAAGCCTTTTGAAAGGAAGAATAGGCAAAATAAACCCAAACAAGCACTGAAAGACTCCTCGCTGGCTACAAAAAGCCTTTACAAGCTGTGACAGTTGTCAAAGGAGGAGTTTCTAAGGACTGACCATGCAGAGTGCCCAAACTGCTTCAGACCTTTTCAGGTTTTTGTTATTTTCCATCCATCCATTTTCTATACCGCCTATCCCTTTCGGGGTTGCGGGGGACTGGAGCCTATCCCAGCTGTCAACGGGCGAGAGGCGGGGTACACCCTGGACCGGTCGATCGCAGGGCAAACAAACACAAGACAAACAGCCATTCAACCATTCACCTAGAGAGCATGTTTTTTGTCTGTGGGAGGAAGCCGGAGTGCCTGGAGAGAACCCACGCATGCATGAGAAGAACATGCAAACCACACAAAAAGGCTCCGCACTGGGATTGAACCGGCCTTCTTGCTGTGAGGCACGCGCACTACCTGCTGCTTCACCGTGCCGCCCTTTTTTGTTATTTTGAAACTGTAAAAGATGGAAATGAAAAAGTAATTTTGCCTAAAATATTAAAGAAATGTGTCTCCAACTCCATGACTTCTGGAAATCAGTTCATCTTTGACTCAGTTATTCACAGAGACAGAAACTTGATATTCATAAAGTACAACACATACAAAGAAAATTTCACTATAGTTTTAATTTAACTCATTCAAAAATGTGAAGCTGTTTGATCACAGTGGTGAAAATCAGCATGAGAAAAAATAAACTTTCAGTTTTTTTTTACCTGGCTTCCCCTAGCGGCAGTGAACACTATCACTGAAGCCTGCGCACACTTCATTTGTATGCTGCCACACTTACCTGGTGAACTGAGGTCAGTATCCACTCTGGCAACGTGTCAACATTCACGTGCCAAATAGTGCAAACAGCAGCTGAGCTTTCATCTGTGGCCTCAACCTGCTTCAGCATAAAAGACACAATCAACAGACCCAGTTTCTCTGACGCTGACAGCCAACCATCCGCTTTTATGACTCAAACACAAACTGTTATCTTTTCCCAACCCAGCTATGATCAGGACGGCACCTTGCATCATTTCCATTATCACACAGTCTCTGCATTTTTTAGGGGATTTATTGATTAATCATTTAGTTTATAAGATAGATAATAGTGAAAATGCCAATCACAATTTCCCAGAGCCCAGAGTGATGTCTTTAAGTGATATAAAACAGAGAAAAGCAGTAAATCTTCATGTGAGAGACCAGATAAACAGAATGTTTGATGTTTTGCTTGTAAAATATCATAATCAATTATTAAATTCATTGGTCATTAATTTCCTGGTGATTGGCAAAATGATCAACTTGTTGTTTCAGCATTAGTCATAGCTATGACAAACAATTCCTCACAACAACAAGTATGCAGATTACTGGGTAGAGAAAGGACTTAAGAAAAGTGAGTTTTCATAAACTTAAGACTCAATGCTAAATCAGACACACAAAGTTTTCACCAACCATTGACAGACATGTTGAGTCTATGACGCCTTTGCGACACCTCCTGCAGCGAAGCATGGCTCTCTCTCTTATGGCTGTTTAGCACCAAGTTTTCAGTCCAGCTGTTGATGATAATGACACAGGCAACTGAAAAACAACTGCAGAAAGATACAATCTGACAAAAACTTGCTTTTCTTGAGTTCAGGTCAGATTTAATTTGAATGCAAAAAGGCTAAAAAACGCCTGATCTAATCTTTAAAAATCGAAGGCTCGGTGTTCCCAGATGTGTCTAAAGTACTATTTGTCAACTTTGTTTAGCCAACTGTCTGCATGTAGTCAGGACAAACTGAGTCAAAATGTTTAAACGTAGACTTGTGGTGCATGAAATCTCAGGCTTAAGAGTAGGAAAACCTTTAAGAAGACCTTGATTAAGACTGGTATAAGAGAGGTTATTGCAGTGAGCCTCTTGTTTAGTTATGAGGTAACCTTGCAGGACAACATTTATATTGATGTTGCTTTTTTTTGAGCTCTCATTCTAAAACTACATGTAATAATATGCTGCTATACCAGCCTCCACTGCTCTGGTTTTAGGCTTTCCACCAGATGTTGGAACCTGGCTGCAGGGATTCAGACACAAAATGATTAGTGAGGTCCAACACTGATGTTGGGGGATAAGACCTGGTTCACAGTTGGTGATCCAATCCATCCCATGCTGGACAGAGCTGAGGTCAGGGCTCTACAGGCCTGACTACCTCCACCACACCAAACTGGGATTATGCATAAGGGGCATCATCATGTTAACCGGTGTGGTTGCTCAACCATAATTTAGGTGCTCAGACCTGGAAAACTACCTCTAAAGCCTGCTGACCCTCCAATATAAGGTTATGAAGGGAAAATAAATAAGTTAGGCTCAGGTGTTGATTCAGTAGCACGGTTTCTGTCTCACTCACAGTGTTCAAACAACTGCCGTGTGTAGCTAGCTAACAATCACGGTGGCAAAATAAAAACAGAGTCCTGCTAACTTAGCTCTGCTAACCACAACAACGGGCTCCCTTGAGGGATTTTTATCGAAAAATAAGATAATGACGTACCGCACATTCATGTATCTATCAGACATATAGACTCACCTGCCTGACAGCTGGGGAGACTTTTTGTGTTGAAGTAACGAAGAGCACCTGTGCGCAAAAACAAGAAAGTTAAGCAGCGTTTCGTTTTAAGCAAGGCCGTGACGTCACGAGAGCTGAGAGGCGACGGCAGGTCGAATAGACCAAAAGTCCTGCCGCCGTTTACTGTAAAATCTTAAAGGTACAGTTCACTGAGATGGCAGAGCGATTTATGAGAGGAGAAAGAAACGTAAGTGAAGTGAAGCGTGTCCTCTCGCTATTCCAGTAAGTGAGATTTCTGCTGCCACTCCAGTACACTATTTTTAGATAAATGAATAGAGAGCGGGGACCAAAACATGCTACCATGTTGTACTGACCTGATCTTGTTGGTCTGGCCTAGAGAAATAAAGTAAACACTGTTTCAAATAACACCTTGGTTTCATCCAACTAATAAATCCTATTGAATATGAATCTAAAAAAAAACAAAAAACAGTTTGACGACTCTAAAAAAATTGAATAGCATCAACAGTTTTCAGGGCCCCCAAAGTCATTACTATGGCCATTGTTAGTCAATTGTTTCTTCTTCTTCTTTCCCCTATTCTATCTGTTTTTTATGATGGTGATGATGGTAAGGATGATGATGATGTCTGTTTGTTGGCTTGTTTGCAATTGAATTGAACTCTGTAATTGAATTTGAGCCACTAAAATACAGTATTACTTGGCTTGTTGTGCATGAGACCATGCTGTAGGCCTACCTACTGGGAACTTGTAGACGACAGGATGCAAAAATACACACACACACACACACACACACACACACACACACACACACACACACACACACACACACACACACACACACACACTTAGAGAGAGAGAGATACTGAATATCAATAGGAGCCCAACAACAAAAGTTTTGCCCTGCGGCCACCTAAATCCAAATCATGTCATATTCATTAAACAAAAATTCAAAGTCAAACTAAATGAATGAATAGACCTTTAAAATTACAGGTGACTATAGTAGACTATATGACTGTGATGTGCATGTAAAAAAAAAAGAAACTATATTTCACTACACAGACTTTGCCATGAAAGAAAAATAAAGAAAGAAGCTCCTGCTTTGTAAGATTTAATTTTCTGTTTCATTCGAATTTCCTATCACCCATCACCTCCAGGTGTATATTTCTGGTATATTGTATATTGCATACAATTAATGGATATAATGATCCGTCTTTGTATTTATTTATTTATTTATTTTGACAGTGTGAGTGTTGTTTCAACTAATGAATTTTGTTATGATAGAGAACAAACGCCAGGGGGCAGTGTCACATGTGGTGGCTCCAGCGCGCTGAAAACAGGGGAGAAAAACGTCTCACTACTTTATACCCTTCGGATAACTGTAAGGAAACACAAATTAGAGAAAAAACTAAACAAAACAATATATTCATTGCTAGAAGGGGAAACTTAAAGCATTTTCTCTTTTAATTGTGATTTTTTAAAAAATAGAACTTAATAGATCTACATAGATCATATAGGCCAAAAAAGAATCATTCCAAAATATTACCATACTCAAGATGATGATGATAATAATAATAATAATAATAATAATAATAATAAGAAGAAGAAGAAGAAGAAGAAGAAGAAGAAGAAAATATTATTATGATTATGATTATGATTATTATCATCATCATCATTATCATCATCATCATTAAAGCAAATAAAAGTTTGTTACAGTGAAGTTCAATTTTTGTCTTCTACTAATTCTTGATAGACAAGCCGTGTAGATACAATACAGATCACTTCACTGACATCAATAAAATGACATTAAAAAGTGTCATTGGACACAGAGGAATATTTCGAAAGCTCCACTAGAAAATGAAGAACTTTTTTCTCACCAAAATGGCAAAAATCCACTTGTTTCACAAAAATCAATTTTAAAAAATCAGCAAATTGATTTGACTTGCAGTCTGAAGAACATAAAAGTAAAGCAATATATATCAAGTTTGTATATGTTTATGTAATACCTCCCACATCCTCACCGCCTCAGCTGCCAACTAAAAAGACACAAACAGCCAGACTGTTACATCCTTACAGACAAATGACGCGTTTTCCATCACTGGTATAAATACGCAGCATCATTCTCTGTCTGTAGCCCAGAGTCGCAGTTCAGACCCTCTCTGCTGCACATAACAGTCCAGCAGTCCACTATGCGCTCTTCAAGGTGCGACGGTGTGATGCGCACCAGGCTCGCCATCAAGTAACCGAAGCTCTCCAGACACTTCGAGTTTTCCAACAATGGAGGACACAAACAACACGACAGCCTGGTCTCAGTTTGACAGCCCTTCCAACAAAACTCCCAAAACTGAAGAAGAGGAGGTGAAGCTGAGTTATCAAGTGATCACATCCTTCCTTCTTGGCGCGCTCATTCTGTGCGCAATATTTGGGAACGCGTGTGTGGTTGCAGCCATCGCCTTGGAGCGGTCTCTCCAGAATGTGGCCAACTACCTGATTGGTTCACTGGCTGTCACCGACCTGATGGTGTCGGTGCTGGTGCTGCCCATGGCGGCGCTTTATCAGGTTTTAAACCGGTGGACACTTGGACAGATTCCGTGCGACATCTTCATCTCTCTGGATGTGTTGTGCTGCACGTCGTCCATCCTGCACCTGTGCGCCATCGCTCTGGACAGATACTGGGCGATAACCGAGCCCATAGACTACATGAAGAAGAGGACGCCGAGGAGAGCTGCCGTCCTCATCAGTGTCACCTGGCTCGTCGGATTCTCCATCTCAGTGCCTCCAATGTTAATCATGCGCTCCCAGCCGAGCAGCATGGCAGAGGACAGAGCGAACCCCAAGCAGTGTAAGATCAGGCAAGACCCGTGGTACACAATATACTCAACGTTCGGGGCTTTTTACATCCCACTGACGCTGATGCTGGTTTTATATGGGCGAATATTCAAAGCGGCCAGGTTTCGGATCAGGAGGACAGTGCGTAAAACAGAGAAAAAGAAAGTGTCCGACTCGTGCTTGGCGTTATCCCCCGCCATGTTCCACAAAAAGACTCCTGGAGACGCGCAGGGCAAGACCTGGAAAAGGAGCGTGGAGCCCCGGCCGCTGCCAAGCGTCAATGGCGCAGTGAAACACGCGGAGGACGGCGAGTCTCTGGAGATCATCGAAGTTCACAGCAACTCCAAAGGCAACCTGCCGCTGCCCAACACCCCGAGCTCGGTGCCGCTGTTCGAGAGCAGACACGAGAAGGCGACCGAGGCGAAGAGGAAGATCGCGCTGGCGCGGGAGCGCAAAACGGTGAAGACTCTGGGCATCATCATGGGCACCTTCATCCTCTGCTGGCTGCCCTTCTTCATCGTCGCCCTGGTCATGCCTTTTTGCCAAGAGTCGTGCTACATGCCGCGCTGGCTGGAGGATGTCATTAACTGGCTGGGCTACTCCAACTCTTTACTCAACCCCATCATTTACGCGTACTTCAACAAAGACTTTCAGAGCGCTTTCAAGAAAATAATCAAGTGTCATTTCTGCAGGCCGTGATGGTCATTCAGGTGAAAAGAGGAGCAGCCCGAAAAACTAACAGCCTTTTAATGTGGCACAAAGAGATTGTTTCGAATACAGAATGATGCTGAAACTGGCAAGAGGGCTCATAATGATTACTGTCGGTCATCGCCATCGTTATCAGTATTGAAATATTCCCAGAGATGTCTGTAGCCTATGCATAGATAAAGCTGTGATCGTTTGATTGAAGCTCCATGTTCTCCATCCTGTTCTGTAATGTTCAATAAAGAAATACTTTTTTCAGAGTTTTTCAGAAGTCGTGATTTGAAGATTTATGTGGATTGACGCTTTTAAATTCTGCAAAGTCGGTGATGATGTACATTCACTTCATGGCTCTCCTGTGCTGAATGATTAGTCAGTCAGCAGAAAATGAACGGACAATAAAATAATTCATAATGGTGCCATCAATTTAGTTGTAATTAATTTAGTTATTGGGCCTAATTGATTAATTATACATCATTTATGGGGCTACAATTAAAAAAAAATCTCTGGTTTCAGCTGCTATTGTTGTAAATTAATTCTTTGGAATTGGGACTATTGGTCTATTGGTGACAATCCATGATGTCACCTTGGCTCATAGAAATTGTGATGAGTATTTTTCATTATTTTCTAACATTTTATAGCATAAAGTTAATTCATTGACATAATAAAGAGCTTTATGGATAACTAAAATATATTTATTTGCAGCCCAACACTAAATCCTCTTGTAGTTCACTCCACATGTTAAAATAGGCGACATTAAAACTGTGGCAATTAAAATTTTTGAAATTGAGGATCCAAATGAGCAACCAGGAGGTGCATTTACATTCACATTCACATTCACATTCACATTTATGGCATTTAGCTAAAGCTCTTATCCAAGGTACCGTCCCATACAGTATAAAGGCTACTTTATTTTCTCATTAAAGATCTGAAATTGGTCGTTTGCCAACTGCACAGAAAAAACCCACGCTCCTGTCTCAGATCTCCTTTTAGGTTATTCTATGACTATCAGTGTTTTGAGATATGCTTCCTCTCACCTTTGAGATTCTTCCCCTGTCAGCTAGCACGTGCAGGCTATATGGATGTGCATGGAAATGATGGAATTAAACATCTGGCCTGCACTACTGCAGTGCTCTCAAGCAAAGGCACACAATGAGTTTGAGCAGAAAATACACTCCGTTTGGCTTAATGACCTGAATAACCTATTGGTGGGACGGTCATTACACACTCCTGCCATGCAGGTAAACATTGTTGAAATCAACAGAGCTTTATTTCAAAGTTTCCCAAAGTTTGCAAAAAATACCAAATATGTCAGGCTGAATTTTTGGGATGTGTGTAGAAAACTGGTGTTCACTACTAGAATATCTATATCTATAGCTATATCTATATTTATATCTATATCTAGAATTTTTAGATCAGATGCAACAGTGCAGCCAATAAGACTTTGATTTGATTATTTCTCTCTATAAACACAATAATGGTTCAATGAAGAACTGACTTTAGCAGAATATTTTGTGTGACCCCGTGAGAAAGAGTAAAAAAGACCATTTCAATAACCATAGGGTTACATAAAGGGAAATAAAAGGCGAAAAGCTCTGTGTTTAGGTTAGGTTAATATGTATGTTGTGATTGTGAATTTGACACAGTAGAATAATGTGAAAATTGGATCCCCTGCAACAGAAAATGTGTCACGCTTCTCAAAGTGTCTTCAAACAGCACCCTGAGCTCTACCTGCACGCTGATCCTCTCATCACATGCATGTGTGGTTCTGCTGTATCTCAGGGCTGACTGGGAAACAAAGGCAATCCTTATTACAGTTTGGAAAATTGCATTTCGTCATTCACGGGGGTGACACTGACATGGAGAGCATCTCAGATGGGGTGGGCGGGCAAACAGACAGACAGACAGAGGGACAGACTCACAGAAGGGGAGACAAAAAAAGCAACACGTTCGTCACCATACACGAGCGGTCATAAAAAGGTTGCTGTTGAAGCGGTCAGGGTGCTTCTTGTAGCGCCTTGCTGCCCTTTTCCTCCATCACTCACAGCCTCATAACATATAAGTCCATCTTAAAACAGCTGTGAAGGGGACACACAGATGGATGCTGGAGAGGTGGTCGCCATAGCGACATATGGGGGATGCAAACTCCGGGGGCCGAAGGGGCAATTACCTGATCAAAGGCCTGCTGCGAGGTGTGTATGAGGGCCCCACAGCTGGCAGCTTTCCTCAGACAATAAGCAGGTGTAGTTTTTATTCTTTTTTTCCTTCTGGGCTCAGGGTGTTACACAGTGATTGCTACTGTACAGTAAGGCCAGTGTTCTGTCATCCTCTCTCAATAAAAGTGCAACAAACTTGGTTCTTTTTAAAGTTGCTTCAAGTCCTCAACAGTTTTTTCTTTCATCTTATTTAACTCTGTAAGGTTAGGGGTTTTTTTTCCACTCGAAGGATCGCGTTCCTGAATTCTGTTTCAGCTTGTTCCAAAGATTCCATGATTTGTCATGGCTGCATCATGATGTCTTTGGTATTTTGGCCTGCCTGGCATGAGTGCTTGCCGCCAAAAGGCTAGAGGTTAAAGGTTAATTCTGGTTGTGACTGAGCTCAAGGAGCCGAAGTGCTTTAAACAGTGTAGAGATATAGTGGTGACTGAAAGTTACATTACTTGGTGTCAGCTGGAGGGCAAGCACTGGACCCCCAAACCTCCCTGTAGATCCACCACTGGAGCGGTGTATGACATCATTTTACAGCTGTAAGAAACACTACATTGGTGAAACATCAAAATCCATTATATGAAAAAATCTGTACACATGGATAGCAGTGAAAATAAATATCCTCAGTTTTAAGTAGCTTGAATATTTCCTCAGAAATTCTCATTCAATCTGGAATTTTATCTTGTGTCAAAAGAAAAGTGTATTTTTGGACAGCTGGTATAAAAAAAACCATTTTATTAATCACTCAGCTTCTGAACTCTGATGTCCTCCTTTCGAAACATATTGAATATTTGTGAAAATACAGAATTCCTATTACTGCAATTATACTGCATGCCGTTCAGGAGATTTTCTTTTTCAGGCTTTTCCAGAATAATTGTTTGACCCGGTCAGTCGCCATGAAAATGTCTTGTGGGTAAAGCGTGTTTTTCTTACCATTATAAGAAGAGGAACAGAAAAAAACCCATTAGAGCAGACATATACAGTGAATATCCTGAAATCTTAAACATCTATTAACAAGAAATGCGAGAGAAACTTATTTCAAGTTGCTCCACAAATTCTGTCCTCCATTACCTCACAGACTGAAAACAGACATCACCATACAGTTGTGTGATGTGATGAACGCTCATAAAACAAGGGGACATATAACAACACACAGAAAAAGTAGTCTGATATCAACAACTTATTTAATTTAGAAATACACTGATTTTCTGTTTGCCTTTACTGAATGTGTTGTGTGTCAGAACAAAAGGATTTTTTTAAAAAAAGGATGGACGTGGTATAAAGAGCAGCCCTGGGGGGATGGACTTTCAAACAGGAGCGTTTGTTTCCTGTGTGAAATCAAGCTGTTACCTCCCAAACCATGATTTCCTTCTCTTTTCTGCAATCTTAAATATCCCGTTATTGTCGCAGGAAACAGAAATACAGATCTATCGTACAACCAATCACATTGCGATCTTTTGCATACTAATTTTAACATTGAACATGCTAACATGTTCTACTGCACACGGCCACAACCACAGCTCAAACAGCAAGGACCCCGGACAACAGACTGACTGAATGAACACTGGGAACAGACAACATCAGCCCAAAACAGCATCAAGCGAGAAGAATCAATGACCCAGAGTCAGATAGATATGATATCATCAAGATATGACGAGGATTGGTTGAAACCCTGGTGCTTAAATACAGTGTAGGCAGGTGAGTCTTGATTGCCTGATTGAGCACACCTGTGCTCAGGAGGAGAGGAGGCTGGGCCCAACCTGTCGGCCACGCCCTGCAGAAACACACACTCAGACTTGATGGACAGAGAAGAGACAGACAGGAGAAAAGAAGGAGGGGGGAAAACACAAACGCACAAGAGGAAAAAGGAGAGGAGACAGCAGATCTCCACAACCCCATGACAGCAGAGTAAATCCCGTCTTCTGAGGAGGGCCTTAAATGCAGCTGAAAGCATTTATAAGCTGCTGAAAAGGAAGAATCTTCATCATCATCATTCTGACAAATAAAGGCAGATGTTGCCATCTCATCTTGGACAGATAATTTTTTTTTAACAGAAAAAAACAGTGTTACTAACTGCAGGCATGGATGTTTGAAAGATGCGGGTGTTTAACAGGTGCATTATGGGAAGTGTAGGCATTTTGGAGCTCCATCCACATGAGGGACTAAAAGTGAGGATATCTCAGCATCTGCTGCTTCAATTTTGAACATTTCTTTTTAAAATCTGTCTCT
The DNA here is from genome assembly GCF_039877785.1 of Chaetodon trifascialis. NCBI lineage: Eukaryota > Metazoa > Chordata > Actinopteri > Chaetodontiformes > Chaetodontidae > Chaetodon > Chaetodon trifascialis. The sequence goes on from NC_092075.1 coordinate 18,786,740, forward strand.
TACCTGTCAGCCATTGTTAAAGTGACATACTTAATGACACCTTTTAAGTGTTTTCCTGAAAAGCAACGTGCTCCAAAAAATATAGAAAAAATATACCTAACAGCATGATAAGGTATTAGACAGCATTGAGCTGAGCATTGTCTCCTCATAACTCGACTGTCTGTAAATCCTTAAATATCACAGAGAAATCAGTAATATAGAACAGCTCAGTCTCAGTTATGCTTATTGTCAATCCAAATGACACTTATTTTCTACAGTATGGCATCCTATTAATGTGCTCGGTCACATCCTGACAAAAATGCACCAAATTGTGAATTGATGCATTTCCTCCTCAGCACAATTGTTGTGCTGTCTCTCTGATGCCAATTCCTGAAGTTTTACAGTCTCCAAACAACATGATTTCAACACCAATGACAGAAAACAAAAGCAGGAAACAAAAAAAACAAAACAACAACATCTTGATCTGCTGACTTTTCCTTGATAGCCAGATTCCACAAAGTCACTTCAAAATGTGCAAGACGACACTAAACCCACTAAAACACCGTAACACTGTCTGAATGTGTCATCAGAGATGCTTGTGTGTTCTCCAGGTTTGTTTTCTGTGTTCCTCAGAGACTGCCGCCGAGTGCACTTGGCTGTAAATCAGCCTGCATATCGGAGGAGGTGAAGAATGTGGATTAAATTTCATCCATACGCTCTTGAACTGTTCAGTCATGTTTGCCCTGCAGGACTGCCAGTGGCGCTCTGCTGTCAGAGGAATTATGTTACGGGCTTTCAAAGCCTCGCAGGACCCAAAGAGAGAATAAATCCTCCTCGTCTTTTTTGGATCTCGTCTTGGAACTGTTGCTGGTAACAAGCTTTGAGGAAAACAGCAGAACATGAGCTGCACACCATTTTCTTAAAGAGGGAAACCTCCTTTCATTTTAAATTGTACTTGTATATATTTTTTATGAACATATATGTGGCTTTTAAAGCAGTGCTGTACATTCAGCAGCCCTGCAGAGTTATAGTAAAAAAAAAGTGAATGAGTATTATATGATTTGTAGAATTTCTATGTGATTGCAACATCTTCCACTTGAGACAAATGAGACATTCCACTGAAATGTGGCACAGACTGTGTTCATCTCTGTGTCTTTGAGTCGGAACCGTGAGACATTTAAACTCTGCACATTGGGGCTATAAGATCTACTTTTTTAAACTAAACACAAAACACAAAATGTACTGCTGATTATCGCAGTCTCCAGAGAACCAACTGAAATCTCTTCATTTTAAGGATCTCATAGTTTCCCCTAATTTCCTTGATAGGAACCAACATGAGATGAGAGATCAAATTGCACATTCTGCAGTTTTGAAAGAGTTAACTTGTGTTTGTCCAGTGATGAAACTTGTGCTGATGGGATCATGCCAAACACGGATTCCTTGTCATGCACGAGCGTCTCTCTTGGAGCTATAGGCAAACAAATGAAGCCTCTGCTGTGAGGTCGTCATGTTTCATTGGGCTCCTCCAACAATAATGAAGTCACGACTGATTACGTGTACGTCTTTACTAAATTAACTTCAGCACTCCAAGGGCTGGACTTTTGTTTTGCTGCTCTGGTCCTGCATTTGACCTGAACTGAATTAAAAGGAAAATATTTTTTAAATCTGAACTCCAGTGATCAGGGTTTTTCTTCAGTATTCTATTATCAATCTGTTTAGGTTATATAGGTTTACTTTCTTTCTGAGACTGAGATGAGAAGAGTGATATGAAGCTACGCATTAAGCATTGAGAAATGTAAAAATGATACTTTGTGCTTTGTGAGGGAGTTATGTGCTACAGCTATTTATTGGCAAACTATGTTTTTGTTCATTCACAAGCTGCTTTCTCTTCTATTGCCCACCCTCTCTTAAATCCTAAGGTCTGGTCTGTTGGTTCTGTAAAGTTGACCTGAATGAACCTGCAGCAGGTGTCAGCGCTGTCACTTTGTTGGTTTCCCAGTCAGTCATTTTAAGTGGGACATGAAACAGACGCTCATTGTTTGTTGTTTTGCTGTTTGATACCGTCTACAGGTGTTCCTGGTCTTCTCTCGCTGATTCAAGAAGATAAAAGTTAACAAACAGCTTCGTCATTTGGTCTGGATGTGTCAGCTGATTGCACTTATTGAGAGGGTCATGGGGGACTGGAGCTGATCCCAGCTCACATTGGCGAGAACTGGAAATTTATTACACCTTTATGAGAATAAAACTCTATTTTTGTGACCAATTAATCCAATGGGTTTGGGACTGAGTGCCACAGAGGGAAGTTAGAAAGTATTGAGAGGCAGACTAAGGCATTTGTGGTTTTGGTCTTTTTACCTACCTAAGTACACAACTCAACAAAATATTACAAATGCTGTAGCACAGGTCTGTTTTAGATATTTTACGGCATAATGTTAAACATTATATTTTGAAATTCTAACTGCTGTTTCGCTGTGACAGAAGTCAGAGCAGACTGTGAAGCTCGGAGCAGGGAACAGAAAGCTCTGTACGTTCTCACACACCGTCCCTTCATCAGCACAACAAGCCTCCTGGAGTGAAAGTGTTATCCTTCAGCTGCAGCCTGATTCCATCTCTCTGTTCACTGGGCCACCATTACTGGCACTGGACTGCTCCCATGTAGCCATTTGGTGGACCACTAACAGAGAGGAACACTGATGGACTTAATATCAGGAATAAGAGCTCCTCAGGGGTTGTGTTGTATTAGCTGGTCCACTTCAGCAGGAGCTGAGCAGGCCACTTGCGACATCCTGGTGATGAGGTTTTGCTCGCAGCTGCTTAGACATAAAACTGACAGTGGCTACATCACTAAAACAAGGCGACTTCACTGATTTGAACTATATTTTCAGCCTGATAATCGCACTTCATTATTCAGTCACTTATGGTCTTCAGGCAGTCTCATATTTTCTGTTTGGGAGTGTGTTTTCTTGGTCAGTAGCAAGGGACTGTCAGTGTTGTTTCAGTCCACACAGAAGCTGTGCAAGCAGTCGCTAGGAGCAGTTCACATTTTTCACGTTTTAAATCTTTCCCTAATACAGATGAACAATGCACACTCCACTTCCTGGAGCTCTTAAGTGGTAGTTTGCATGTAAAGTACAAAGAAAATCTCAACATCAATGATGTTTCATAATTCCAATAATCTTTACAAACATAACAATAATATATTTTTATAGAGCATGTTTCAAACACGTGAAACAGGAGGTTAAGGTTAAGAAGCTGTCAAATAATTATTGACAAATTAAAACATCTGTTCAAATGAGAAACACAAAGCAGCAGAGAGAGTATGACATCAGTCTGCTGTGGTGATGGGTTTAGTGCTGCGGAAATGCATGTTGTGCTGATCTGATCAAGACAACAGGTAGACATCATATACACAGAAATGGATATGGAACAATGAGAAGTAAACTGCTTTCAGTTCATGTTTAGAATCATGTTTGCTGACGTGATAGAAAATTCACAACATTTCAGTCTGGCTGTGGTGAATTTTTCAACAATCTTTTAACCTTTGTATCATCCAGTAATTTAATTTCTTGCCTCATATATATAAAAAAGAAAACATCATGTAAACTTAAACATGATGTTTAAAATTAGATATTAAAATTCAAATTAGATTCACTTTCAACAGAGAAGCTTTTTTACATACTTTTTAGGTTTTGTTCCAATTTGAGTCGACAGAATTATCTCCACCTTCCCATGGAAAATCTTAATGATATTCTTTCAGAAGTTTTGTCCCCAAGGACCAAAAATAATCTGATCTTTTGTGACATGCAAAATCAGAGTGAACAATGCTAAGTGCACACTTGCATCCCTCAATTTTACAAGTGAAGGACTTGCTTTGGTATCATGCAGAGGGGACGACACTGCTTACAATGACCATTTCCTCTCACTGTGACTGTAGCGATTATGAGGACAGATGCAATTACCAAGAATCAGCACTTTGAGTCAAGGGCCTCTGGGACAAACAGCCTTTTAAAGAGAGTCAGGGTCAGATTAATGATCCGGCAGACTGACCGCTATCAATCAAGTCTGCTCTAAACAAAACTGCTTAGATTCATTTCAGGAACAAAGACACAAAGACTGTGTAATCAGACAACATCTGAAGATTTATTTAGAAGTAGAGGGGATCATCCACTCGTCTTTGCTTTGATGGTTTGATCCAAAGCTCCTCCAGTCCACACTCTGAAGGGTCCTTGGGCAAGACACGAAATGCTAAGTTGTTTCTGATGGACAGGCTCCATCTCCATCGACACTGGTGTGTGTGACTGAGTCCTTTAGGTGGTAACCTATAGGATACTAAAGTTACAGTTCTTACTCTAGTTCCACCTGCAGTCTACCCGAGTGATGCAACTGTAGTGTGTTGAGGATCCCTGACCAGCCTTCCCTCATGATGCCTCTTACTGTCACAGCACTGGCGCCAGGCCGAGAGCATCCACTCCAGCCAGGACCTGGTCTGACGTCATCCGTTATAAAGGCAAATCCAGCAAGAAATTAAATAAGAGGGCATCAATGCTAATTCCACCACCCAAACTTTCATTGCAAAATAGGTACAACCCACTGACCAAAATGAAAGGTGTGATAATACTATGTTGAACCCGAGGAGACTAATCACACCAGTAGCATAAAGGCAATAATAGTCCCAAATCCACTGTTAGGCTGAGGTCAGAAGAACCTGATAAGCCAGATACCGTTCTGATTGGGGACTCTAAGCAACCATGTAAGAATGGCAAAGATCTCCTGATGTTCTATGAAGGAAAACTGACTCTGAGGTCCTGAAATGCAGCATGCAGATATCTCTGCAACACGCATGTACGTAACATCAGAACTGCTACTTCTTTGCTTTTCTTTCTTCTTCTTTCTGGCCATATCCTCCACACTGCACCTTAGAAAAATAGTCCTAGGTGACACACATGCATATGTTGCACTTAAAAACTTAACACCAACCTGCTCTTAAGAAATAAAAGTCACACACTTTATTTTAAGGACCTTTGCCTGCAAGAAGCAATACGATTGCAGTCAGCTCATGCATATTTTGTACCACTGTATGAAACATTGCTATGGGCATTTGAAAAAGGAGATTGATTTGAGATTTGAGATTAAAACCCTCAATTAATATTATTCAGATCTAGGATACAAACCCATTCATATTCATCCTTGCATGATATTCCCTGATTTTATTTCATTCCTGCAGCAGTATATTGTTACAAATGTCTTTCCTGCTCAGCTTACAACCAATTAAGAGACAATGCTGCAGTGCATGTGCAGATTGAATTAACAGGCTTTTAGTATGGAGACAGCGGCATCAGTAGCAGGCTTAAATACAGGAAAGACTAAAGAGGCATGTCACGCCAGGCCTCGTTTTTCAACCACGCAAGCAGAGAGCAACCAACAACCATCGCCTGACACAGCTTCCCTCATGAATTCACAAACTACTGTGAATTATAAATAAGAGGCCTGTTGGGAAAACATGGTTAAATATTGAAAGAAAATGAATGTTAACAGCTTGTTAGGGTCAAGGTGTGCATGCCACGGTTACCATATGAACAACAGCTGTGTTGTGACAGGGCTACCTGAGAGAACGGTCAATCTGTGCCCATCTGAAAATGAAAAGGTAAATTGCCATAGAGTGAGAGGAAAGACAGAGACTGTAGAGAGTGGTGAGGAACAGGGAGGGACCCTGCCATGGAAAACCAGCTCAGGAAATGCCTCCCATTTGGAGTAACAATGGGCTCTGCTACAGTAACTACACTGCAGATATGAAGATATGACAGAAATATCAATTATTAGCATACAAGAAAACCAAACCAAACTATTTACTTAACATCTATGTTCAGGAGTCAGTCATAGTTCAAATGCAGTGCAGTAAAAAGTTGTGTTAACTTCTGTTTTTAGTTGTGGAATGCAAGTAAACCAAGTTTTTCACATAATGTCAGCTTTATATCAAACTTTTTTGATAATGCCCTGTGCAATCTCTTAACCCGTGTAATTAATCAACTCGTCTTTTATTTTGACCTCAGTGTAACTAGACTTAAGTCAACCTGTCTCGGTCTCAAATTCAGAGCTATGAAATGAGTTCCTATTCATGAGAACAGTCATCTAACGTAAAGCTAATTTTCTACATTTTGACTAATACATTTGTATCTGTCTGTTAAATATAAGGCTGCAGACAGTATCTTTAGCATGAACACTGGAAATGGGGAAACAGCTAGCTGCTCCGTCAAAAGGTCACAAAATCAGCACCTTTAAAGCTCACTAGTGCCACAAGAGCTAAAGTATAAAACAACAAGCTGTTTCACGTGGGGTTATGTACTGGACTATTTTCTTGACCGCAATTTGAAACCTCTTTGAGTCTCCTCTGATTTCATGACAACAGCTTAGAATCTTCTCATTCTTGTCATTTAATCTTTAAATAAAACCCAAACATGCAAATTTCTCAAAATGCCAAACAATTCCTTTAAAATTATGAGCTAACCACCAGTTTGCTGAGATTTGTAATGATGTAACTGTTGAAGTAACAATGCATCCACGGTGAAAATTTTAAGCTGGATAAACTCAAAGACAAAATTACATTTAAATTGTCAATACTTTGAATTTTCACCCAATACTGATCCTTTCAATTTGCCACTATGTAGTTATAGGTGCAGAAAGGTCAATACCAACAGACAGTTACTATTAACAACATAAATTCAGAAAAAAATATCTGGAAAATAAAACTCTGAAGGTGATCCTGAGGCTCTGAATTATGAGCATTTATCAGGTTGTGAAGGACAGAGCATACAAAAACATGTCTTTCTTCAAGCTCAGCTTTCTTTCTTTTACCTCCAAAACACATTTCAGAACAGATGTGAGGATCCAAAAGACATATCCACCATGGGCCTGTCACAGTGCTCCCACCAGGCTGAATGAAGAGATAACCCCACTCTCCACTCTGGAACAAAGCATTATTCGGGTTGGGATGTTCAGTTCAAACTGTAACTTTCTTGCAGCGGTCTGGCACACGGTTTGGTACATTTTAAAGGATAGTGTATAAATCAATCACTTCAAAAGTTAAACTTCATTTTTGGAAGTTTTGGAGAGGCCTGAAAGTATTTGAAATTCAAATATTTGTCGACACCTTGCTTGTACACAATATATAGATTTATAAACAAACATTTGATCATGCCTGATAATCATCAGTCCATCAGAAGAATTACGTTTTTGGTAACCACTACAGTCCTCTCAATCGTTGACAGCTCCAGCCATGTTCTGCATCAGAGGTCAGAGAGACGAGTGCTCAAACAGGATGACTTTCGATTGGTTGGAGAGGCTGGAGAGCCTGGAGGGCCTGAAAGCTCCAATCCGAGAGTACACATCTGCATCTGAGCAGGCGCCCCATGACAGGTGAGGGCTGGGCGGGGTGGTGTGAATCACAGGTAGAGGGAGAGGGAAGGCCAGGACAGAAGGTGTTGGAGGAACAGAAGCTGGAGGGGGGAGCGGTGGCGGGGGTAGTGCAGGAGGTGGGGGGAGTGGCAGCGGGGGTGGAGAAGGCACTGGTGGGGGTGGAAGTGGGGTGATGACGGTGGGTGTCACTGTGGGTACAGCTTGGACAGGTGGAGTAGCTTCGGGGACCGTCCCGTTCTTGGTGGGCAGGTCCTGACGTGGTGCAGGGTGTTTGAGGGTGTAGGTGGCGGAGTGGAAGAAGCTGTAGTATTCCAGAGCGTGCCTCGCCCTGGCCAACCTCAGCCTGCAGGACACATCAATCACAAATCAAGCTGGTTTTTGTCTTTTATTTAACCAGGTGAAGGTCCCATTGAGATTCAACGAGTAGCTGAACATTTCAGGTTCGATGACAAGATCTGTATAAATCTCATGTCTTTGTCACAGAGTAAGTTGTTGAGTCGGTGGAAACTTCATAAACTGTTGATGGTAAATTCTGACTTATTTGTCCCTCTTGTAAATGCAACAGAGGCAATAAATTTATTCCTTTCTCTGTACAGAAAATATTGGATCAGTTTTGTCCCACCATCTCGCAGCACTAGCGTCTGTCACTAGATAAATTAATAATTTCATGTGTAAAATTATTCATTTATCTAGTCACAGGCATATAATTCATGTAACTTGTTAACAGCAGATCAGCGGCACAGATGGCTTCAGAGTTATTTCTAACTATACATCATTCATTTCCAACCCATATTGCTTTCATTTCTCATGCAGTTCCGTTGAATAACACATCTTTTGGCACTTTCATGGCACAGAATAGAAGCATTATCAGTAATTAAATGTGTGCCTGTTGCAGTGCTCTTGCTTCTTCGCTCTGAATCTGGATCTGAACAATAACCTCTATTTCATGTTGGCTAAAAACAAATATCTGTGTCAGTGTTAGGTTGTGTACGGATGCCAGCACATTGTACGGATGGCGTTTACACCTAAGATCCAAACGCAATACGAGCCAGACTGCCTCCAGATGTGGTCAGACATATCTGATCATGTTGCGATCAATGAAAATGGATGGTGCAACACACCTGATAAGCTATAGCTTTGTCTTTTGAGTAACGTTGCCTATATATGCTTCCATATTTGCAAACAGTACAATGAGTAAATGGGGTAAAAACAGCAGAGAAGATTCCCATGTGGATAAGGCTGGTTGGTTACATCATGTGTTTCTCTGTGAAGTGTACACACCTGTGTCTCAGCTGTAAGAGTCTGTACAGCAGCAGCAGGATTACAGCTCCAGCCAGCGTCACCAGAAGCACGGCCACCCTCACATCCAAGCTCCAGCAGGGTTTCCCAGCAGGTCCAGGTGAGTTGCAGGTCCTGGGGGGCGGTGGTGTCTGGAGGGGTTCCTCCATACCCCGCTTTGGATTGATGATGGCCTGGAGGACGGGCTGTACGGTGTCCTGCAGGATTGAGTGCTGGATTCCCAGTACAGCAGTCTGAGGCTGGGGAGGGATCTGGAGAGAGGTTCTGCTCGTGACCTGATGGCTAAACTGCATCGCTGCCAGGTTTGAACCAGTGGGGACGAGTGGTGGAGTGTTGCTGCATGGAAATTATTTCCCCATGTTGAATACACTGTGAAGTGTCAGCAGATGTGTCCAAGGAGGCAGCTTCAAAGGGCTGTCAGATTCTCTAGGACATAAAAAGTTGTCCATCATTGCATGTTTCAAAATGAAGCCTTTGTGTGGTTTTCCAGTCATGTTCTGTGTGTCTTTTGCATCTTTTAACAGTTCGGTGTAAAAGACTGCTATTTTCAGATACAAACATTAAAATATATATATATATATTAGGAACTTGAAGAGCAACAGAGCAACTGAACACCAGCTGAAAATCCTTTTTTTTTTTTTATTTTGTTTTACCTCTAATGGTTTAACTTCTCACCTTGCTGCAGTGATGTGCAATTGTTCTCCAGCATGTTTAGTACATGGTGACATCATTGTGGTCACAGGTACAACAGAGGTGAACTTTAGCCTTTATATATTTAATGAAAGAGGGCAGTGAAGTGACTTTCCAGGCCGGTGTTCAGTTATTCTTGAATTACATACATAATAATGTGATTTAACTTTTAATTATTATTTCATTATTTATCATTCTAATTACATTATGTAGTGCAGTACTATGTATTACCAAACATTCAGCACATATTAGTGATTTCAGAGAGAAAAAAACTTGACAAGGGACACATTTGACTGGAAATACAACTGGCCTGAAGAAATGTGATAGCCACCTCACTTATGGTTACAACTGTTGTGTGTGTTGTGTCCCTGTCCAGAGAGCTCGACGCTCCGTTCCCTCCTAATAACCGTTAGGAGTTCCGTTCCCTCCTAATAACCTCCTTGAAAAGCCCATTTTTTAAATATTTCAAATTGACATATTTTCACCTTTTAAGTCGACATAGTGAGCTTGACAGCGAATAATTGCCTTTTGATCATTAACATTCATTTACAGAACATCATCGCTTACTTGGAGTTCTTTTTCAAAGCCTTAGCGGGAACATAACAAATGTTTCCACTTGTGTTACTGCCAGTGTTATGGACCAGGCCAGCCCATCCAGGAATTTAGCCTTTTCAGGGGAAATCAGCATGATTATTATTACGATGGTAATTATTAATATTGTTATAAATATCATATTTGGTGGTTGTAAATGGATATATGTGTGCTTTATTCACATGTTTTTATTTTGGGATGAAAGTCTGAAAGAATTTGTTCTGTTTCTGGTAATAAAGTCTACCCTCTGCTGGTGATCTGCGAGACTGGTTTTGAGTTGTGTGTAACACAATGTCAACCTCTCAAGAGTTCTTCTTTTTAATTGGTATGATACTTCACTTCAGCCAGCATCTGGCTAGCTTGGTTTAAGTATTAGCAATCCTATTTCTCTGAGGAAATGCTCATAAGAAATTGATTTACTAACAGCTCACCTGATGAGGGTGCAGGTGCAGCCACACTACAAGAATCAGCTACTGCTAGCAGTCTTACAGATTTCAGTAATGAAACAGGAAGTAGCGTTGATGCTACCACCAATTAGCAATTCCACCAATTCTTCACCAGGTTAAGAAGCATCTGAAACATTAGATGAAGAGCAGAGATCATTGGCGCAAATGGCAAATTCATTTGCATCAATTCAGTTTGCATTGAAAGTTGGGGCAGGTACATTGGTTTTCTGTTGAGTTGGTTTCACTTCATCATGTACGGTAATAACACTCCTAACTAGCAATCTAGCAACTAGCAAGTGCAGCCAAGTGCCCACTCCTTCACCAACACAAACGAGACCAGCAGCTACATCAGAACCAGGTGGAAATTATGCATCTGTCAGCACCCCCCTTCCCAACTGTCATCTTGGAGAATGACACAGTGATCCACCTTATCAGGCCCAGTTTGAGCCACCATGCTCAAACTGGTGTAGTAAGTACAACACTAATGTATTAGTCGTACCATTTTTGTGGAAGTTGTTAAGTTGTTTTCCTTAATTGACTGCTAATATCCAGTAATAGCAAACAACAGCCATGATCGCTGTTTTTGATCATTATGACAATGTCGGGTGTTTTCTTACATATGAATGAAACATGCAGTAGTTGGAGACCTTTAGCCATGACAATGATACACTGCGCTCGCTCTCACAGCGAGTCATTCAGCAGCTAATCCAGTAGCACAAAGCACCGACAGCAGTGAGCAGTAGCTGCCAGTCTGCGAAGGAGTGAAAGGTACATCTGTAATGGCTATTTTGCTTGTGTTTACATGACTGTGGTATTTAAGAGGTGTTAATTTATGCATTTATTAAAAGAATCAGCCTTCTCATCTCTTTCTGGTGGACACAACCTCCATCAGCAGTGCATGCTCATGTGTTTCAAGTGTCTTTGGAGGGAGCCATGAAGGGACGGGCTGGGATTTTTCAGTTGTATTCTCTCAAAATCAAGCTTACTTTTCCTGGTTTCTCCAATGTTACCGACTCCAGTTTTAATGGTACCCTGTGGTACAGTGTCATTCACCAAAACACACTTGAGATCTAACAAACAATTTCACTAGGTTTTCTTCCTTCCTAGCATTTGCGTTTGTCTTTTTTTGATTTCCCTTCTATACTGAAACATACTGAAACTTGACCCCAGAACTGAGGTCCATACCACACCATGAACTCTGTACCGTTACAGACCTTGTATCAAGTATGTGGGTAAATAGACAAAAAAATATATTAATATTCACAAAAAATTTGCAACTTACTTATTTGAATTTGACGGCGTGGTAGTCGGCACATTCGTTAGCAAAACAAATGCACAAAATAGAAGAACAGAAGAGTTCAGGAGCACTGCTTAAGAACTGTGTGGCTTTCCAGGACCAAGTGTGGAATTCTGAGCCCACACCGACGGGAGGAAGCCAGTGAAAACAGCAGGAAACAGTGTACTTCCCTAACACACAATGCAGAGATGTGATTGGGGAGGACTTCCTATCACCATGGTTACAGGAAACTGGTCAAGGATGATCTTTTTTTTTTTGTAAGGCTGAAGAGAAGAAATACTTATTATTCAAGTCTTTCAGTCAAACTCTAATCGCTGCTTTAATATTATTGAACATCATCCATCTGTGCAGAATCTTGTCATACAAGCTAGAAGAGTAGGATGAAAGTCAAAAACTCGGGACACAAAAAGAAGTCTTGTGTTAAAAGAGTTTACATGGCTTCTTTATTTGATAAATCAGGGATCGAAACACCAAATAGGGTAGCAGAACCACCAGTGAAAGAGAAATGACCGTTTCAGTGGCACCAAAGCAGCCTACATTAGTCCCAACTGCACCAGTGCAGGTCAACGGATGCAGAGAGATGGTAGCTGCAGAGAAAGGCTGGCTGCTATCTGATTGAGCCGGTATTCAGGGGACGAATAAGTGACACACAGGCACAGAAAGAGGCTGGGCTCCGACGTAAGCCCACCTCTCGTTTATCTGTCTAATAAGTTCTGATGCCGGGCCAAGCTGAAAGGGAGGAACTCTTAGCTCTCACTTAATATCCCTGCCTGGCACAACCACAAGCCTCTGATATTGAAGAAGAGAGTCATATTAAAAGATCTGTTATCAGAGGCCCAATTGTAGTTCAGGGAGGAGGTGATCCACCCAGACAACCTGCTAGGAAAGGATTCAGGAGCTGGACTGTTTCTTGAAACCACAAAGCTGACAATAGAAACAAGTGTCTTCATTCTCATATATTCTGTTCATTTATTCTATTGTTATGTTACTTAATCTTTTGTTAAGACACTTTAATGTTGGATTAATTAGGCTGAAGTACAGAGGAGGGACAAACTGTCTGCGATTTCTATTATCTGGATGAATATGAATCTCTTGTTGTTGAATCATCATCACAAATCGGCAGTAATAGGAAAAAAATGTTTCACCAAAAAAAGAAATGTCAGAAGAACAGCACTTTGCCATTTTCTTCCCACACAACGCTCTTTCAGCAAATTGCAATTGAACCTTGAACTTTGTAAAAATTTCCCAAAAAGCAACTGTGGCCATGTTTTTTTATTTGTTGTCTTGTTTTACTCCTGCGTTTTGTTTTGTGACTGAAGTGTGTTAGCTGCATGTTCCTTTATTGAAATTTGCATGTTTTAATCAGTCCAAACACCAGCGACGGTGATGATTTATATGATGATGATTATAATGATGTTGTTGACGAGGACATTGAGGATGATGATGATAATGACTATATTGATGATGATGGTGATGATAATGAGTAGGATGATGACAGTGATGATGATGATGATGATGATGCCAAGCATGGTGATGAGGATGATGACATTGAGTATGATATTGAGGGTGATGGTGATGATGATATGAGGACAATGATGAAAATGAGGACGACGACAGTGATGATGATGATAATGAGGATGGTGATGACATGAGGATGATGATAGTGTGATGATGGTGTTGATAATGAGGAAGATGATGAAGCTTCTAATAATGGTGACAATACTAGTAAGGAGAATGATGATGATGCTAGTAAGACGATGAAGATGCTTATAATGAGGAGGATGAAGATGATGTGTTGAAGCTGATGACAGCGTTTTAAAGGCAGTGTGGGGTGAAAAGCAGCGGAGAGAATCCTCCAGTTAATCACCCCGCAGATGTAAATCTATTCATGAGCTCTTAATGTGAAGAGCTAATGTGGCCGTTGCCATCTGAGCGTGGAGCCGCTCTGACAAGCTGACGGAGCTGACGGACTGAAGTAGGAGTTCAGTGATTGGACTTTTTTCCTGTGCGTGACTAAAGACTACCAAGGAGCTGTTAAGTGCTCTTTGAATCGCCATCCACTGTTAACTCACACTGTTGCAAACAAGGCCTTCAAAAGTCTTTAAGTATGACACAGTGTGGGGGGGGAGACAGGAAGGGAAAAAAGGACCTAGTGTGTATATAAAATCATCTAATAAATTGTAAGCCTTAAAGATGCACAGACCAGTTTAATAAAACATAGTTAATGTGTGGTTATGCAACACTTTCTACTGTATGTTCATATTCATACAAAATGTGGCTTTGAACTCATTTACTTATGAAAACAGAAACTAATATCCTGAAGACATATTAAGAATTTCAACATCTTAATTTTAAACATTTTAAACAGGGATGCACCAATTCCAGTCAATGCTGCGATTTACAGTATAAAGATTATCAAGAAAATCGGATATCAGCCACATGTGACAAATCAACATTAAATCCAGTTTTCTATTCTGCTGTTCAGCTAAGGTTGAAACTGCTGATAGTACACCCCGTCCAGTATGTTTCTCAGCAATTTCATTTAAATGTGAAAGCAGTGGTAGGCCTTTATTGAGGAACTGGGTGTATTTCATTTTCATTTAGCTAACATCACCAAAAATGTACTTGATATGGTTTTTTGAAAGGTGCAGTCAATGTGAGGGACACTCTGAGTCAATGCACACCAGGAATGGATGATGAAAATCTGATCTGAACTTGAGACTACAAGCACTAACTAAACAGGGACCGCTCAACAGGGACCACCAGAAGCATCCCAGTGGGACCCCCATGGGTGGCTGTCACAACATCTTGCCTTCAATGCTGAAGGAGTCACTCACTCAGACACCTGAAGATCCAGATAAGACAAGCCAATCTTTTCTAAAGAGAGGAAAATAGTTAAGTCATGATTGTAAAAGTTCCGAATCCTTTTCACTTTACATCAGCAAAACAGCAGGATTTTGAGATAATGAGATGGTGATTGGTTCTGTAATTTCTTAAAAACAATGGCGATATCTACCGGCTTTGAAAAGCTCTGGATCATTTCCTCCAAAAAACTTGAGCTGCATGTATAATCTGATGCATTTATTAATAGAAGCATTTTACATAAAAGTGGACTCAACTTGTAATTCAACGCACCCTGTAATTCCTTTCTCCTTCACAGTCTCTATCGAGTGATTAGGCCATATCTGTCCACTCAACCATTAGAGGGTAACATGACTTTACTGGTCACTGACCAGCATTTATGTAAAATTGCACAGAAGCCAAAAATAGCATCCACTCTGGCAAGCTGGAGCAACTACTGCACCAGGGACTGAGGTTTTAATTGTCAGTTATATTAAGTACAGTTCATAGATAGAGAATGTGTCTGTGGAAGGAAATTATAAACTCTGTGATGAATTTGTTATATTGATGTCAGGAAATTGAATCCATTGCCTGAACTCAGACAGCTCAGGAGCAAAGTGGCCATTAATGTTGACCTTAATAACTCAGCAAAGGGCTTATATAGGGCTAAACAAATTAACTTGCTTGTTGCTTTTTCAAAACATTATTGTTTCTAAAACCCTTCTAAGACTTTGATTTGGGGACATTATGGGAAAACTGTGATTAAATTCTTCTATCATATGAAATTTACATGGAACATAGCAAGCCCTAAAGTGACTTGCTGTGTTTGACACAAGGATCCAAATTATTTAAATATGCGCACCAATGAAATAAATATGTCTGTTGGCCCATAGGTTAGAGGAGAAATTACAGTACATTACTTTTCCTGAAAAATTATAAGGCTGGCTATATTGTGTATTGTTCTCATCAAATCCCAAAGCTAAAAACCAACAATGAGTGGATCCTAGCTGAAGAGCAGATACTTGATGGCTTGACTCTGCCTTATATCTCCTTTGTATCTGCTCAGACTAAGCTTCATTGCCAGCCCCACTAACTTGACAGACAGTTTAATTTATGGCCTGATCAGCTGTTCATCCACTATCACTGTTTATCTAGGTCTACTAGT
Source organism: Chaetodon trifascialis (assembly GCF_039877785.1). NCBI lineage: Eukaryota > Metazoa > Chordata > Actinopteri > Chaetodontiformes > Chaetodontidae > Chaetodon > Chaetodon trifascialis. The sequence continues at coordinate 18,802,461 of NC_092075.1, forward strand.
CTTACAAAAAGCCACTATTTAGCAATTTTTGAGCAATAAGAAACTTTCCATACACGAATAATGTTCCATGACCTGTAGTACCAAACAAAAAAGGAGCTTCAATATGAATCTGTATGTAAGACTGACTGCAGGGACTGAACTCTTGACCCACCTAATGTGTCACAGTGTCGACCACTCACCAAACTAACTCTGCATTGCCATTTCAAAAGAAAAAAAGAGAGCACTAATTGTTTAATTGATGTGCAAAGCATCATCGTTAACGCCCCGACAACTCCCAGTCCTCACAGTCCTCCTGACACCGCGTCAGTCAGTCTGCGTCCTGGTGGCTATCTGTGGTCCAACATGTGTGTCCGCGGCCTCGGGCCTTGCGCTGTCAGATCAGCTTTCCACGGCAGACAGCACAAGGTCATCAGACGACGACCCGCGGCCGGGGCTGCCCCGCGGTCGCTCAGCTGTCCACATTCATTCTCGGTCAGCCATTGTCCTGCGCTCACCAGCCGTCAGAATGGCACCGCTCTGCAGCCGGGCCGAACCCCTCATCTGTCTACACCAACACACACAGCTAAACGTCTACATTTAAAAGCCCCTCCTGACAGTTTGGGATCTTCACTGATTTGCTGTATTAGTGTCAGTCAGATATCAATATCAGTTCCACCTCAAAGCACTCAGCACAGAACCACCTTAATGTTTTAGCTGAAGAGGGTATGGAATTATCAATCCTCTTACATAGGCAACTCATTCTTTTTATTATTCTTTAATCCACTCATTTTAGCTTCAATTAATCTTTTGGTCTTTAATTTGCACAAAAAATTGAAAAAAAAAACTGAGAATCTGGAACTAAGGAACGTTTGGCATTTTTGGGTGAATCAATTATTAAAATAGCAGCTGATTATTCTTCTGTTAAACAACTAGTGGATGAATTGACTGACCATTTCAGCTTCACTCCTGTACTTCATATGGTGAATATTCAGTATAATGAACATTCACAAAGCAGTACTTCCATCAGTACAATGACAGCCATGCGATCGTCCACTCTGCTGCTCTGAGTTTCTCTTTTAAACAGAAATACAGGTCTTGATCACTAATTGCTTTACTATGAAGGTTTCTCTTTTACTGATTATTAAATTTATGCAGAGATGTTTCACATTAAAAAGAGAAAAAAAGGCACATGGCATTTAGTGTCAGAAACAGGATTATAATCTCTGAGCAACTGGAAGGCCTGTGAAACATCTGTGTTAGCTTCCAGGAACAGTGTTACAATTTAGGAAATATGCTTTTTCCTTGCCAATGGGTGGATGAGAAGATTGATACAAGTCTTATATTTGTCTGATAAAAACAACACTACAAATTAGTTTGGCATAAAGGAAGCAGGAAGAAGCAGCTAAGCTTCTAATCCACCTACCAGCACCTCTAATGCTGAATCAATATTATATCTTATATTGTGTTTCTTTAATCTGCAAAATAAAACAGGAAGGTTTAAATACTCATCACTACCCATAATGCCAACCTGATCCTTCAAGTAGTTTCACTACTTGGAATACAGGAGGGAAGAAAATAGGAGAAGGAAAGACAAATGAAAAGACAAAAGAAGATGTCAAGACAATAGCCACAACTGATTCACTAACAAAGGCTGGGCAGGCCTCATTATCCTGCAAAAATGCAATATGGAACATGTCAGGTAATTGCTGTCTGTCATGCGTCACAGCGGTGAAGAGTCCTTCTATGATCAGTGGGCCATGATCCTCTCCCCTCCTGCCACTGAGAAAAAACACACAGACTGAGAATGAATAGAGTCTTAATAGACAAGTAGAGGACCAGTGCGAGCTGTTTAGGACCCTTGATGGCAATCATGGGATGGCTTGGGTGGAAATTGGTGGCGCTGTTTAATATGTCTCTGTGTCAGAGAGAAAACATTCAGGGGCACCGAAGAGTGTGACCTTCCAAAGCCTTCACCTCAAACTGAATGTGCTATGAAGACAAATAATCCACACACACACAGACACATGGCACACTAAAAGTCTAGTGATGTATCCAAGAGACTGCACCTCCAAAGATAAGAAACAAAATGAAAAAGTAGAACTTATTATCATCCATATCCAACATTTATATACAATATTAAACTTGTACAGTGGGATGGAATTCTGTTCCTCCAGTGCAACTTTGTGAACAATAAAAGATAATAAAGAGTCAAACGTTTGCTCACTTGACAACAATGTTTATTAGCTTGGCTGTAAATGGGACAATACATTCATACAGTTTATTCAAAAGATGGATTCGTACCACTGACTCCTATCACATAACAGTATGCAAACCTCTTTCATTCTCCTTTACTGTGGAGCAGTTTTTAGCAAGAGGAGGTTAAATAAAAGTGAATAGTGCAATCCAGCTAATAAGATATGATTGCTTCCTCCATTTTGGACTCTCTGTTCCTCCATTCCCTCAAAGGTCAGTACTATCAGACAGCTCCCTGTTGGTCAACAACTATCACAAATCTGAGCATCACAAAAGTTAAACTTCCACTTAAATCCAATGATCTGAGATGAATTGTTTTAACTATGAAAATGTAACCAGATTATGTAGCAGTGCACCTCAAAGGTCAGTAAAAATTTCTTGAATCCTCTGTGATGGGTGGTCATTCCATAATGAATTATTTAACAAATTAGTATTAGGTTGCAAAGGAGCTACAAATTGTAAACGTGGATATGGATGTCTTCAACCCGGCGAAGAAGATCCATACAAACACCAGATTTTCAAGGTGGACACCCATGATTATCCATCCATCCATCCATTTTCTATACCGCCTATCCCTTTCGGGGTTGCGGGGGGCTGGAGCCTATCCCAGCTACAATGGGCGAGAGGCGGGGTACACCCTGAACCAGTCGCCAGCCGATTGCAGGGCCACATACAAGGACAAACAAACTCACACTCACACCTACGGACAATTTAGAGTCATCAATTAACCTAATGAGCATGTTTTTGGTCTGTGGGAGGAAGCCGGAGTGCCCGGAGAGAACCCACGCATGCACGGGAAGAACATGCAAACTTCACACAGAAAGGCCCTGCCCGACCCGGGGATCGAACGGGCAACCTTCTTGCTGTGAGGCACGCGCACTACCTGCTGCGCCACCGTGCAGCCCACACCCATGATTAGTGTCACCAAATCAGAATCTGACCAAATGTGAAATATGGTCGCAACCTCCCCTTTTGTTCCTGAGGTATGGTGTTGAATAAAGGCCAGAAAAGTGTATTTGGAGAACAGTATGACCTTTTAGATATAAAATGTCATCACTTCGTCATTTCATCCTATGAGAAGTTTGTGTGAAATGGAGGAAACTGCTGAAAGGTTGCTAGGGATTAACCCCTGATTCCTGATGGTGAGGAACACACCCCATGTCCACCATGTCTGAACACTTGTAATTGGAGGAAGGAGAAGCTGTGGGGGGATCCTACAGGTGTAAGGTTGGTTTGGGATTTATACACATAGATCAATATGTATTTGGACAATAGCTGAATTTTTGGTTATTTCTGGCTATATTATATTCACCTGTTGTGCATGTCTATGTGAATGTCTTAATATTAAGATGTGAGGAATTATGACAATATTAGCATGAGACAAATATTAATGCATACTGTAAAAACAGAATGGCTCAGTTCAGAATGGATTATATTATAGCACTGAATGATAATTATTGATTTATTATTTGTATTTAATGTTACAGCTCTTAAAGGTTTAGCTATTTCCTTTTTTCCTGTTATATATATTTATACAGCTAGGTAACTTCATCTTATCTTCTTAATAATATTACATAATCATGTATTTGTTGATTATATTTTGTAGTATTAATCTAAATCTGCAAGTAACCTAAGTTTTAAATGTAATAGTAGTGAAGAAAGAAAGAAATCAGCAATCAGTTCATCCTTGAGAACTTGAACACAACTTTACAAACGCGAGCATTCATTAAATCAGCATTTGCAAATAAACACTGTTGAACTCCATAAGACGTTTTATCTCCACAAGCCTGTTAGACACTTCATGCCTTCAATACCCAACTGTGTTTAGGATCAGTTTTCACACCTCGTGAATCAAAGTGAACATTGGTGTCAGACTTGGTTTATCTGGAGTGTGGAGATGAGACGTGGGTTAAAAGGCTTTCATTAGTCTCTAACCAAATGCTTAATAAATGTGTCACACTCATCAAGTGATGGTTCAATCGACTTCATAATTTCTAAGCCCATCTCCATATTCATGGCCGTACCGTAGAGGTCAGAGTTTGAACTATTGTCAAGGTGCCTTTGAACGGATTTACGGTGAAGACTGTGTCGGGTTCATTTTTACGCTTCTGCTGGACGGCCATTGCTTAAAAGTTCATTTGTGACCTTGGTAACAGCAGGAAGCCAAAACAATCTCAACTCAAACTGTGATCTAAATTCTAAACACTCCACTAAACTCGAAGATTAAGTTTGTAGATGTTCACTTGCCATAACTTTACACTTTCCCGAGCAGACGCAAAGGCCTAAATTTGCTCAGTAAAACTAATGAGTATCTACAGCTCTGAGACAGTTGCATGCTCTGATGAAGACTGTTTGATATAATTGAATGCTCCGGAACAAGGTAGTAAGTGGACCTTAAATTGAGATTACGTTGAGGTGTTAATGAACTTTCAAGGTCACTTTAAAGCCAATAAGTGCAAAGTTCGACCATTGTCAAGGTTGTTTTAGCATGAAAAAAACTTGGAATGTAATGCAGAGTGGAAAAAGGGAAACCAGAAAGCATATTAAGACATGAGTCACTGGCTGCTGAAGGATATAAACACTGACGTGATACATAATGTGACAGTAAAATCGATTTAAAAAACATCACTGCAACAAGAAAAACTGTGGATGGCTTTATGCGTTGTACGCCTCACCTGATCGCCTTTTCACAAAAAAATCGACTGTATGTCTGTGTCTGTCTCTGTCGGTCTGACTCATGACTTTCATAAGGCAGCACATGCAGAACTGCAGTGGTAATATCGGATTTAAGTGCACTTTATGTCAGGCAGCTGGCCGAGCACCTGTCAGCTCCTTCGTCTGCAGTAACACACATGCACAAATGCATTTATTGATTTATTCTATCATTATTAACTCATTTTTCATTGATTCATTTCAGATATTAGGTCCAAGCAGGCAAACAAGTCCAGAAGGGCAAGGCATGTTGGCACGTCCAGAGACAGACAGCAGGTCTGAACGGATTATAGAGTGGAACACAGTACAGCTAGGGACTTGGATCTGGCACAGGGAGGATGGAAAGTGGTTGGTTTTTATACTAGGGGAGCTGATAAAGCAATTAGGAGCAGGTGTGCAGTCAGGCAACCAGGTGGCAAATGGCAGAAAAGTCTGATGGTATCTAGTGGACAGGTGGGGAACAGGTCTAGAAAGTCCCAGGGAAGTTAACAGTGACCACGGCACTCTATAAGTCACTCCATGAGTTCACCTGTTATTCAGCAATGAGGTATTTTCTTGATCTTCAAATGTCTCCTGTCTGCTCAGAACAATGTGTTTTGTAAGCATGACCACTGTCTTTGGTAAGCAAAGGACAATGTTCATGGTTAAAAGAAGCAAACGTTGGTAGCAGATGGCATGCAAAGAGTAGTCTCTTATGTCATAGTCAATGTGAAAGCACACACCCCCACCTATAACATCATGCTACCTTCCAGATGTCAGATATTACAATACAATACACGACAAACAGATGCTCTCTCCATTTCTGTTGCTTTATAGTTTGTTCCTGCCCTGATTTCAGCCGACCAGAGGCTGTGCAGCTTAGGGGAACATTTGGAACAGAGCCTCTGGATTCGTCACTGTGTGCCACGGGCCTTTTGCATGAGCAACAACAGAGGTATTTCAGCAATTCACATCTTCAGATGGGTCGAAATCAGTTCAGCTCCAAAAAGATGCCCATCTGTGGATATACGTGCGATAAGAGAACTAATCTGCTTCTAGCTTCAAAAGCCTCCAAATCACCTGATAAAGAGAATAAACATATCACCTCACCGCATACTACAGTGCAGTAAAAATATCCAGTCTAATCCTTTTAGCAGCATCTCTCCGGTTTACTGAAAAAAGACATGCTGCTTTTTGTCTTACTGAGGGCAACACGAGGACACAGGAAGAAGCAGTCCAGAGGCAGAGTGATTATGTCTGGGAGCAAATTCAATCAGTTTCTCTGAATGTATCGTAGGTGTTAAAATTAGATGCGTGCCTCCTCTACCACCTCCTCCCATGATGGTTTTACAAAGTGAGGAAGTGGGAGCTGGAGAATTGATGCAAGTTGAAATCCTCACTTCCTGTATGAGAGACATGAAGAAAAGGATTATTTTGGCACCGTCACCAACGAGCACACCTATAGTTATAGCTATATTAAAGGGATTGGCTAGCAATTTAGTGGTGCACTTTGAAAATATTTGGGGGCTTATGAGAACCAGATTACAAAAAGAAGGGTCAAAATTCAACCAGCGGAGGATAAGATATCCTGACTGTCAGGCCCTTGTATGACTCAACTCTAAATTCCACCAGGCGTGACCCATCTCCGTTTCAGAAGCGTGCCTGAAGCAGTGATGGACAATGTGTCAATCAACATGGAGTAGATCGAGACAGACAGGAAGTCAGACACAGGAATAGTGTGGAGAATCCAGTAAATTTTCAAAATAAAACACCTTGTACAGACTCCTATATCAATAATAAACACAATTGAAACAGACAAAATTGGGAACCATTTAAGCTTACTTACCCATGGTAGAAGCACAAATATCAAGGACAAAGGACCAAATCAACAAAATCTGAGCAAATTAACAAAATCAGGCAGGCAAAACTCTCTGCTTGTGAAAAACGCCGAGTGGGTTTTGCAGCTGCATGTATTGGAGTCATGAACACGGAGACAACACTGGATCCTACAATTCCCATACTGCAAGCTAATTATGCCGCTCATTAGGCTCTCCTTGTCTGATACAGTAAATGTCCAGACTAATCCTTTTCAAGGTTGCAGGGGGAGAAATGCATCCCAGCACTGAAAGAGAGCCAATGTCTTGTTGAATAATGTACAATACAATACTGTCCAGAATGACCCACTGACTAATGATACATCTTGAACAAAGGTGCCTCCAAGTCTGAAGCCATGGCATTTAGAAAACAGTGGATTGCTCCCTTTGGGGTTCTTATTCAGTGTGATAGAGAAGCACCAACATGATGCTGTAGCCACAGAGAAGTGCATGATTTTAGTGGTAGCTATGTTTAGTTTAGTTTAGTTTAGTCAGCCATAAAGTCTCTAGACAAATATTGCAATGAAACATTGTGTGGTGTGTTTACTGTCTATTCATATATCTAATATTTGTGCACTTTGGTATGTTTGTTTTGCACCTGGCCCTTCCTCTGAGCTCAGACTGGACTGGTAGAGTAGCTGGAGATATGTCCACCTGAGAGAAAAGAGTATACAGGCCTTTATTTTCCAGATTTTGCATCCTGCATACAGTGGCATGATTAAGTTTTTTAAAACATAGATTCAACTCAGGAAAGGCAGTTATGATATGACAGTTCTGACAATATCTGTAATTTTATAGCATGTAGTGGCATTTTCTTCCCAGGCTTTCTCCTTTTCAGTGCGAGCCCTCTCAGCTCTATTTTTTATGTTTCTCAAATTCTGTCTTTCTCCTGTCCTGTCCCTTTTTCTCCAGCTGGCTAATTGTGAATGGTAACAGACAGATTCTACCATCAGATTAGCAGTTGAGGGTGCTCTAGAGTTCGGAGTACTGTAGCTGCCCTGTGATGTTTTGTCTTTGATTTATTCCTTTCATTTTGCATTTCAAACACTGGCCTGATACTCCAGGTCAATCGGCTTGCTGGGCCCCTGGGAAGTCTGCTAATGGCCAGTCTGGGACTGACTTGAAAGGACCCTTAAGGTCCTTGTCTTAGGTTCTGCCATCTTATCTTGGGAGTGCAGTTCAGTTTACTTACTGAATATCCATCACATTAACGCTGATGTCTTTGAAATGGCAGCACTGTTCAATTAACACAAAAGCCCCAATGGAATGGAGCAAAAGGAGGAGATGTAGCTGGTACCAGACCAGCCTCCTCTCTGCTGACCAGGGTGTGTCTTTTGAGACAGGTTGGAAGGATACATCAGCAGTCCCTCTCTCTCTTTGGTCCATACCAAACAACCATCCCACTGCTTGATTTTCTCCTGCATCACGGGGGAGGTGATGTTGGGCAAACTGGTGGTGAGCAAACTGCAGGATACGGCACAATTATTTCAATTTTCTATGAAAATACAACAACGACAGGTCATACAGTTCATAACAAGGCAGCAAAATACACATCAAATGTCCTGAATAAGAATATTGTTTCTTGTAAACTTAATCATTTAAATCATTAGGAGCACAATGAATAGATTACAAATGGGTAAAACACTACCAAAAACAAATGAAATTGAAAGATCTTTTAATGGTAATATTGGCTGCTGGTAGACATGTTTTGGCATGTTGTTTGGCCTTGAGTCTGAGTCACAGGTGGAATCCATTGTCAATGCTCTGAATCCAATGAAGTTTGAAGCTAACTATGCAGCACAGTGTTGACTTTGCACTCCAACTTCTGATCAAATTCCCATTCAGCTGGTCGACTACACCTGAATGATGAAATGTTAAAACATCTAGTTTCCCAGTTTATCAACCACCAGGACCCAAATTTGGACGACAATGTCTGAAGAGTTCAGTAACTTAAACTAAGAGGAGATGTAAAACATGTATGTAACATGGATTTGCCTTACGGTAGGAGGTCAGGGCTCCATGAGTCTCTATGTGGACTACACATATGGTATACAGTGTTTGGACGAGGCAGTGTGTCGCCCTACCTGCTCTTTTATAATGTGGTTTCCATCCAGACAGCCTTTTTAATTCTTAAAATATGCTCTTTGTCCTGCGAGGAGTGGGCATGTAAATGCTCTGACAAAGACAAAAAGTAATATGCTTTTAGTCGCCATGGTTACGGTAAATGGTGTGACTCCATCACTGAAACGTGGAGACAGACATGTAGTGAAATTCAGGTCATGTGCTAAGTTGATAATGGCGAGAATGGAACATGTCTGACAAACATGGGCCAAGTGGGAAAATGTAGGATGGTACACGTTAAGTGCCTCCATTTGCGATCGTTTAGCCACTGAGGCCTGAAAGGACAGCCTCAACGGCACTTGTACATGTATGGAAGAAAACCAATTAGAAAGTACAAGGGCAGGAAGTGTAGATGCTTGTTTTGAGGTTGAGGAGAAAAAGAGCCGAGGAGGAGTAAACAAGAAAGAGAAAGCCAAAGAGGGAAACCATGTTTTAAGTCCTAAAAATTTAAAAACATTGATATGTGCAGAATTTGAAGTGTTTTGGCCACATTATGCTCAGATAGTACTGACAAACATCCAGTAATTATAGGGCAAATACTGTACATGTAGAAAAAAAGGGACAAAAACAGCTAAATAACACACACTGCGACATAAAAATGAAGTAGTTACACAAGGTTGTAGAATAATGCATGATAAAATAGGCTGGAATAAATGGGAATGGATTGCACAATGAATTATACATAGATATGGCCACATGTACAGCTATATTCTATAATGTACAGGGATAGTATTTACAAGCTATATTGTAAGTAACCTATTACTCTTCAGGCAGACAGGCAGAGAAATTACAGTACACCAGACACATAATAAAATCCAAAAATCCAATTAAATACACATTAAAAAGTCAAAACAAACAACAACAACAACAACAACAACAAAAACTAATAGAAAAAAGTATTTTCTAAAGAAAAAAAAAAGGTTAAACAAATACATTGTTTGGATTCTGGTAACTTGTGATGGCCATTCGTCTTTAGGTCTTTGACAGTTCACTCACAATGACCTGGAGTGCCAGATGGGAGGAGTGTTCAAGCAGAGTGAGAGGAGTCAGCAGTGACTTTCTGGTCCTGTGTGGTGGCTGAGTCAAACCAGACAGTGATGAAAGTGGAGAGAACAGTGTTTGCCATGTAGGACTGGATCCAGCGAGGTTCGTCGGACAAATGGCACCCCAGGAAAAACCAACCGCCACCGCCTAACCGCCACCCCTCTGTGTCGGTGTGTGTGCGCCTGATATGCTATACGGTGGGGGAGGAGTGCTGGCTCGGCACCACAGTGTGTGAGTGATGTTGCCTGGAGTGTGAAGCTGCTTTGTTGAAAGTCGAAGAATCACTGCTCTGATTCAGACTCTGCGTTCAGCTGCAGTGCAGTTTGAATTTTTGACACTTTTCTTAAATTTGACTCTGTTTTTGATTGTTTTTTGTTTGACCATGAACAGCCAAGGGATGAGTTCTTGGACTGAAACTACAGACAGGGCTGCAAGACTGTGTGTGACAGGTCAGACAGGCTGATTTTGTTTTCTCTTCTCATCCTTCAGTTTTTCACTTTATTTTTTGATGATTTTAGCTCATAAGCTATTATAACTTCCTTCATATTGGACTCCCTCAAAGGTCAGCACTGTCAACACGGGTTGTTGTTGGTTAATGGTGCAAATTCGCAGATCAAAGTTGATCTAAATTCTACTAGACGTGAAAAATGTACTTACCTGATTCACTTTGCCCCATGAGTCGTGGCGATAGGGTTGAAATGAACTGATTTTGACACAAGATTTCAACAATTTAAATGCTTGTGTGACCAGGAGTTATGGATAATTTTGCATATTCAGAAGTGAACTTTGTTTCCAACTTTGTGATATTTTTTTTCTGTATGAAGAGAGAAGTAGTGGTGATCTTACTCATTGCTTTTCCTGCTTGAGGCCACCACCATCAGTGCTCCCTTTGATAGATTTAAAGTCCATATATTTGCCTTGCTTAACCAATTGCAAGTAAGGTTTCCTCAGAGATCCAGACTGCCACTCAAGCAGATGGCAAACAGATCCATTCTGAAACCTGCCAAATTTTGTTCAACTTGTGTTTTTAGGCATTAGAACCAGTGGTGCCATACTGGCCAGTTTCACACACACACACACACACACACACACACACACACACACACACACACACACACACACACACACACACACACACACACACACACACACACACACACACACACACACACACCTAACAGTGACCATGGCTGGCAATGACTGTAGTAAAATCCATTTTCATTGATCTAGAGTCACTCTGAGATTAATATGGTCAATTAGAGGAAGAAGACGAGGAGCGTTGGATCAATTACCAGTGTGCAAAAGATTTGACATCTCATTTACTGAGTAGAGACGAATAAATGTTTTTTCCAGCCATAACAGTGAAGATATAGACACATACTGCTAGCGCATGAAACAATTTTCCCTTACAATCGAAATCGAGGTGTTTATATGATAAGTCAATAAAGTGAGTTCTAAAGGTGTCCTACTTACATGCTGCACAGTCACTGTGATGAGAGAGTAGGGCTCTGTCTAATAAAGTCACCCTCAATTAAACATTTAACATAGACAGATAGATTGCATGCATCATTATCATTACAGTCTTCTTGGACAGAGGTGGAGGTGAAAGGATAAATAAGAGGATGAAAAAGGAAACGACATAGTTTAGTCAAAGTGTTTGAAGTTTGCTTACTTTCATTGCCAGCTGACCGGCGAGCTGTTTCATGGACTGAGTAAGTGGCAAGGGAGAAGGCTCATTTTTCCCTAACTGAGCTGTTTGAGAGTTTTTCCCACTGTGAAGTGAAGATTACTGCTCTGTGTTATTTCCTCATGGATGGTCTGCTGGATGGAAAGTGGGTGCCTCAAGGTGAGGCTGACATTGCTCTCCTCATCAGGACTAGCTGTAGGTGTCAGATTATCAACAAGCCAAATCAGGATGTTAAATTCACTCCATTATATTCCATCCCTGCTGGACAGCCTGTTGAACATGTAATCATTGACTGTGTGGGTCCTTTGCCATGCTCCTGATCTGGACATGCTCATTTGTTGATGGTAATATGTCAGGCTGCTGGTATCCTGCAGCTTATCTACTTAAGACTTCTACAGTATAGCCAAGGCAATCTTAAACGCATTGACTCAGTTTAGTTCAATATTGTGCGTTCCCAAAATTGTAGCCCAACCTACATCCCATTTGTTTAATCAAGTGCTTACGTATATCACATATGGAGACGTGTTAAACATGTGAATGACAGGAGGCTGGAAATGCATGTGTGTGCACCAGAGTGGGAGATCAATAAACTTCAGGAGGAGAATGAAAGTGAGAGAAAACATTTTCCTTTTCAAAAAGAACTTTCAAAAACAATTCTTTTAGTTTAACAATTCGTAATCTGGAAAAAGCCAAAGAAGCTCTTTAATTCGTTCTTTCTCTTTTTTTTTAAAGACAGTGAAGAAGAGAGAGGACGAGATGGGGACAGAAGTGCAGAGACATGCAGACAAAGATGTACATTTGTAGATGTCGCAATATTTTCCAGCCATTTCTGGGGCAACTGACCTGGATATTTAAAACCAAGACATAATCTGTTCCTTACCCTAACCAAGTGGTTTTCATGTCTAAATCTAACCAAGCTTTAATTATAGCCCTGTCACAACATAAAATTGAGAAATGTGAAGTTTGAACGTAAAGAAACAAAGATTATACCTGTGGTTTGCAGATACAGTATGTGCAATTCCACATTTCCATTTTCTATACTGCCTATCCCTTTTGGGGTTGCGGGGGGGCTGGAGCCTATCCCAGCTGTCAGCGGGCAAGAGGCGGGGTACACCCTGGACCAGTCGCCAGCCAATCGCAGGGCAACACACAAGACAGACAACCATTCACGCTCACACTCACACCTAAGGACAATTTAGTCACCAGTTAACCTAATGAGAATGTTTTTGGTCTGTGGGAGGAAGCCGGAGTGCCTGGAGAGAACGGGAAGAACATGCCAACTTCACACAGAGAGGCCCTGTCCGACCCGGGGATCAAACCGGCGACCTTCTTGCTGCAAGGCATGCGCACTACCTGCTGCCCACCGTGCCGCCCCGCAATTCCACATTAGATCTGGCAATTAGGTTGTTATTTCATGTGAGCGTTAGGCAATGAATGAGTTGTGTGAACCTCAAAGTGATGGAAATGCAAAGGTAACACCACCTCTAATGAGATGACACACAGATAATTCTTCAATGTTTGTCCACCAGCTCACATCGAGGAACCTCCACTGAGTTATGATTGGTTTGTAAATGAGCTGTCTAAACACGATGATGATAATTCTCATTACCCACAGGTTTTAAAATGGCCGTGCTTTGTTATTCCCCCTGAGACGTCACACTGGCTGCTAATTATCTGCCATCACCGATGACAGTGTCTCCCTCTTGATCACAAACAAGACAACTGCCAGAGAAATGTACACAGCAATATACGTAAATGCACACAGCAATTATGTTCCCATATGTACATTTTGGATTTGCGCATAAAACCAACAGATGGGCGTATGCATAAAAGATTTGTATGCACAATAACTATGCATACACCATTTCTAAAAAATAAATTGCTTTTTATAAAAGAAAGTTTGGTGAGAATGCAGCTCATTCACACTTCAGACCAGGCATATATTCAGCTTTCTAGAGATGGCGGAATGATATGGTGGACAGGAAATATAAGATCACGTAAGCTTATAGTAAAACATTATTTTGGCAATCCACACAGCAGCCTGTCATTCGAAAAAACATTTATAAACTTAATGCTAATTAAAAAAAAGACTTAACCAACATGGCTACCACAGCATTCTGCAGCGACGTGCCATGCCATCTGGTTTGTGTTTCATGGGACCATCATTTATTTTTCAACAGTTCAGTGACCCAAAACGTAACTCCAAACTCCAATATGTAAAGGTTATTTGACCAAGAAGGAGAGTGATGAAGTGCTGCATCAGATGACCTGGCCTCCACAATCACCTGACTTCAAACCAGTTGAGATGGTTTGGGATGAGCTGGGTGGCAGAGTGACGGAAAAGCAGCCAACAAGTGCTCAGCATATATAACTCCTGCAAGACTGTCGGAAAAGCATTCCCCATGAAGCTGGTTGAGATACTGTGCAAAGCTGGAATCGCAGCAAAGGGTTTCGAATTTGAAGAATCTGAAATATAAAACATATTTTGCTTTCTTTAGGTTTTTTTTTTTGCTTGTTCTTTACTCAAGTGCAATAAATGTACAGGTTTGAATAACATATATTGCTGCAGTATTTTGAAATGATGGACAGAAACTGGGGTGATAAAAACATAAACCTATTCCTAAGCACATGGTGTATAACATTCAACCATAAAGTGCACTACATTTAACATTCAGCCTCAATGTGCGTGCACACCGTGGTGTTTTGCTATGACACCAACCAAGCACATCACCTCTCTGAGGATAGACGTGGAAGATGGGCTCATTTGAGAGGGGACAGTTATCAGGCGGCATCTTGCCCACACAGCCACTGATAGCTGCAATCAGTAGAAGAAGGAAGAAGGGGACTCAAGAGGGCAGCTCGTCAGCTCTGATAAGGCCTTTTGTAACACCTCTGATTGAGTTGGAATACTTAGAAGATGCGCTGCAATGATAGGAATCTCAGCTAGTGTGCTGTCTGAGGATCTTCGCCATTTTGTATTCATGTGTGTGTTCGTAAGAGCGCGGGAGTGAAGAGAGAAAGTGAGGATGTTAGAGTGTTTGTGTAAGTCAAGAACTTGGGCTGGAAAATGTAAACACGACATGACCGAAGGTCCTCCATCAAGACATTCAGCGTCACATCATGTTGGATAAAATGTGAATCCAAAATCAGGTGGCTTGGGACAAGTGATTACCAGTGATTCCATCAACACTATACACATAAATCTTCTGCTTTGTTCAATTGACAATTGAACCCTAGATCCTGAACTTTGTGATTTAGAAATGTATGCCCTACCTCTGTTAACAAGGCAGGATTTACTTCGCCAGAGGCAGTTAGGTGACTACAACATTTCTCTGGTCAGCCATTTTAATCCTGGCTGCAGGGATTTACTCATATGAGGTTGAAAATATCATTGCATGGTGTAAAATTAAGATGTAAAATAATTCATGCAAGTAAACAACTTTCATCTATTTTGAGTTCCACTGTTTGCTGGGGCCTTATTCTTGTGATTGTTGATGGCAGCAGCTTTTTGACTCACAGCATGTCGGCGGTTTCCCAGAAATCTCTTTGGCATAATGGAGCTGTCAAAACGCACGAGGTCCAACCCAGCTGAGCGTGCTGCAAGCATTCATATCCGCAGATGACCAAGGCCATCCTAATATTATCTGATGTTGTCATATGAATGGTTCATGGAGAGTAGATTAATATTTTTTGTCATGGTTTCTCATAGTGTGTTATCACAGTTAGACAAGAATGATAGTCTGACTTCTTTTCAGGCATAATTATGTGATTTGAACACTTTGTATATCTTTCTAAACATGCCCAAAGTTATGAATCATTTATTTAAATTCTGCATATAGTCTTAAGAAAGTATGAATGAACACAGAATACAGAGCACAGGGGTGGGCTCACGCGCCATGGAACTTGGGAACTCCTTAGGTTACACCATGGATGGATGGACATTTGGTTGGATGGATGGATGGATGGATGGATGGATGGATGGATGGATGGATGGATGGATGGATGGATGGATGGATGGATGGGCGGATGGATGGACATTTGGTTGGATGGATGGGTAGATCAATATATGGTTGGTTGGTTGGTTGGTTGGTTGGTTGGTTGGTTGGTTGGTTGGATGGATGGTCTCCACTTCAAAGCTGCTGCCTGTGTCAGCTCAGTTTCCAGCTCCCACCCTGTTCCCACATCTCTGTGAGCTATTTTCTCCCAGTTTTAAGTCAGAACCCAGCTGCTGATCATGGGGCTCTGCCTGTGGGTGGAAAAAAAGCCTCATTTTTGCCTAAGAATATAAGGCTGTGTGGAAAGGCTCTGCTTGTCCCCCAGAGCTTCTGTGTTTCTGGACCTCATATGGAGAGAAGGTATAGTTGGTAGTTTCAAAAAAGTAGCAAAGGCAAAAGCACTGAAAGTCTATAGTGACAGTGGCAGCATTGTAAGGCTTTAGTGCTATTTGCTATTTTCAGATGGTTAACACTAAAGCAGGGATGAAATGAAATAGTCCAGAGTTTGACAGCGTCCTTTAAATCCCTCAAGATAAAGGAGTGCACTACATGGAAACTTAAGTGAATGCTTATGTACTTTTTTTTTTGTTACATTACTTGCTAATATTAATGACATTTTCATTCCCTATTATAAGGTTTGACCTCATTAGAACCATTGATCATGGTTACAGTCTTATACTCTCACCAGGGGATGATATGGATTGGACTAAGAAGCAACTGTGTGTTCATAATACATAATAAAAGGCCATAGAAGTAGCAGTTCCTGTCTGAAATAACTGTAATGACAACTTACTTGATGCAAGCAGCAAAGTTGTTCACAAAGAGACCATTAGAAACGGTTTTGTTAACGTTCTTGTTTTCAATGGGTTGATCAACATATCAAGTTTTGTCAAGATTACTTTAGGCAAACATTCCCTTGTGGGCACGATTTGCATGTTTCTGTCTTTGGGACTTTAAAAGTCACCCCAGAATACAATGTAAAAATGGTGGTTAAAATAGTTTAGAGGACCACAAATATCCCAGGGTGCTTAACACTCATTATGAGTTTGTTGACCAAGGTCAGAAATTTAAATGTGACACAGGATTTCAGCACATAATAAATTCAGCAAGAAAGTGATGTCAGTAAAAAAAAACAACTTAAAAGCACAATTTTGCTTTTGCTTTCGGTCTATGTCAACTTTACAGACATTTAGTGACAGCATGTATTCACTGTTTGCCAAAGGTAATACTTTGATTTTGATACAATTCTTTCAGAATTACTAGTGGCATGACATGGCAGATGATTATGACTATACAAGGAATTATTTGCACTTATTTTAACAAAAGACTATAATCACCTAATCAGCTGGTTAACATGCCTTGTCACACCCTCCTATCAGTTCCACTGTGTGAGATTTATTGAATGTGGTTCTTGTATTTCTCAGACTAAGACATGTATAATGGCTTAACAATTAGAATAACACCTGTTTATGGGTTAATGAGTTCATTCTGTGCATAATGATTACAACAAATGACATGACACAGGTGCTAATCAAGAACAACAGCACGTGCACATGTTTAAAGGATACAGGAGTCACTTGAGCAGTGTTACAGGTTGTTCCAGTTGTGAACCAATTCCAAATTGTCTGAGCCATAAGAATCGTATGCCTCTGAACTTATCAGTTCCCTTTATTGATACTGGTGTTGCAAAATAATGATGTCAAACTGGAAACCTCATGGCAGAAATGGAGGAAGAAATGACAATGGTGCTCATCATAATGTCTGTAAAATTATGATTTCAGGTGATGATGGGAACACCGGCAATACGCTGAAACGTCTATCTCGGCAACATGGGCTTAAATTCCAGGAATGCCATGTATTTGACATGCTGCACACAAGCTTGCCGCACTGATTCCCAACTGGGCAACACACCCGTGACATATCCTCTGTTATAACAACAGTACCATGAAGGCAGCTGAGCAGATTCTCTCTTTGACTAACTGAACCTAATGAAAACTCATCCAAAAATTAGCTCCCAGACAGAAAAGTCCTTTCATGCCTGCTGCACACTGAGGAATAATAAAACAGTTGCATTGATGCTAAAAACGTGTTATTCATTTTTCTTTTTTTATCAGAGCGATTAGCAGAATTGATTATGGCATTTATGTCATTAACATCTTATCAGTTCCTCTCCCTGAATAGTTGTTGCTGCAAATTACTTGTGAGACCAGTAGGCTGTGAGGCCATAGTTTGTGTTTAGGTGCTTAATATAGATCTTTAATCAGCAAAAATTCTGTATTTCATACATTTTGTGTGAACATAAAGTAATTTGCACAAGTCATAGAGGCGTTCTAGCTCCTGAACAGGAACTGATGAGACAATATCAGTGTCATCTTTAAATTGTAATCCTAAAGATTTAAGTCCTGGCTGATTTGATGACATTGGCATTGGTTGCCAAGTGCCGTTTAATTTCATAGAAGACACAGAGTAGTTAGTTCAGAAATACAGTAGAATAGACTGTTTCCAGTGGTGTCAAACAAATACAAATGTGCTATGATTGCAAAAGAGTGAACGGCAAACCGTGAAGCTGATATTAATGAGATTCAAATGAGTCCTTCTGGATTATATACATACATTGTCTCTGTGGATCCCTTGTGCGTGTGAAGGTGATTTGATTCAAGCTCATGAATAATTGCCTCTCACTATGAAAACTGCGATGCAAAGAGCTACAAACAGAATCTAAATATATTGATTTTCTACCGCTAAGTATATGGCAACCATAAATAGTGCCAAAAACTGGGTTTGATTTGAATGTTTACAACTTGCAGATGATCTATTGTCTTCTTTGTTGTGCAAGAAAAATATCAATCATCACATCACTTCATCACATCCTGTATCTTTGTGAAATAATGGAAAGTGGTGTGCAGTGAGTTGAATACTCAAGCACTGAAGTCCATGTAAAGGCATAAACAAGGATAGACAAAACACATCTGTCTGTGGTATTTTCCTGGACTGTCTCCAGATTTTGCAGGCCTTTAAATGGTTGCAAGATAAAGAAAAATTAATGATTACCTGCCATGAAAGGCTTTATTCACTGGCAGAAAGCCTGACCTCTTCATAATCTTACAATGCCACAGTTCCTGCCATTCACAGATCCCTGCTCATTTGTGCCTTCTAGACATTTCTGCAGTAGGAAACAGACTGCATTACCCACTGCTACCATCTGCCAGTCTGCACCAGCCTGCCACGGGTTAGCAGGTTTTCATATTATAGAGAAGCTCACATGACTACTTCCATATGGAAAATAACAAGAAAAGAAAACTGCTGGAGCGATCATCTCCTGCCCTCCCTGAATGTGTTCATAGACAAACCTCTAACACGTAACTTAACACCTGTCTGGTTCCTGAAAGTCATTCAATAAAATCAAAAAGTCAGAGGAACATGTGAGAGTAATTGAACGAGATGGTAAATGTAACACAGAGGTGTGTGTGTGTGTGTGTGTGTGTGTGTGTGTGTGTGTGTGTGTGTGTGTGTGTGTGTGTGTGTGTGTGTGTGTGTGTGTGTGTGTGAACCAGTAGGTGTTCAGGATTTATTTATACAGTGTTCAAGTCCTGGGGAGAAATATCTCATTCAGTCAATTAAAATCAACCTATTAAAGGTAATTGGGTTGGACTGATATGACAGTATGGGACTTTAATTAAATATCAGACATCTCTGATAAGGATAATTATATTCCTATATAATTTCACAGCTGCAGATAAAATAGGATTCCAATTAGCATGATGGGGGTTAAATTAATGAACATGCAGCACAAAACAAAATGATGTATACATTTTGTTTAATTCAAGGACAATAGAGGAGAATGTTGGTAAATGTAACCAGAAACACGGCGGCACGGTGGTAACACTGTTGCCTCACAGCTAAAAGGTCCCGCGGGCGTGTCCTCCACCATGCCTTCAGTGCCTGCTGCTCGAGGAAAGGGGCCTTTCTGTGTGGAGTTTGCATGTTCTCCCCATGTCACCTGGGGTATCCTCCATAAAAAAAACCCACTAAAAACATGCAAGAAGATCACCTGACCAATGGTAACAAAAGGAACTGGGTCCCCGGGCGCCGCTGTCGACTGGCAGCCCACCGCTCCTGGTCTGCCGCGGAGGGAGGACTTCCAGGATGGGTCAAATGCGGAGAAATAATTTCACTAAGCATTTTGTGTGTGCAGTCTCCTCCCTGTAGCATGTGTGTGCAGTGATTAATAAAGTATATCTTCTTCTTCTTAAACAAGCCTTACAATGCATATGCTTTGCATCTGATGACATTTTGAACCATCTCTCTGTGCTTCGAATGCTCCTACATTTTTTTTTTTTTTCAATTATTCTGAGAAGCATTTTTCCAATTTCAGAAAAACATGAAAAATGTCCATGACTCCCAGAGCCCAACTTGCACGTCTTCAGACTGTTTGATTTGTGGCACCAACAGAAAACCCAAAAAACAAAACCCAAAGCTATTCAGGTTAAAATTATACAAAACTGAAAAAAAAAAAGCCTAAAATCCTAACATTGGAGAAACTAGATCTAGCAAATGTTTGCAATATTGTGTGACTTAGTGTGTCAAATCAAACAGCAAATACAGTCAATGGCAGGATATGAGCAAACAACATCTTAATATTGTAAGTGCACAAGTGTGGTTTGGAAATGTTGTGCTGAAATGTGGCAGGATTTGGACCCAGTAGCAGACACCCAGACGGGGGGCAAGGGTAAAATAGGAATTTATTGAGTGGATAATGAAGGGAGAGTCCAGGTATGAAGGAAACTCGAGGCACTGAGGTGGAGAGCAGCTCAGAGATATGCTGGAGCACACAGAGCTCAGATGGTATGAGAACAGCGTAGAAGGTATGTGGTGGTGGAGGCACAGGTGAAACTAGGTGGTGATGGACTAGAGGCTTGAGGTAGGTGGAGGCAAGATGCTGGAGCTGGAGAACTCACTGAGCACAAAGAAAAAGACACAAGAGATCAAGCACTGGTAATTGACACAAGAGAATCAAAACTAAATATAAACTTCTACTCGCAGGTAACTAGTAAAGCAGCCAACTCTGCTGCTAAGCATTAGAAACGATCTGGCAACGAGTCCTCTGCAGTCCATGAGTCCCAGCTGTGTTGGAGCCAGTTCCCAAACTACCTGGAGAAACACACCCAGCCTGTGCCAAAAAAGGAATCAAGAAAGTACACAGTGCACAAGAAAATACCAGCATTTCCCAAACCAATCTGACCCTACAGACATGCAAGTAGCTCTGGGAGGCTGTACTTAGGCATAACAGTGATTTGAGCCAAATGCTTATGTCAGCATGCCAACATGTTCATGATGACAATGCTAAGATGCTTGTTAAAACATGGTGTAATGTTCATCAGGCTCACCATCTTGGTTAATTTAGAATGCTAATATTAATGCTTATTTATTAGTCAGCACTAAATACAAAGGACAGCTGAGGCTGCAGAAATAGTTTTTGAGGTATTTATGGTAAACCAAAGTACTGGACAAAGTTAAATTTTGATCTAGCAAGTTCCCTTGTGTGTGTAACAGTTGAGTCAACTTCAACCCCAGTCAACTCCTTGGTCTCTGATGATGACTTGTGTGGTGTGTTTTACTGGCACAGAAGAAATAAATCCCTGACAAGTTAGAATGAGTCAAAACCAAATCATCTGTCAAGCAGATGAGAATTAGTGTTGTCACAATGATGTCATGATGAAACATGACAGGAGAGGGTGTGAGTGTGTGACTGAAGAATAAGCTGCACACTACACAGATGTGCAATTTACATTTCACTTTTGCCTTTTAGGATAGAAAGGTCCTCAAGGGCTGATATGTTACTCATCTTCAAAAAGTATTTTTCACAAAAAATGCAAAAAAAAAAAAAAATCTGGCCACTTGGGGGAAGTGGAACCAACCTGTGAACACAACATCAACATATCATCACTTTTTGATATGTTGATATGGTGAACTCGTTAGCAAACAGTGGCATACTTACACATTCTGCTGTTGTGAAGAAATATTTTAATTTATTTGGAAATACTAGGCAGATGTAGGTCCATGTAGTGATGCTTGTCTATTATTGCTTTTATTGGTTGAGGGGCAATAAAAACCCCTTTTTTTGTCATTAGCAATGTGAGAAAGAGCAAAACTTTCAAAAATGTCCTTGCACTCCTCATATTAGTATGTTTTCCCAGCAGCTATTGATTGGTCATCATTATCGACCACAATCTACTCAAAGACCTTTGGGACTTCATCAAAACAATGTGTGAAACGGAAAAAAATATTGTCTGGTTCCAGCTTGGCTGAGGAGACCAAAAGGCGCCCAGATCATCCAATATGTCATTCTATCTGACTGTGTCCAGACTGCAGCCGCTGCAACCACCACCGCATCAATCATCACATTCCTCCCGTCAATATAAATGCAAATCCTACAATCTGGTACGGCTGTGTGGATTATGACTTAGTAGTAGCCTGTCTGTGCAAAATGACGCTGTGAAAGGTCACTGGCTCATTAAGTTCGGGAGATTGCAAAGACCGGAACCACAAGCATGAGGGGATGAGCTGACTCGTCTGTACACTGTAAAGAGCAACAATATTGCCGGGCCTTTTTAAGATCTTCAGAGGTGGGAATGCTGCATCGGGGAGCAGCTGTATGATGTGCAGAATCACTTACAGTGAGGCAAACCCGTAAAAGGGGACTATATGACCTTTTGCCATTTGATTCGATATTTATATACACGGGGAATGTAGTTTATTTTCCATTTTCTATCTTTAGCAGGACTTCATTTGAGCTTCTTGATTTGATTTCTGCTGTTAACATATCGAGCTTTGTTAAGTTATTGTCAAGAAAATTCTAAAACAGACAATAAGAATTCAAGTGGAGAAAGCTGTCAGTTTTACAGTGGGAATGTGCTTGTATGCTTAATAAAAAGCACATGACAAAGAGCTGAAAATACCCACTGCATATATTGGTCAGATTACATATAACAAATTAGTATTTCACAACATGACTGGGCTTTGGATAAGTCCCCCAGGGATGCAGCGAGGAACACACACACAGGACACACATGTATAAATGACAGGATGGTTCTAATTTCAGGACTTATTTTAACCCAGTTTCCATGTTAAGCAAGGAAAAGAGAAGGAACCATGAGTCCTGCACTCTGCTGGTCATTTGTACTCACTTTATTTAACTATGATAATATATATACAACATTTTGGTTGGGAAAGTACAACAAGTTCAATAAAATTGAATTGAATTGAAGTAGACAATGATTTGTAGCTTATAAACAGAGTGACTGCCAGTGACCGTCAGAGTGTAGGATTTATGGTTCCTCTTCAGTTTATGGAGTTTTTGCTTCTTTCAGTTTTCTCAAAATGATTTTAGATCTTTTTGAGACACTGTCTTGAATGTAAACCAATTTTATGAACTGCAAAACTAATCATATTCCCATCAGCCTCACTCGAGATGCATGTTAGAAGGCTAACATTAGCATTAGGCTAGAAGCACCGTTGTGCCTAAGTGCAGCCTCATATAACCACTGCCATGCCTCTTGGCATGTAACAATAGCCCAGAGTCTCACCTGAAAATTGGACATGCTACATAATGGACACGTTATTTCCTAGCATTGGACACAAACTGTGAGGTATAGAATCATCCAGGAATTGGCAGATTTTCCATTATTTTCCAGAAAAAGATATGTGGACGACCGGTGACTCTCTGACCTTCCTCTAATGTCAAGTCAAACATTTGCTTTAATACTGCTTTGTTCTATGAGACTCAAATCTCAAATAATAATTGCCAGATTTTCATGAAATTTGCTGTTGATAATCCTCCACGGAGGATGACCACACTCCATGAGCTTCCTCTGGCATTGCTCTCAAATCAACATGTCAGGTCCTATTTTAGATTGCATGATATTAAAAGATTCACGTGAGATTCTTAAGAGATCACTAAGCGCATTCAAGGTTGACCACTTTTGATTATAAAGATTGTGTGTCCCTCGATCCATGACCCTTAGGACGGGCTTCATTTCATTTTAAGGCTACAGAGACAGTTTAGTTGTAGTCTGCATCCACACAGAAACGCACACACAGTGAGATTGACACATCTGTTCTGGACTTAATCTAGTGGTGGCTAAACTCCAACCTCGATCAAATAGTCCATTTAAATGGCAGACCTTTCTCCACTCCAGGGATAATTACCCCCATTATTCTATTGATAAAGTGGCACCTGAAAAACCCTTTAATGTTGTGCCCTCTTTGTATTTTGCAGCAGCAACACGCCTCCTGTGCTGCATAAAGCAAAAAAGTTCTTTTAAAAAAAGGCTGGGATGACTGTGTGGGCACTGGTTCAACCTCCAGAAAAACAAAAAGTCCACCTGTGTCAAACTGCACTGCAAAAAGAGCACAAAACTCGCTGCTTCTCTGAGTGCTTTTAAAATTTCAATGCAACACAGTCCTCATCATCTATTGTACCTTCTGGGACTATCAATATCAAACACAGAAAGCAATGTGAAGTCATTCCTCACATATTACAGAAGTATAAGTCTTGTTTTTCATTCATGTGAGCCCCTCCTTCGCTGCCCTTCCCCACAGAGGTTTCAGTGGCACGGCAGCCATCTTCATTTGTTTTGCAAACTAATTCAGAGCCATCAGCAGCCAGGTCAATTAATTAGGCAAGCGGTCGCGAGCAGAGGGAGTTTGCCACAGTGAGGTCACTGCATGAGGTGTCCATTATTCTCATCTCCCACTGAGGCGCATGTAAACCTCTTACTGTTAGCCTTTATCAGTGAAAACAATGTTGACCCACAGCAGAAATGTCTGAACATAATTGTGCATTTAAGGATTTTGTGCATTTTGAATAGCTGGAACCTGAATTTTCAGTTTTGTCACTGAACAATTATTAAAACAACTGTTAATTGATTTTCTATATTGGCTTATCAGTTCATAAACAAATTATTTCAGCACTAAAACACACTTTCATTGAATCCTCTCATAAGCATGCAAAGTAGCTTTAATGTTACATGCAGTAACCCGTTTTGAGACGTTGAGACTGAGATTGGTGTCCTGCATCCTGGTAAAGGGGGTGAAGTGGGAAAGACATGAGATAACAATACTGCATCAAGTGAAAGCAAGATGTACATATGTTATAAAAACGACAAGTTAGTTGTAGTTTTGTCTGTCTATTGGCCTTCTTACTAATGTGTTCAGCAGTTGCAGCAGCCACGACTGTGACACACAGTTCATGGCGCCAAGTAAGATACTTTAAAACTCTCAGCACCCGACAGCCACAATGTGCATCAAAAATCACACTCCTTCTCAGAGTCATAGCTGCATTGTTCATTATGTGTAATGTACATAAATGTGGTTAGAAATGACTGAAAAAAGATGCACTTTATAACCACAGAACTTGCCTGAGAATCATCACATTTTCAGGGTTTCTTCAGTATCAAAGTGATCCAGTGATAGTGGTCTGTGTGTCGATGAGTACATGGAGTAACTTCTCAGTTTTTAGGTTAGCGTTGATGTTTCTAATGTTTAAAGAAGAACACAATCAAAGAGGTTCGAGTGCCTAAACAGAACCATCTTAACATTAATCAGGCTTAAGTGAACATGCTGCGGACACATTTAGTATCAATATTTTGAGACTTTGCAAATATTCAATGAAAATGTTTGATCATTACATTGATGAAAAAAATCTGTGTGACTACATTTCTTTCAAAATGTATTTGCTGTTTCAGATCAGTAATACACAGAGGTAATGCTTTGGAGACAGGTTAAGACTTGTCTTCTATGATGCTGCCAGGCGTCATCCAAAACCTTAGACCAAGCTGACTTTGGCGCTGTTCAATACCAAAATACACCCATATGTTTCTGAGATTTTCTTTAAGGCATATATTATTTAATCATTTGTAATATTCCAAATATATACTGTTGGAACTCACACTGGGCTGATGCTATAGAGACCAATACAAGGATGTTTTTAATGACTTCACTGCTTTTGAATTCACTGGCTACATTACAAATGAATATGCTGCTCTCTTCTGGCTTTTTATATGAACTACAGACAGCTTTTAAATCGCATCTGAATCTAATCTAATTTAATCTTTTTTTTTCTTCTTTTATTCACTGCTCTTGCCATGTTTTCAGTCCATCATTTGACAGAAATACTCCTGTGCAAAACTGCAATCTCTCTAATCAAAAATAACTTCATTGAGTGAATTCATGAAGAGCAGTTCAGCTGCACCTCTACTTATGAATCGATTTACGGAATTTTGTTGGATAATTAATGATAGAAAATCAGATTAAGCATATATTTACAAATATCAATGGTGTTGATGAGTTCAAACATAAAATGTACTGTGTTTTACTATTTTCATTTGAGTATATGACAAAAAGGATCAGAAAATTATTTGTGATCCCTATCTCTGACCTTTTAGTCACCTTAGCGTAACCTCAGATCCTCCAGTAAAGCACTCCTGATTGATTCAAACTCCGGAGTAGAATATGGGGACAGGACTGTGAAAACCAGCCCTGTCTGAACACCCACAGACCAGTCATTTAAAGTCAAACAGAAAATAATGTCTGGATTTGTATTGATTGACAGGCCAGTGAGAACAAACCTTGTCATCAGCCAGTGTAGGTGGTTTTTGGGACATTGTCTGATTAAATGTTGGGAAGCAGAAAGATTCTCTCTAGTGCTAATGCTGGTACACTTTGACAGGGAAAAGAAACACATAAACAGCCTATTTTTGCCTCTGTTGAGGGACAGGTGTATTGTGAAACCATCCTGGAATAGATCTTTGACAGACCACAAAGTTGTGTGTCAATAAAAATGTTCTCACTGCAAGCTATGAACAACTTCTGGGATCCTTTCTGATCATTTGTCTGAGTGACAGACTGATTAAACCACTTTCACGTTCTCTTTGCAAGGACTCTGAGGACTCCAACAACATTTTATAAGTAAGTTTGTACACCTTTACTTTTTGGTCAAACTTTCTGCTTCCTGACAAAACAAGGCCCTTAATTCCAGCACATCATGACACGGTCAGTTCTACTCCATGATCTGGCCACAGCCCAGGCTCTTATCATCAGTCACAGTTTCTTTGTGCTGTTACATTACAAATACACTGACATTTAAACCTACCATTACACTAATCACCCTTTGTATTAAAACCTACACCAGTTATTTTATCCATTCCCGCCCAGCTGTCAAGTTGCCTTTTCCCTCTCTGTGGGATGAATGAATAGTCCAACTGATTATGTCTGAGAAGATCTGGTCCAGCAGTGTCCACCTAGATCTGCAGTGGACTTCATGTAAGGTGCAGTTTTGTTTCATTGCTAATAAATGTCACCATAACAATGGTAAGACTATCTAGCCGATCAACAATCAGCACAGCTGCAGGAGGATCTCAGGTCAAAGTTAATTAATAATATTAGGAAGGATCTAGATAAATCCCTTTTGTCTACAGCAGGTGGCGGTAATGCGCTGCATTTGGCCTCAGTCCACCAATTAAATACAAACACAGAAAAGGACCAACCAAATCAGAAGCTGATCTAGCTAGCCTCAAGATGCTCGCTACCAGCCTCAGCATACTAATCACCGGCCAATCCAGCAGGCATCAAACACATCATAATAATATCAAGTTACCTTTAGTCAAAGGTTTGAAGTTAAGAAAAAAGAGCAATTTAAAATCTTCTTTTAAACATGTCATGAGGGATAAAACAAGAGCTATTGATTTCCACATTATCAACAGTGTCAGTGAAAAATAGTTTATTGTCAACTACAACAAAATGGTGATCCATGCTTCATAAAAATATCACACACTTCTTTTCTTTACAAGTTCCAGTGGTTTGTTGTCCCTGCATCCAAAGCCAGCATGTTGAAGCAAAACTTTATACTTTCCTTCTTGGAACATACATGAACAACTGATGTACATTTAGCTCTGCATTGCAAGTCAGTTCCTTTGTTCCCTTTGTGAGTCCTCGAAGTCTAAATCAGAGAATATCGACTCTTAAAAGGGTCAGTTGTAGGTCAGTGACAGGACCGATCTGTGAAAGCAAGTCATGAATTAATGAGGTACTCCTCTCCATTGGCATTCCTGTGTTCACCATGAATTCTGCGGACCTGTTCCTTGACCCAGAGGCTATAAGGACAACATATTCAGGAAGGGTTCATTCCTTCATCAATAAAAGACACCAAATGTTCATCAGCATCCATGTTGATTCACGCTACACCCCAAAACAGGGCTTCTCATCAGCCATGGCAGGTTGGCCGTTCGACTCAATCTAAACCAGCAGACACATGTCTACCTCCCCATTACTAATTACCAGCCACACACACCCCACTCCTCCTTTACAGTTTCCTGCTTTCATACTATGTGGCTTGAAGAGACTCACTGCACACTTTAGCTTCTAATCAAACATGGATCTCCTGCAGAGCTTCTCCCAATTCTGTTTGTCTAGCCACTAAAGTTGGCATGCCAAGCTATTGTAGTGTCCCTTGAAGTAATCTATAACTGAACTTTCACCTTCAAATTTGGAGCAATTGTCATCAAAATGAGAACACAGCATATCTGTACCAATCCAGAATGAACTTGTTTTTGGATTTTTGATATTTCAGACACTTTTGAAATGATGCATTTTTAAACCAGTGTCTTTAAGTTCAATTTGACATAAATGCTCATGAATCAAAATGGGCTTAAGCTCTTGTTCAAATGTGAGGTTCCAGCTTCACTGCGCAGTCCTTGGACATTTTGCGACCAGAGGTGCCACAAATGCCAAAAGCTTAGCCTGAAAATTACCTGCCAGGATTTGAATGTTCAGTGTTCAGTTCAGTGAGTCCACAGTGACATTCAGTTCTTCACTGTAATTAGCACTGTATCCACAACTTATTTAACAGTACACCAGAAACCATCATTGAGGTGTGATCTTTTTCTAGCATTGTATCATCATTTTTGGCTTTTTGTAAGTGTCTTAAGTTTAGATAGGTAAAATACCCGAGTTTTGCACGATTGCCTCTGCGTGTGAGACAATGTAAATCATGTCCTCCCCTCTTGTTGTAGTCAGTAAGTCACTTTCTTTGGGGATGTTGAGGCCTAGGGCTTAAATCCCCAGGCAGCCTAGTTGTACTTGATAACAATGTGGCAGCTCTGAATATACAAACAAAACAAAAACAAAACAAACAAAAAAACAATGTAAATACTGAAATGGATTTTATCAGAACAAAACTATACTCCTTAAATATTTATAATATATTGGAGATATTACAGGAGTGAAAGAATGAGGAAGGGGGGGGGGGAATTAATTCATACTCAGTATATAGTACTATTACACATTCTAAGCACCTATAAGTACATTACCAAAACAATTTGTCACCTATGCAACTTCCTGTAGTCTTAAATTATACTATGACCGCGCCGCCCTGTGAGGGTTTCAATGTGACTCAGTCATCGTGTAGCCTCGCCCCCAGTCTCTTATAATCAGTCACCTCCAGTCGCAGGCAGCCACACAAAC
The DNA here is from genome assembly GCF_039877785.1 of Chaetodon trifascialis. Taxonomy (NCBI): domain Eukaryota; kingdom Metazoa; phylum Chordata; class Actinopteri; order Chaetodontiformes; family Chaetodontidae; genus Chaetodon; species Chaetodon trifascialis. Next base: position 18,831,626 of record NC_092075.1, read on the forward strand.
TACAGCTGTCCACAGGGACCAGAGAGTGCAGAGCCGCAGTTAGAGAAGTGTTGTGGAGATGTACAGTAAAAGGAACACAATGGTGAGGGTCAGCCTGCAAACTCTGATAACATGTAAGTACACTCTGACATCAATGCATGCTAGCCTTATAATCTAATCTCTCTCAATATAATTATATCAAGATAATTTACTGAATTGAAGAAAATTGCAGAAATCTGTTGAATTTCAGTAGTGGAAGGTGATATTTTTGGCTCAGGACGATGGAGAGAATGCCCACATGTCATGTTAACCAGTTGTAAATTCTGATTCAAATTGAGGCTCCATTGCAAAGATTTCCCTGTTATCATTTGATTTAGCTCTAAACCCTTGGAATTTTTGAAAATCTCTCTAAATTTCATTTAAGTTGCTAATTTTGTAAGGTAATTTCGTGTTCACAGCAGCCACACTTCATTCAGTCAGATATTGGTTGATTCAGATATTGCTGTTTGATTTGGCACTGAGCTATAAAATCTCACTAAGAAAGTACATTAGATATTTCAAGTGAAGTCAAGTCAAGCCACAAGGGGCTTTGTTTTCTCTGGTCATCATAAGTTAGTGACCATTAAACAGGTTTGAGCACTAACTTTGACTTGGAGTCAAAGTGAAGAACACTATGCTGTTTTGAAACCTGTGGGTAGTGATGCAAGTCTTACATCACAGGATAATTTGTTATCAGTTTACTTATTTCTGAAAGAATAAAACTTTCATAGGTTAATGTTGAACACCTTTTTATATCTGATCTTTCTAAAAAGACTAAATTCAAAACACTGTGGCCAGAGTAAAAAGACGACGGGGAAACCTCGAATGAGTCACCTGATCTCTGACTTCCTGTTCATTGAAATGAAACTCTGCTTTACACGATCCTGCACTAGAGAACATCACTCTGCAATGACTGTGCCCCTCTCAAGTCTTTCATTTGTTCTAAGTGTGATGTTGGAAGTTGGTGAAGCTGTGTTTTAAACTGATAGTTGCCAAAATAAAGGATAAATGTTAAAGGATAAGGCTGGCATTATTCGATATTTGTCTTCTTCCTTTATCCCCACCTTGTCTGTGGCACTCTGCCATAAAGCCCTTTTTAAGTATTTCTTTGATATGTATACTTGATTATACTCTATGTACATGTAGGTCACAAAAAGTCATCAAAAGCATGCTGACATTACAGTTATGTGACCAGCTTTAATATTGATAATAATAATAATAATAATAATAATAATAATAATAATAATAGCCTCCACTCCTCTGGGAAGGCTGGAGGTTCCACTTGCTTTTTCAAGAACTGGTTGTCAGGATGAAACTATTTTACATACTGCCTCTCTTTTGCTAGCCTAGCCTGGTTTGTTATTTGCCATGAATCTGGCTAACTTAACATCAGCTCACTTGTTCTGTTTGTGTGCTTCTCTGCATTGCTGTCCTTGTTTTCTGACTGAACTTGATTTCAAGGCATGTAATTTTGCTTTTTGTAATACTTGCTGGCTGTAACGACATAATTTCCCTAGTGTAGGATCAATAAAGTCTTATCTTATCTTATGACTCTTTTTAATTGTGAAACATAGAGTTGCTCTTTGTTTTAAGATGGAACACTCACTGTAAGTGTTGCTAGCTTAGCACTGATTGGTTTTCAGGCGGGAAGCAGTCTTTTTCCAGTGCCCACACATAACATGATTAACATCTGTCTACAATAACAGATGAGTCATTGCATGCTCTAGACTTTTTAAGTTTAATTTTGCATTTCCATTAAGTTTGGGGAGTCACAAAGGAAAGTTGGAAAGACAGAGGGAACAGGTATATAATAATTCCACTACCGTCTCCTTAGAGACGTCTCTGTTGCATGCTCTTTTATGTGTTGGGATACACTTCAAATAAACCTTGACAAGTAACAAAAAATCTTTGTTCTTGAATTGCAGGTCTGCTCTTATGCTGTGCAGAAACGGTACAGGCAACAGACCAACCTTCCACATCTTCACCAAACACAACTATGGAGCCATCAACTACCCAAGCTGCCAACTCAACTGCTAATAATTTCAACAGTACAACAGCTGACTTCACATCCTCTTCCCCTTCATCCACATTTATCACAACTCAAACCCAGGATTCAAGCACAAACATCATCAGCACCAGCAATACTCCCAACACTACAACAATCAGCAGCACCATAACTCCCACCCAACCTACCAGCACAGGCAATACAACAATTGGCATCAGCACCGCTGCTGGAACCACCGGCACCGCTGCCGGAACCACCAGCAACGCTGCCGGGACCACCAGCAGCGTTGCCGGGACCACCAGCACCACTGCCGTAACCACCAACAACGCTGCCGGGACCACCAGCGGCGTTGCCGGGACCACCAGCACCACTGCCGTAACCACCAGCAACGCTGCCGGAACCACCAGCACTGTTGCCGGGACCACCAGCACCGCTGCCGGAACCACCATCACCGTTGCCGGACCCACCAGCACCGCAGCCGGAACCACCAGCACCATTTCCGGGACCACCAGCACCACTGCCGGAACCACCAGCACTGTTGCCGGGACCACCAGCACCGCTGCCGGAACCACCATCACCGTTGCCGGAACCACCAGCACTGCAGCCGGAACCACCAGCACCATTTCCGGGACCACCAGCACCACTGCCGGAACCACCAGCACCATTTCCGGGATCACCAGCACCACTGCCGGAACCACCAGCACAGCTGCCGGAACCACCATCACCATTGCCGGAACCACCAGCACCACTGTCAGAACCACCAACACCACCCCCAGTACCACCAACACCACCCCCAGTACCACCCAAACTACCACACTGGTACAGGAGGGACACAAGTCCGATGCTCTGAGCTCAGGTATGTGGCAACAAAAAGTAGTTTTGAGGTTTTATTTTGACATTTGCTCAAGAAAATCTGGAATCACAATGTAAAATATGTTTTGCTACAGGTTTATGCAAAGTAATTTATATACTCCGTCAATCTTTATTTTATATTTATTTAATTTTCTGAAAGATACAACATGCTCACAATTGCAATGCTGATGTTTAGCTGAGGCTGCCACCAGTTTTCAAGATATTTGGTCATTACGCAAAGTAGTAGTATAATGACATCAAAGGAAAGGTAAGGGGATGTTATTACAATTCAAATTTTAGGGACCATGAATGTTTAATCCAGTAGTTGTTGAGATTATTTCAATAACAATTTAAAATGTCAATGAGCTGGTGGCACTGGAGGAAACACCAGGGGGTTATCAATATTGTCAGGATTCATCATCAGGGGATCATGAATATCCGTAGGAAACTTCGTGCCAAACCATCAAGTAGATGTTGCAATATTTTACTGAATATGTGCAAACTTTGAGCTGCTGTGGCCAGAGGGAAAGTCTTGAATATCCTTAGCAAATTTCATTGCAACTCATCCAGTAGTTGAAGGGATGCACCGATATCGATACCAGTAGGTCTATTGGTTACTGTGCTTGTGTACTCAAAATTGTAATCATAAAACTACTCAGATACAACTACACAGAATACTACTTTACAGCAATGAGGTGTAAACCTCTCAGCAGTTGAGCAGGTAGGCAGAGAATGCAGTGTCCACAGGTTGGAGATATTTTAGGATAATGAAAAAAGTAGAGCGGACTGCAAACCATGCTTAACTAAATTGTCCTCTCATTTAACGTAAGCATATTGATAAAACATCCAAAGAAGCA